>NC_088417.1:52551712-52855600 GCF_034236695.1 Oncorhynchus nerka | reverse complement strand
ATACAAAAGCGGACAGAGAAACATGATAAATTATTGCTTATATATATATACCATGTGAACATTTCCTCAGAATGTCTGTAATAAAGCCTTTTTGTGGGAAAAAAATAATAAAATAATTGACTGGCTGGGCCTGGCTACTACTTATAGAGCCTATACATATATATCTAGCCAATATAATATAATGTAGTTGATAGCCAAATAAACATTATATTAAAATGTATCTGTTGGAATGTGCAATAATAGGCTTACTAAATGGGCCATCTACTGGTCTGTCATATATAGCATGGAGATAAGATGTTGAATCATGACCATCCCATTTAGCCAGCCTAACATCAAAGGTTATGAAAGCTCTATTCCGAAAACGTACCTAGGTGTTTTGATTCAAATACATACTGTAATTCAATGAAACGTAGTAGTCTCAACCGCAAAATAAATAAGGCTGCAGAAAACTGAATTAGTCGAGATCTGTGTGTTGCTTTCAAAAGTTGCTGTTACGAATTGCTGTGTCGGGACCCGGTTTGGCCCAAGAGGAAAGGTGATATTTTTGTATATATTTTTCCTCTCCCTTTTTAGGCGTGGGAAAAGTATTTACATTTCCATCCGCACTATAGTACAGTAAAGAGCGTAAGGCCTGTGAGGATCGCTCATGTAATCTAAACGGTATTTGGAACGGAGTGGTGAAACAATATTTCAAATTTCGTGATAACCTTTAGAACGCAGCAAGGATCACTTTCATTGTTATCGACATTCTTCCGGGCATGAAGGACCAAATCCGTCTGGGTTAAGGGGCGAATCGGATGGGAATTTTACCATGAAAACATTTTGGAAGGTAAATAAGCGACCAACTTCGAGAGAAACCAAGCTTCATTTGAGAGAACTTAATGAAAAGAAAACCAAAACAAGGAATCTTCAGAACGATTAGACCAATCTTGTCAAAACATTGGTCGAATTAGTAACTTTGTGCAGTGTTTTTCACATGGAAACAAATTAACAATATGTAGCCAGTGCTAATACTTTCCCGGTAGTCTATTGACAAAGACGGACGCAGGCAGCGGCAGGCGATGCCCATGATACAGTGTGTTCGCAATTTATGTTTCTCCTAAAGATATTGAGAGGTTAACGTTTTATTTTCTAGTAACATTTCACCATACACAGTTATCAATGTATCATTGGCAATACGTTGTTTAATGCACGCCCCCGTAATGGTTCTGAAGAAGAACGTTTTCAGTCACCTCTGATGTCTTCTGTCTGGAACAATTGTTTTACATCAATATTTGAAAAAACTAAATACACCAAAGAATTGAAGTCTACACTGAACCCATATGTTCGTATTTTAATGGATTAAACGAATTTGAATCGTTGTGGAACGCCCTTGGACGGACATTGAAAGCCAAGACGAAGCCATTCTCCAAAATACAGTTTGTCATTTTGATGAAAATGCTAACGTTAGTTGGATAAAATCCGTGTGGAAAAAACAACGGAAGCCCAATGAGCGAGACACAGTCAACACTCACTGACAGGTAAATAATATCTCATTCCCACGACGCATGAACGCTAGCTCAACTCCTATACTGCTTATGCCGTTGCATTTATCCCTTCCCACGGCTCTGTATTGGTATTTTAATGTAACTATCAGCATATTGTAATGTAGCCTAGCAATACACATGATGGAATTTTTCCATGTCATGATTTCAGGCCAGTGGACCAACGCGTTTGTTATGAAATCCCATGTCCCTTTCCCTTTCTAATATTATTAGATGTGTCTGATTTTCTCCTTACCCCATTCATAGACGCTAACTCCTTTAGCGCCTATTAAAGGTATGGGGGAGTTTTGTTAAGAGCCCTGACACTTGCTCTAAACAACGTACCGCAAGCAACGCGTGTTTTTGGAAAAAGGCAGCGGTGGAAAAAGTATTCAATTGTCATACCTGATTAAAAGTAAAGATACCTTCATAGAAAATGACTCCTGTGAAAATCACCCAGTAAAATACTACTTGAGTGAAAGTATCAAAAGTAAAAAATAATTTCAAACTCCTTATATTAAGCAAACCAGATGGCACAATTCTTACTAATTGCGTGTGTAAACCTCTGACCCCCTGGAAATGTGATGAAAGAAAGTTGAAGTAAATCATTCTCTCTACTATTATGCTGACATTTCAATTCTTAAAATAAAGTGGTGATCCTAACTGACCTAAAACAGGGAATTTTTTACTAGGATTAAATGTTAATTGTGAGAAATGGATTTGAAATGTATTTGGCTAAGGTGTATGTAAACTTCCAACTTCAACTGTATGTCTGTAAACACTCCAGCCAGCTGGTCTGCGCATGCTCTGAGGACGCGGCTAGGGATTTTGTTTAAACGTCTTACTTACGTTGTCCACGGAGAACAAGAATCCACAATCCTTGAGTCCGTGGCACTGTGTTATCCTAAAAGCGGGCGAAAGTGTTTAGTTTGTCTGGAAGTGAGACATCCGCGATGTGGCTGGTTTCCCTTTGTAATCCTTGATTGTCTGTAGACCCTGCCACATACGTCTCGTGTCTGAGCCGTTGAATTGCGACTCTATATTGTCTCTGTCCTGACGTTTTGCCTGTTTGATTGCCTTACAGAGGGAATAACTACACTGTTTGTTTTCTGCATAACTACACTGTTTGTATTCCCAGTCACTTTGCTATGGTTAAATGCGGTGGTTTGTGCTTTCAGTTTTCTGTGAATTCTGCCGTCTATCCACGGTCCTTCTGTAAGGTTCTCCCATCTCCACAGAGGAACTTTGGAGCTCTGTCAGTGACCATTGGGTCACCTCCCTGACCAAGGCCTTTCTCCCGCGATTGCTCAGTTTGGCTGTGTGCTTAGGGTCGTTGTCCAGTTTTTTAAAATTAGATTTTTTTTCACCTTGATTTAACCAGGTAGGCTAGTTGAGAACAAGTTCTCATTTACAACTGCGACCTGGCCAAGATAAAGCAAAGCAGTGCGACACAAACAACAACACAGAGTTACACATGGAATAAACAAACGTACAGTCAATAATACAATAGAAAAAGTCTATATACAGTGTGGTCAAATGAGAAGGGAAAAGGGAGGTAAGGCAATAAATAGGCCATAGTGGCGAAATAATTACAATATAGCAATTAAACACTGGAGTGATAGATGTGCAGAAGATGAATGTGCAAGTAGAGATACTGGGGTGCAAAGGAGCAAAATAAATAACAGTATGGGGATATTTACAGATGGGCTATGTACAGGTGCAGTGTTCTGTGAGCTGCTCTGACAGCTGGTGCTTAAAGTTAGTGAGGGAGATATAAGTCTCCAGCTTCAGTGATTTTTGCAATTCGTTCCAGTCATTGGCAGCAGAGAACTGGAAGATAAAGGAGGAATTGGCTTTGGGGGTGACCAGTGAAATATACCTGCTGGAGCGCATGCTACAGGTGGGTGCTGCTATGGTGACCAGTGAGCTGAGATAAGGCGGTGCTTTACCTAGCAAAGATTTATAGATGACCTGGAACCAGTGGGTTTGGCGATGAATATGAAGTGAGGGCCAGCCAACGAGAGCATACAGGTCGCAGTGGTGGGTAGTCGAGGTCAACCGATTATGATTTTTCAACGCCGATACCGATTATTGGAGGACCAAAAAAAGCGGATACCGATTAATCGGCCTATTTATTGTAATAATGACAATTACAACAATACTGAATGAACAATGAACACTTTTATTTTAACTTAATATAATATATAAATAAAATCAATTTAGCCTCAAATAAATAATGAAACATGTTCAATTTGGTTTAAATAATGAAAATACAAAGTGTTGGAGAAGAAAGTAAAAGTGCAATATGTGCCATGTAAGAGAGCTAACGTTTAAGTTCCTTGCTCAGAACATGAGAACATATGAAAGCTGGTGGTTCCTTTTTAAAATGAGTCGTCAATATTCCCAGGTAAGAGGTTTTAGGTTGCAGATATTATATGACTATTTCTCTCTATACCATTTGTATTTCATATACCTTTGACTATTGGATGTTCTTATAGGCACTTTAGTATTGCCAGTGTAACAGTATAGCTTCCGTCTCTGTCCTCGCCCCTACTTGGGCTCGAACCAGGGACACATCGACAACAGCCACCCTCGAAGCATCGTTACCCATTGCTCCACAAAAGCCACGGCCCTTGCAGAGCAAGGGGAACAACTACTTCAAGGTCTCAGAGCGTGTGACGTCACCGATTGAAACGCTATTAGTGCACACCACTAACTAGCTAGCCATTTCACATCGGTTTCACCAGCCTAATCTCGGGATTTGATAGGCTTGAAGTCATAAACAGCTCAATGCTTGAAGCACAGCGAAGAGCTGCTGGCAAATGCACTAAAGTGCTGTTTGAATGAATGCTTACGAGCCTGCTGCTGCCTACCACCGCTCAGACTGCTCTATCAAATATCAAATCATAGACTTAATTAATATGGTCAAATCCGGAAACTATAATTTCAAAAACAAAACATTTATTATTTCAGTGAAATACAGAACCGTTCTGTATTTTATTTAACGGGTGGCATCCCTAAGTCTAAATATTGCTATTACATTCACAACCTTCAATGTTATGTCATAATTATGTACAATTCTGGAAAATGAATTACGGTCTTTGTGGGGAAGAAATTGTCTTCACATAGTTCACAACGGGCCAGGCGGCCCAAACTGCTGCATATACCCTGACGCAAGAGAAGCGACACAATTTCCCTAGTTAAAAGAAATTCATGTTATCAGGCAATATTAACTAAATGTGCAGGTTTAAAAATATATACTTGTGTATTGATTTTAAAGAAAGGCATTGATGTTTATGCTTAGGTACACATTGGTGCAATGACGGTGCTTTTATAGCGAATGCACTTGTTAAATTATAACCCGTTTGTCGAAGTAGGCTGTGATTAGATGAGAAATCAACAGGCACTGCATCGATTATATGCAACGCAGGACAAGCTAGATACACTAGTAATATCATCAACCATGTGTAGTTAACTAGTGATTACAGTGCCTTGCGAAAGTATTCGGCCCCCTTGAACTTTGCGACCTTTTGTCACATTTCAGGCTTCAAACATAAAGATATAAAACTGTATTTTTTTGTGAAGAATCAACAACAAGTGGGACAAAATCATGAAGTGGAACGACATTTATTGGATATTTCAAACTTTTTTAACAAATCAAAAACTGAAAAATTGGGCGTGCAAAATTATTCAGCCCCTTTACTTTCAGTGCAGCAAACTCTCTCCAGAAGTTCAGTGAGGATCTCTGAATGATCCAATGTTGACCTAAATGACTAATGATGATAAATACAATCCACCTGTGTGTAATCAAGTCTCCGTATAAATGCACCTGCACTGTGATAGTCTCAGAGGTCCGTTAAAAGCGCAGAGAGCATCATGAAGAACAAGGAACACACCAGGCAGGTCCGAGATACTGTTGTGAAGAAGTTTAAAGCCGGATTTGGATACAAAAAGATTTCCCAAGCTTTAAACATCCCAAGGAGCACTGTGCAAGCGATAATATTGAAATGGAAGGCGTATCAGACCACTGCAAATCTACCAAGACCTGGCCGTCCCTCTAAACTTTCAGCTCATACAAGGAGAAGACTGATCAGAGATGCAGCCAAGAAGCCCATGATCACTCTGGATGAACTGCAGAGATCTACAGCTGAGGTGGGAGACTCTGTCCATAGGACAACAATCAGTCGTATATTGCACAAATCTGGCCTTTATGGAAGAGTGGCAAGAAGAAAGCCATTTCTTAAAGATATCCATAAAAAGTGTCGTTTATAGTTTGCCACAAGCCACCTGGGAGACACACCAAACATGTGGAAGAAGGTGCTCTGGTCAGATGAAACCAAAATTGAACTTTTTGGCAACAATGCAAAACGTTATGTTTGGCGTAAAAGCAACACAGCTCATCACCCTGAACACACCATCCCCACTGTCAAAACATGGTGGTGGCAGCATCATGGTTTGGGCCTGCTTTTCTTCAGCAGGGACAGGGAATATGGTTAAAATTGATGGGAAGATGGATGGAGCCAAATACAGGACCATTCTGGAAGAAAACCTGATGGAGTCTGCAAAAGACCTGAGACTGGGACGGAGATTTGTCTTCCAACAAGACAATGATCCAAAACATAAAGCAAAATCTACAATGGAATGGTTCAAAAATAAACATATCCAGGTGTTAGAATGGCCAAGTCAAAGTCCAGACCTGAATCCAATCGAGAATCTGTGGAAAGAACTGAAAACTGCTGTTCACAAATGCTCTCACAAATTTTTCAGTTTTTGATTTGTTAAAAAAGTTTGAAATATCCAATAAATGTCGTTCCACTTCATGATTGTGTCCCACTTGTTGTTGATTCTTCATAAAAAAATACAGTTTTATATCTTTATGTTTGAAGCCTGAAATGTGGCAAAAGGTCGCAAAGTTCAAGGGGGCCGAATACTTTCGCAAGGGACTGTATGTTAAGATTGATTGTTTTTTATAAGATAAGTTTAATGCTAGCTAGCAACTTACCTTGGCTTCTTGTTGCACTTCCGTAACAGGTAGTCAGCCTGCCATGCAGTCTCCTCGTGAAGTGCAATGTAATCGGCCACAATTGGTGTCCAAAAATGCAGATTACCAATTGTTATATAAACTTAAAATAGGCCCTAATTAATCAGCCGTTCCGATTAAATCGGTCGACCTATAGTGGGTAGTATATGGGGCTTTGGTGACAAAATGGATGGCACTGTGATAGACTGCATCCAATTTGCTGAGTAGAGTGTTGGAGGCTATTTTGTAAATGACATCGCCAAAGTCGAGGATCGGTAGGATAGTCAGTTTTACGAGGGGATGTTTGGCAGCATGAGTGAAGGATGCTGTCGGGAAATAGCAAGCCAATTTTAGATTTAATTTAGGATTGGAGATGCTTAATGTGAGTCTGGAAGGAGAGTTTACAGTCTAACCAGACACCTAGGTATTTGTAGTTGTCCACATATTCTAAGTCCGTCCAGAGTAGTGATGCTAGTCGGGCGTGCAGGTGTGGGCAGCGATCGGTTGAAGAGTATGCATTTAGTTTTACTTGCATTTAAGAGCAGTTGGAGTCCATGGAAGGAGAGTTGTATGGCATTAAAGCTTGTCTGGAGGTTAGTTAACACAGTGTCCAAAGAAAGGCCAGAAGTTTACAGAATGGTGTCTTCTGCATAGAGGTGGATCAGAGAATCACCAGCAGCAAGAGCGACATCATTGATGTATACAGAGAAGAGAGTCGGCCCAATAATTGAACCCTGTGGCACCCCCATAGAGACTGCCAGAGGTCTGGACAACAGGATTTGACACACTGAACTGTGTATGAGAAATAGTTGGTGTACCAGGCGAGACAGTCATTTGAGAAACCAAGGCTTTTGAGTCTGCCTATAAGCGGAGAACTGTTGCAAGGTGAACCTGAGCGCTCTGAAGCAGATTTACATCAATGATCTCTCTTTACTTTGCTCTGTTCATCTTTCCCTCGATCCTGACTAGTCTCCCAGTCCCTGCCGCTGAAAAATATCCCCACAGCATGATGCTGCACCACCACGCTTCACCGTAGTAATGGTGCCAGGTTTCATTCAGACATGACACTTAGCATTCAGGCAAAGAGTTCAATCTTGGTTTCATCAGACCAGAGAATCTTGTTTCTAACAGTCTGAGAGTCCTTATGGTGCCTTTTGGCAAACTCCAAGCGGGCTGTCGTGTGCCTTTTTACTGAGGAGTGGCTTCCATCTGGCCACTCTAGCATAAAGGCCTGATTGGTGGAGTGCTGCAGAGATGGTTGTCATTCTGGAAGGTTCTCCCATCTCCACAGAGGATCTCTAGGTCACCTCCCTGACCAAAGCCCTTCTCCCCTGATTGCTCACTTTGGCCGGGTGGCCAGCTCTCGGAAGCTCTGAAATGGCTTGAGTCAATTAGTATTCAACCCCTTTGTTATGGCATGCCTAAATAACCTCAGGAGTAAAAAGTTGCTTAACGTCTTGGTGACAGGGGGGCAGTATTGAGTAGCTTGGGTTAATAAGGTGCCCAAAGTAACTGCCTGCTACTCTGTCCCAGATACTAATGTATGCATATTATTAGAAGTATTGGATAGAAAACACTCTGAAGTTTCTAAAACTGTTTGAATGATGTCTGTGAGTATAACAAAACTCATATGGCAGGCGAAAACCTGAGACAAATCCAACCAGGAAGTGGGAAATCTGAGGTTTGTAGCTTCATTTAAGCAATTGCCTGTCTAATATGCTGTGTCTATTGGGCCAGATTGCACTTCCCAAGGCTTCCAGCAGGTGTCAACAGTCTTTAGAAAGTTGTTTGAGGCTTCTATTGTGGAATGGTATCGAATAAGAGCTGTTTCAACAAGTGGACTAGGCTGTGGCCAATCAGTTGTTTACTGCGCGGTCGTGCCGTTCCTTCTTTTTCCTTTGTAATGAATACGTTATTGTCTGGTTGGAATATTATTGAAGATTTATTATAAAAAGACCATAAGGATTGATTGTAAACATCGTTTGACATGTTTCTACAAACCGTAATGGAACTCTTGACTTTTCGTCTGGATTTTGCGCTCGCACATTGTGCCTTTGGAATAGTGAACTAAACTCGCGAACAAAACGGAGGTATTTGGACATAAATTTGGACCTAATCGAACAAAACAAACATTTCTTGTGGAAGTGGGAGTCCTGGGAATGCATTCCAACGAAGATCAGCAAAGGTAAGTGAAGATTTATTAAGCTATTTATGACTTTCGTTGACTCCACAATTTGGCGGGTAACTGTATTGCTTGCTTTTGTGGCTGAACGCTGTTCTCAGATTGAATATTGTGCTTTTGCCGTAAAGAGTTTTTGAAATCTGACACAGCGGTTGCATTAAGAACAAGTTTATCTTCAATTCTATGTAAAACGTATCTTTCATCAAAGTTTATGATGAGTATTTATGCTATTTGAAGTGGCTCTCTGCAATTTCTCCGGATGTTTTGGAGGCATTTCTGAACATGGCGCCAATGTAAACTTAGGTATTTGGATATAAATATGAACTTGATCGAACAAAACATACATATATTGTGTAACATTGAGTCCTGGTAGTGTCATCTGATGAAGATCGTCAAAGGTTAGTGATTAATTTTATCTATATTTCTGCTTTTTGTGACACCTCTCTTTGGTTGGAAAATGGCTGAATGCTTTCTGTGACTAGTTGCTAACCTAACATAATGATATGTTCTGCTTTCTCCGAAAATCCCTTTTGAAATCGGACACTGTGGTTTGATTAACGAGAAGTGTATCTTTAAAATGGTGTAAAATTGCGTGTATGGTTGAGGAATTTTAATTGAGATTTCTGTTGTTTTGAATTTGGTGCCCTGCAATTTCATTGGCTGTTGGTGAGGTGGGACGCTAGCGTCCCAAACGATCCCAGAGAGGTTAACAAGTCGCTTAATAAGTTGCATGGACTCAATAATAGTGTTTAACATGATTTTTGAATGACGACCTCATCTCTGTTCCCTACACATACAATTATCTGTAAAGTTCCTTAAGTCAAGCAGGGAAATTCAAACACAGATTTAAACACATACCAGGGAGGTTTTCAAATGCCTCAAAGAAGGGCACCTATTTGTAGATGGGTATATATATATATAAAAAGCCGACATTGAATATCCCTTTGAGCATGGTGAAGTTATTAATTACACTTTGGATGGTGTATTAATACACCCGGTCACTACAAAGATACAGGCGTCCTTCCTAAATTAGTTGCCAGAGAAGAAGGAAACTGCTCAGGGATTTCACCATGAGGCCAATGGTGACTTTAAGTGACAGTTTATAATGGCTGTGATAGGAGAAAACTGAGGATGGATCAACAACATTGTATTTACTCCACAAGACTAAACTAAATGACAGAGTGAAAAGAAGGACGCCTGTACAGAAAAAAAATATTCTAAAACATGCATCCTGTTTGCAACGAGGCACTAAAGTAATAATTCAAACAATGTGCTAAAGCAATTCACGTTTAGTCCTGAATACAAAGTGCTATGTTTGGGGCAAATCCAATGCAACACATTTGAGTACCACTATCCATATTTTTAAGCATAGTGGTGAATGCATCATGTTGTGGGTATTCTTGTAATCTATAAGGAATGGGGAGTTTTTCAGGATAGTAAATGAAACTACAATGACCAACAACCAATTAGACAGAGCTTGAAGAATTTTGAAAATTATAATGGTCAAAATCTTGCATAGTCCAGGTGCAGAAAGCTCTTAGAGACTTTCCCACTAGGACTCACAGCTGTATTTGCAGCAAAAGATGCTTCTACAAAGTATTGACTCGGGTGTGAATACTTTTGTAAATGAGATATTTCTGTATTTTCAATAAATTAGCAAAAATGTCTGTTTTCATTTTGTCATTATGGGGTATTGTGTGTAGATGGGTGAGGTTTGAAAAATATTTGATCCATTGTGATTTCAGGCTGTAACAACAATGTGGAATAAGTCAAAGGGTATGAATACTTTCTGAAGGCAACGTAGATCCAAGTTGGCTAGATTTTAAATATGAAGATTAGCTGGCTACTCACTAGCAGTTGTGCCTAAGAGATTGTTTTTGAAACCTCTGTTCATTTTCTATTATGCCTGCTACCAGAAGTTGGTCATTATTAGTGGATGCGCATTAATAGCATTTCGCTACACCCGCAATAACATGTGTATGTGACCAATAAAATGTCATTTGCATGGTTCGGGTAAAAAAATAATACAAAAGGGGGCATTTTTATAGACTTGAAAGTCAGATCAGTGATGAACTGTTTTGAGAAAATAATTAAATTATTAGTGGCTCATGGTTGAAGGCTTTTATTTAGCCTAGGTATAATTTTAGAGAATCTGCGCACTTAAGATTATTTAGAGAATCTAGATACTTTTGGTCATGTAGTGTATGTCAAAAGTACACCAAAAGGTGTTCAATGTGGTTGAGGTCAGGGCTCTGTGCAGGCCAGTCATATTCTTCCACACAGATCTCGACAAACAATTTCTGTATGGACCTCGCTTTGTTCATGGGGGGCATTGTCGTGCTAAAACAGGAAAGGGCCTTCCACAAAGTTGGAAGCACAGAATTGTCCAGAATGTCATTGTATGCTGTAGCGTTTCAATTTCCGTTCACTGGAACTAAGGGGCCTAGCCCGAACCATGAAAAACAGCCCATTCCATTATTCCTCCTCCAAACATTACAGTTTGGCACTATGCATTCGGGCAGGTAGCATTCTCCTGGCATCCGCCAAACCCAGATTAGTCCGTTGGACTGCCAGAATGATGAAGCGTGATGCATCACTCCAGAGAACCCGTTTCCACTGCTCCATAGTCCAATGGCGGCGAGCTTTACATCACTCCAGCCAGCACTTGGCATTGCATATGGGGATTTTAGGCTTGTGTGCAGCTGCTCGGCCATGGAAACTCATTTCATGAAGCCCCCGACGAACAGTTCTTGTGCTGACCTTGCTTTCAGAGGCAGTTTGGAACTCGGTAGTGAGTGTTGCAACAGAGGACAGATGATTTTTACGCCTTTCACCACTCGGCGATCCCGTTCTGTGAGCTTGCGTTGCCTACCACTTCTCGGCTGAGCCGTTGTTGCTCCAAGACGTTTCCACTTCAAAATAACAGCAGTTACAGTTGACCCGGGGCAGCTCTAGCTGGGCAGAAATTTGACTGACTTGTTGGAAAGGTGGCATCTTATGATGGTGCCATGTTGAAATTCTCTGAGCTTTTCAGTAAGGACATTCTGCTGTCAATGTTTGTCTATAGAGATTGCTTGGATGTGTGCTCGATATTATACACCTGTCAACAACGGGTGTGGCTGAAATAGCTGAATCCACTAATTTGAAGGGGTGGCCACATACTTTTGTATAGATAGTTTATGTTGTGAATCACCGATTTAAAATTTTGAAAATAATTAGATACTGTATCATTTTTAGGCCAATTGCCAGCCCTACTACAAGCAGATGGTGAATGCTTTAGAATACATTGCTATCTTAAACATCTCTATGGGCTCCTTTGAGTTTAAATGCTCACTCAAGAACTGATTTCATGAACATCTCAATCTAAATAGCACACATACACACGGTGTCTGAACTAGCCCTGTTAATCGTTATGATGACAACACAGGCACAGGATATTTCCCACTCACAATTTCTCCCATCCAGAAACGAGTTGATTTCACATGTTCTAACTAGGCCTGCTAAACCAAGATCAAAAACACACTGCAGAAAAGGACTCCGCTGCATTACAAGACAACATACCGTATTGGTGTCTGTCTGACGATGTTTCGCTTAAGTACCAAGCCAACCGGGCAATCGGCTGCAGCCCCACTCCTCGTTTCCTTCACCTTTTCATTTGCAAACATACCGGTTCCGAATAGTTCTCCATTTTACTTTATCGGTATCAGTGTTCAAATTTTGTGATTATCTCCTTCCAGCTGTTAACTTTAACCGACTACAACTGCATCGAAGGATTGCAGAGGTCATCGTATCATCTCACGTCCTCGCACAGATGCTCCTCATCTGGACAGTGACATAATTGAGCGTAGCAAATGTTGAAATAAAAGCACAAAGATATATGATTGCAGGTAGAATAGCAGTAGCAGAAAAATAGCTGCATGTCCATCTCTTCTGTGTTTATACCAGAAGGGATACTAGAAGAGATGTGATGTAGACACAGGGCAGGATTTCCATTGCAAAACTCACTCAATACTGCCCCTCATGTCTTCGCAAGGAATGTTACGGCGTATCTCAATTTCCAGGTAGCAAAACAACTGTCAGATGCCGGTGCGCATTACAAGGAGCCGCCCCTTTGGTGAGAAACGACATTGCAACACTGCACTACTCTCTGTACCTTTCGTCTCTGTAGTGTGTGAATTTACCTAATGCTGTGGGTTATGCAGATTTTCTGTGGTTTGGCTCTGGTATATCTTACCTCTGATGGCCACCTGCAGAAATGCATACTAGTGGGTGGAGTTCCTTCACCGTGCCTAAGCAGAAGAGTTCCTCCACCTTCTGGCACAATCCTGCTCATACACACACTGACTCTCCAACACACCCATTTATTCTGACTCTATACTCACGCGCACACACACTCACATAAAATCTTCCTTTACTCTGCTGCTACTCTGTTTATCATTCATCCTGATGCCAATTCACCTTACCCCTATACAGATCTACCTCTTATCACTCCAGTATCCCTGCACATTGAAAATATGGTATTGGAACTGACCCTGTAAATAGCTTCTTACTTTCTCGTGTTTTTCTTATTTTTATTTCTTGTTTTTGTTCTACCGTATGCTATTTTTTTTAGTAGTACATTGATATTGATCACTGCATTGTTGGGTTTAGAGCTTGCAGTAAAGGCATTTCACTGTACTTCTGCACATGACATTAAAACTATGTCTGTATGTCCATGACTGACTGCCACAGAGGTTCAGGGCATTCAGGGCCAATTGGAAGTGTCATGCAGTTGAATCACTGACGAAGGCTGGGAAATGCAACTGGTTCTATTTGCTCTTTGTCACACAGTTTAGCTGATATGTGTATTTTCTCTCTCCCCTCACTCCACCCACTCTCGCGGGAAGTGGTGACATCACTGATAAACAATGTCTGCCAGCCCGGCCAGGCCACCAGCCCTTCCTGACAGAGCTGCTGGCCAGAGTGGTGCAGGATGGGAATGAGTGGAGCCTCGCTGTCATTCTGCACCCTTTGCAAATTACAGCATCAAGGGCCTTGTATGTATTTGAGCAGACAGTCAAAACATTGTGGCTGAACGTCTCTACTTATTTCATGCAAAATTGCTTGTGAGTGGAGTTTAATGAACTGTCTTGGGATACCAATATCTTAACATCAGTATTCCTACATATGGAGGAAGTTAGATGGATGTAGTGGTTGCATTAGTTAAAATATATCAACAGTGACAAATCATATCCTACAATGAAATGGTAGCTTTCTGCTTAGCTGATTATTGATCTATTAATTTTAGAGGCTTAATTTAAACTTTTGTCTGGCTTCTACAAATAACCTGAAGATACAAATGAGAGTAATGAACAGCTAAAGGATATCCAGGAAAACATAGCTAAAATGCTCTCAATGTACACCCAAAAAAACGACTTCGTAAAAGAGGGAAACGTAGCTGTCTTCTGGTCAGACTCCGGAGACGGGCACATCGTACACCACTCCCCAGTATACTTCTCGCCAATGTCCAGTCTCTTGACAACAAGGTTGATGAAATCCGAGCATGGGTAGCATTCCAGAGGGACGTCAGAGACTGTAACGTTCTTTGCTTCACGGAAACATGGCTCACTGGAGAGATGCTATCGGAGTCGGTGCAGCCAGCTGTTTTCTCCACGCATCGCGCCGACAGAAACAAACATCTTTCTGGTAAGAAGAGGGGCGGGAGCGTATGCCTTATGGCTAACGAGACATGGTGTGGTCACAAAAGCATACAGGAACTCAAGTCCTTCTGTTCACTTGATTTAGAATTCCTCACAACCAAATGTCGACCGCATTATCTACCAAGGGAATTCTCTTCGATTATAATCACAGCCATATATATTCCCCAAGCAGACACATCGATGGCTCTGAACGAACTTTATTTGAGTCTTTGCAAACTGGAATCCATACATCCTGAGGCTGCATTCATTGTAGCTGGGGATTTTAACAAGGCTAATCTGAAAACAAGACTCCCTAAATTGTATCAGCATATCGATTGCGCAACCAGGGCTGGCAAAACCTTGGATCACTGCTATTCTAACTTCCGCGACGCATATAAGGCCCTGCCCCGCCCTCCTTTCGGAAAAGCTGACCACGACTCCATTTTGTTGATCCCTGCCTACAGACAGAAACTAAAACAAGAAGCTCCCACGCTGAGGTCTGTTCAACGCTGGTCCGACCAATCTGATTCCACGCTCCAAGACCGCTTCCATCACGTGGACTGGGATATGTTTCGTATTGCGTCAGACAACAACATTGACGAATACGCTGATTCAGTGTGCGAGTTCATTAGAACGTGCGTTGAAGGTGTCGTTCCCATAGCAACGATTAAAACATTCCCAAACCAGAAACTGTGGATTGATGGCAGCATTTGCGTGAAACTGAAAACGCGAACCACTGCTTTTAATCAGGGCAAGGTGACCGGAAATATGACCGAATACAAACAGTGTAGCTATTCCCTCCGCAAGGCAATCAAACAAGCTAAGCGTCAGTATAGAGACAAAGTAGAATCTCAATTCACGGCTCAGACACGAGGTATGTGGCAGGGTCTACAGTCAATCACGGATTACAAAAAGAAAACCAGCCCCGTCACAGACCAGGATGTCTTGCTCCCAGGCAGACGAAATAACTTTTTTGCCCGCTTTGAGGACAATACAGTGCCACTGACACGGCCTGCAACCAAAACATGCGGCCTCTCCTTCACTGCAGCCGAGGTGAGTAAAACATTTAAACGTGTTAACCCTCTCAAGGCTGCAGGCCCAGACGGCATCCCCAGCCGCGCCCTCAGAGCATGCGCAGACCAGCTGGCTGGTGTGTTTACGGACATATTCAATCAATCCCTATCCCAGTCTGCTGTTCCCACATGCTTCAAGAGGGCCACCATTGTTCCTGTTCCCAAGAAAGCTAAGGTAACTGAGCTAAACGACTACCGCCCCATAGCACTCACTTCCGTCATCATGAAGTGCTTTGAGAGACTAGTCAAGGACCATATCACCTCCACCCTACCTAACACCCTAGACCCACTCCAATTTGCTTACCGCCCAAATAGGTCCACAGATGATGCAATCTCAACCACACTGCACACTGCCCTAACCCATCTGGACAAGAGGAATACCTATGTGAGAATGCTGTTCATCAACTACAGCTCGGCATTTAACACCATAGTACCCCCCAAGCTCGTCATCAAGCTCGAGACCCTGGGTCTCGACCCCGCCCTGTGCAACTGGGTACTGGACTTCCTGACGGGCCGGCCCCAGGTGGTGAGGGTAGGCAACAACATCTCCACCCCGCAGATCCTCAACACTGGGGCCCCACAAGGGTGCGTTCTGAGCCCTCTCCTGTACTCCCTGTTCACCCACGACTGCGTGGCCACGCACGACTCCAACTCAATCATCAAGTTTGCGGACGACACAACAGTGGTAGGCTTGATTACCAACAACGACGAAATGGCCTACAGGGAGGAGGTGAGGGCCCTCGGAGTGTGTTGTCAGGAAAATAACCTCACACTCAACGTCAACAAAACTAAGGAGATGATTGTGGACTTCAGGAAACAGCAGAGGGAACACCCCCCTATCCACATCGATGGAACAGTAGTGGAGAGGGTAGCAAGTTAAGTTCCTCGGCATACACATCACAGACAAACTGAATTGGTCCACCCAATGTATTCTTTTCAAAATTCTTCAAGCTCTGTCAAATTGGTTGTTGATCATTGCTTAACAACCATTTCCAGGTCTTGCCATAGATTTACTTGAAGTCAGAAACGTTCACTGTGTTATTGGTAAGCAACTTCATTGTAGATTTGACCTTGTTTTAGGTAATTGTTCTGCTGAAAGGTGAATTCATCTCCCAGTGTCTGGTGGAAAGCAGACTGAACTAAGTTTTCCTCCAGGATGCCTGTGCTTAGCTCCATTCAGTTTATTTTGAATCGTGACAAACTCCTCAGTCCTTAATGATTACAAGCATACCGGGCAGGTGTTTGGCACTGACACAAATGATTGATGATTGGCTGAAAGAAATTGATAGAAGATTATGGGAGGTGTTTTGTTCAGTGAAGCTTTTGATGTCATTGATCATAACCAGCCGGCTAGGGCCATTTGATTGTTTTCTGTTTTTAAATATTACCTTCCATTAACTTCTTGCGTCGAGCCATCCCGGATCCGGTATCGTGACTACAGCCTCAAGCTCATTACCATAACGCAATGTTAACTATTCATGAAAATCGCAAATGAAATGAAATGAATCTATTTGCTCTCAAGCTTAGCCTTTTGTTAACAACACTGTCATCTCAGATTTTCAAAATATGCTTCTCAACCATTGCAAAACAAGCATTTGTGTAACAGTATTGATAGCTAACGTAGCATTTAGCGTAGCATTTAGCGTTAGCATTCAGCAGGCAACATTTTCACAAAAACCAGAAAAGCATTCAAATAAAATCATTTACCTTTGAAGAACTTCGGATGTTTTCAATGAGGAGACTCCGATAGCAAATGTTCAGTTTTTCCTGAAAGATTATTTGTTTAGGACAAATCGCTCTGTTTTCTGCGTCACGTTTAGCTACGAAAAAAAAACCTGTATCCAGGATTGTGTAAATCTATCCGCAAGCTCATTAGCATAACACAACGTTAACTATTCATGAAAATCGCAAATGAAATGAAATGAATCTATTTGCTCTCAAGCTTAGCCTTTTGTTAACAACACTGTCATCTCAGATTTTCAAAATATGCTTTTGAACCATAGCTAAACAAGCATTTGTGTAACAGTATTAGTATTAGTATTAGCCTAGCATAGGATTATGCCTCTATTTCAGCATGCAACATTTTCCACAAAAACCAGAAAAGAATTCAAATAAAATCATTTACCTTTGAAGAACTTCAGATGTTTTCAATGAGGAGACTCTGTTAGATAGCAAATGTTCCGTTTTTACAAAAAATATTATTTGTGTCGACTAATCGCTCCGTTTTGTTCATCACGTTTGGGTAAGAAAAAAAAAGTAATTAAAACGCGAACTTTTTTCCAAATTAACTCCATAATATCGACAGAAACATGGCAAACCGATGTTTAGAATCAATCCTAAAGGTGTTTTTCACATATCTATCGACGATAAAATCCATCGTGGCAGTTTACTTTCTCTTCTGAAGAAATGGAAGGCTCATGGACCTACAGATTACGCAATAATTTCGACACAGGACACCGGGCGGGACACCAGGTAAATGTAGTCTCTTATGGTCAATCTTCCAATGATATGCCTACAAACACGTCACAATGCTGCAGACAATGGGGGGAAACGACAGAAAGCGCAGGCTCATTCCTGGCGCATTCACAGCCATATAAGGAGACATTGGAACACAGCGCCTTCAGAATCTGGGGCATTTCCTGTATGAAACTTCATCTTGGTTTCGCCTGTAGCATTAGTTCTGGGGCACTCACAGATAATATCTTTGCAGTTTTGGAAACGTCAGAGTTTTGTCTTTCCAAGGCTGTCAATTCCATGCATAGTCGAGCATCTTTTCGTGACAAAATATCTTGTTTAAAACGGGAATGTTTTTTATCCAAAAATTAAAAGAGCGCCCCCTATCTCGAAGAGGTTAATCTTATATAAAGCTGTGTCTAGGTATGCTGACGACTCAACAGTATACACGTCAAGTCAATAAATGAGACACTTAACATAGAGCTCCTGTTAGTTTTACAATGGGTAACTAGCAATAGGCTGGTGGTAAATATCTCAAAAACTAAAAGCATAATTTTGGGGACCAATCACTCGCTCAACTCTAAACCTTGTTTAGATCGATTATTGAATAATGAGGCTATTGAGCAAGCTGAGGAGACTAAACTGCTGGGTATAACCCCAGATGGCAAGCTTTGATGGTCAACACATATAGACTCAATGGTTGGTAAAATGGGAAGAGGTTTGTCCATGATATGGCGTTGCTCTGCCTTGTCATCTCAGTCAACCAGACGGGTCCTACAGGCCCATTTTTCAAATGTCTACACAAACCGCTACAACCTTTAGTAAGGATGTCCTCCTTAGGTTATTGTTTGCCTTAGTAATGTGACCAGCTGTCTCTTTCCCTCTTTTTGTCCCTTTCTCTTTTTTCTCCTTTCACTCATTTACTGCATTTCTATTCAATTTAAAAACTCTAAAATGCTGTTTGGAGAACAGCTAAAACAAGCGAAAATGACCCCAGCTATTATCACATTTGTTTATGTAGCTTCATTCACCTCATTCGATCTACAAACACCTAGCCTATTAGCTATACAATTAGCCGCTTCACATTGACTCAGTACCGGGATTAAAAACTATAATGTAATACCTACAGAAGGATCTGTTTGCAGAAAAAGTATTTTATTAAACAAAAGGTAAACAAATTATTTTCTTTACAAAGCAATTGTGACATTTTTATTTTTTATTTTTTACATTGGATAAAATGTAAATGCAAAGCTACAAAATGGTATATCACACACTGCATTTGAGGAACAATGGGAAAATAATTCTGCTTTGAAAGTTGATAAACTTGTAACCTCACTTTTGAGAAAATGGCCTTTGAGAGCTCTCCTTTGTCTATACCCATTCAGCATTGTTCACACCCTCTTGCGTTTTAGCCCCACTATCTCTTTTAAGGGTTTATCTGAGCGCTCTGTCCCAACAACCGCAGTCAAGCGCCCAAGTTAACTGGCTAGCTTGCTAGCTACTTCCAGACACAAATGAGAGAACAGTTCACTGACCATTTTACTTGCCCTAGCAGAGCTGTTTAGCATGATTTATGGTATCCAGAGCGTTGGTGACTGCAACAGTACTGATGGCAACAATTAAGACTTTTTTTGCCAACATTTACTGACCAGGGTCTGTAGTGCCGCCTCTAGCACTGAGATACAGTGCCTTAGACCGCTGCACCACTCGGGAGCCCAAAATGTAGATAGGCGTAGCTGTTAAATTCGCTCAGGCTGTCAACAGTTGTTTCTCACTCTTACAGCTTTGCCCAGCTGTTTCTACACTCTGCTGTCTGTTTGCCACATGTGATGCAGCAGCAAGTCACATGCCTCTCAGGGAACATACTTCTGTCCTAACTTTTCATAATGTCTGTGGTATCTTGTGTCGACAGTCACTTTGCTCTCTTCATGCTTTTGGTTATTGCTTCTGCTTCAGAAGCCAGAACATTTAGGTTATTGCAGTGGACAGGACATGCCCACAGATTATAGGAATTGGAATTGGTATATGGCAAAGAAATGATACTTTTTTCCACTTTCTATGCCTGATTTTGGTTCCTTTTCCTTGGAGTCTCTGAAACAACAGAGAAGGAAGCGTTATCTATATTACACAATCAAAGGCATTGAAGCAGTTTACTACCTTAGTGAAAGTAGCCAATGACTGAGCTAAAATTGAGCTACTTGATGTATGCTACTTGACGTAATAGGAGATTAGGGCTGACCCCATTTAGTCGACTGGTCGATTGTTTGGTCGATAGGCTGTTGGTTGACCGAAATTTCTTTAGTCGAGCATATAGCAAGAACATTTTAAATAAATGATGGTGTACAAGACACTTGTCTGATTCGCTCTTGTCTGAGTGGACTAATCCATTGTGATGGGAGATGGCACAGTTCATCACTCTAAGACGTGCTACTGAAATTGTATATGGTTATATTACATAATAATAGTAATGATGGTGCAACACTAACAAATGCGCTTTCTCCCGCGTTGGATAGCGGTCGCTGTCCGTTGTTTTGAAACATCAGGGCGCTGTTGAATTGGTGCCTTTTCATAGATCATGTTGCTATGTGCATAAGAGCAAAGTTAATCAGCATGTTGGCGTTGAGAACAATCCGCCGGAGACAGCAGTGCATTTAGAAGATGAGAAAACAACCCTTAATTCTCTAAGAATAGTGAGGAGAGAGGAAACGCCAAACTTCATTAGGTCTATAATGTGTGTGTGTGTGGGTGGGGGGAAAAAATAATACAGATCCTGCTTCAGTAGCCTGTTTGACTGTTTGTTTAATAGCCTACTGATTTCGTGAGCACCAAGCGTCTAGCAATCACAACGTCTGATAGACAATTTTACATTCAGTTTTTAAATCTTTCCTATGCCGTAATAAAGGGTTTAGACGAGGTGTTTTCACCCCTTAGAACAGCCTCTCTAGAATTACTTATGATTTATTTGTTTACACTATATTTGTAATAATAATAACCCTCCTTGATCTCATTGTTGTTTTTGTTATGATCATTATAATAAGTAATGTTATCATTAGTAGGCTTAGTATAGCAGCTTTGTATAACCACCATCGGGCTGTAGGCCTAAGAGCGAGTCCTGTTTAGACTTAATACTGTAACTTAGGCCTATATTTCAGTACTTATATAGGCTACTGTATCAATCAATTATTAATTTGTTCATGTCATCATACAGCATATGTGTCCTTCATGATTTGAAATGCAGTCAAGCATTTTAGTTTTATAAATAACAAAGCAACCTTTGAAAGATTAGCATAAACAATAAATAAACCATTCCATGTCAGCAACAATATTCACGAATGCATGCTACTGTTTTTGGTCTTTGCAATAATAAAGGCTTTTCAAAAACAATAAAATAAAAGAATTACAACAGACTCTTCTACGCTTATCATTTATTTAGTGTTGTTTACATTGTTCCAAAGGGCCAGAAAAATGATATTGTAATCTAACAGCACCTGTTTGGCACATAATATGCATGCAGCGCTTGCTCCTCATCTTCTTTTTCTTGATCTCCAGTATTTTCCACAACCAGTCAAATGTATTCCATACATCTGACTTCCTCTTTACCTCCTCAGCAACCAACCATTCCCCAGTTTCGAGTTTGTCACGTCACCTGCATCCATTTTGCTGTCACGTCTTCTGGTGTTCAGAGTTTTTATAACCAAGTTATTCATGTGATTATGGTATGCTATAGGTCAGGCCCTATTGGTCACGTGCCAGCGATGCATATATGTGTCACATCAAGAGAGCAAGGTTTGAGGGAATAGAGAATGTATTTCCTAAACAAATGAGGGATTTCGGTAAGATAACTTTTTCAGTCAGATATGGCTGTAATTATTTTCAGGTTCAGCAACACGGACAGCGCGATAACACTGATGTTCTGTGGTGGTCGCTGCAGGAGAGAGAGAACGGGTGCTAGTCACAGTCACTCTCTGTCATTTTTTTAACACAGAACATCAAATCAATTGCAGTCGGGCTCTTGATCTCGTTGTTGATGTTTTTGTGTGTCTTTTAATAATTTCAGTAAACAGTGCACTTTAAGCATCAGACAAGCTCAGTGCATATAGTTTATTTGATTAAAACACATTAAATGTGTCTGTACCAGTCAAAGGTTTGGACACACCTACTCGTTCCAGAGTTTTTCTTTATTTTTATTTTCTACATTGTAGAATAATAGTGAAGACGTCAACTATGAAATGACACATGGAATCATGTAGTAACCAAATAAGTGTTAAACCAAATAAAATATGTTATGTTTGACATTCTTCAAAATAGCCACACTTTGCCTTGACAGCTTTGCACACTCTTGGCATTCTCTCAACCAGTTTCCCCTGGAATGCTTTTCCAACAGTCTTTAAGAAGTTCCCATATATGCTGAACACTTCTCGGCTGCTTTTCCTTCACTGCGGTACAGCTCATCCCAAACCATCTCAATTGGATTGGCGTCAGGTGATTGTGGAGGCTAGGTCATCTGATGCAGCACTCCATCACTCTCCTTCTTGGTCAAATAGCTCTTACACTGCCTGGAGGTGTGTCGAGTCATTTCCGGTTGAAAACAAATGATAGTCCCACTAAGCCCAATGGTATGGCGTATCGCTACAGAATGCTGTGGTAGCCATGATGGCTAAGTGTGCCTTGAATTCTAAAGAAATCAGTGTCACCAGCAAAGCACCCCCACACCATCACACCTCTTCCATGCTTCACAGTGGGAACCACACATGCTCAGATCATCCGTTCACCTACTCTGTGTCTCACAAAGACACGGCGGTCTCACATTTGGACAAATTTCAACCCTATCTAATGTCCATTGCTTGTGTTTCTTGGCCAAAGCAAGTCTCTTCTTCTTATTGGTGTCCTTTAGTTGTGTTTATTTGCAGAAATTTGACCATGAAGGCCTGATTCACACAGTCTCCTCTGAACTGTTGATGTGTCTGTTACGTGAACTCTGTGAAGCATTCATTTGGGCTACAATCTGAGGCTGGTAACTCTAATGAAGTTATCATCTGCAGCAGAGGTAACTCTGGGTCTTCATTCCTGTGGCGGTCCTCATGAAAGCCAGTTTCATCATGACGCTTGATGGTTTTTGCAACTGCACTTGAAGAAACTTTAAAAGTTCTTGCCATTTTCCAGATTGACTAACCTTCATATATATATATCACTTGTGTATTGATTTTAAGAAAGGCATTGATGTTTTATGGTTAGGTACACATTGGATGCAACAACAGTGATTTTTCGCAAATATGCTTGTTAAATCATCACCTGTTTGGCGAAGTAGGCTGTGTTTCAATGATAAATGAACAGGCACCGCATCGATTATATGCAACGCAGGACAAGCTAGATACACTAGTAATATCATCAACCATGTGTTGTTAACTAGTGCTAATGTTAAGATTTTTATAAGATAAGTTTCATGCTAGCGAGCAACTTACCTTGGCTCCTTGCTGCGCTCGCGTAACAGGTAATCAGCCTGCCGCGTAGTCTCCTCATGGAATGCAATGTAATCGGCCATAATCGGTGCCCAAAAATGCAGATTACCGATTGTTATGAAAACTTGAAATCGCAAGAAGGTTTGCTGTGTCTGTCAGCGTAGTGTCCAGAGCATGGAGGCTCTACCAGGAGACAGGCCAGTACATCCGGAGACGTGGAGGAGGCCGTAGGAGGGCAACAACCCAGCAGCAGGACCGCTACCTCCGCCTTTGTGCAAGGGGGAGCAGGAGGAGCACTGCCAGAGCCCTGCAAAATGACCTCCAGCAGGCCACAAATATGCATGTGTCTACTCAAACGGACAGAAACAGACTCCATGAGGGTGGTATGAGGGCCCGACGTCCACAGGTGGGGGTTGTGCTTACATCCCAACACCGTGTAGGACGTTTGGCATTTGCCAGAGAACACCAAGATTGGCAAATTCGCCACTGGCGCCCTGTGCTCTTCACAGATGAAAGCAGGTTCACACTGAGCACGTGACAGACGTGACAGAGTCCGGAGACGCAGTGGAGAAGGTTCTGCTGCCTGCAACATACTCCAAGCATGACCGGTTTGGCGGTGGGTCAGTCATGCTGTGGGGTGGCATTTCTTTGGGGGGCCGCACAGCCCTCCATGTGCTCGCCAGAGGTAGCCTGACTGCCATTAGGTACCGAGATGAGATTCTCAGACCCCTTGTGAGACCATATGCTGGTGCGGTTGGCCCTGGGTTCCTCCTAATGCAAGACAATGCTAGACCTCATGTGGCTGGAGTGTGTCAGCAGTTCCTGCAAGAGGAAGGCATTGATGCTATGGACTGGCCCGCCGTTCCCCAGACCTGAATCTAATTGAGCACATCTGGGACATCATGTCTCGCTCCATCCACGGCACCACAGACTGTCCAGGAGTTGGCGGATGCTTTAGTCCAGGTCTGGGAGGAGATCCCTCAGGAGACCATCCGCCACCTCGTCAGGAGCATGCCCAGGCATTGTAGGGAGGTCATACAGGCACGTGGAGGCCACACACACTACTGAGCCTCACTTTGACTTGTTTTAAGGACATTACATCAAAGTTGGATCAGCCAGTAGTGTGGTTTTCCACTTTAATTTTGAGTTTTCCAAATCCAGACCTCCATGGGTTGATAAATGTTATTTCCATTGATCATTTTTGTGTGATTTTGTTGTCAGCACATTCAACTATGTAAAGAAAAAAGTATTTAATAAGAATATTTCATTCATTCAGATCTAGGTTATTTTAGTGTCCCTTTATTTTTTTGATTAGTGTGTATGTGTATATATATATATATGTATATTCAGTACCTTCGGAATGTATTTGGACCCCTTGATTTATTTCACATTTTGTTACTTTACAGCCTTATTTTAAAAGTACACAGAGATCCTTGATGAAATCCTGCTCCAGAGCGCTTAGGACCTCAGACTGGGATGAAGGTTCACCTTCCAACAGGACAACAACCCTAAGCACACAGCCAAGACAATGCAGGAGTGGCATCTGGACAAATCTCTGAATGTCCTTGAGTGGCCCAGCCAGAGCCTGGACTTGAACCCGATCGAACATCTCTGGAGAGACCAGAAAATCAAATCAAACTTTATTTGCCACATGTGCCGAATACAACAAGTGTAGACTTTACCGTGAAATGTTTACTTTACAAGCCCTTAACGAACAGTGCGGTTAAATAAGAAAATATTTACTAAGTAGGCTAAAAGAAACAATAAGAATACCAATATTGAGGCCATATACAGGGGGCACCGGTACTGAGTCAGTGTGCAAGGGTACAGGCTAGTTGAGGTAATCTATACATGTGGGCGAAGTGACTATGCATAGATAACAAACAAACAGCGAGTAGCAGCAGTGTAAAAAAGGGGGGGGAGGGTTGGTTCAATGTAAATTTGTGTGGCAATTTGTATGAATTGTTCAGCAGTCTAATGGCTTGGGGGTAGAAGCTGTTGAGGAGCCTTTTGGTCCTAGACTTGGCGCTCCGGCACCGCTTGCCATGCGGTAACAGAGAAAACAGTCTATGACTTATATGGGCTTTCGTCTGACACCGCCTATTATATAGGTCCTGGATGGCAGGAAGCTTGTCCCCAGTGATGTACTGGGCCGTTTGCACTACCCTCTGTAGCACCTTACGGTCAGATGTCGAGCAGTTGCCATACCAGGCTGTGATGCAACCAGCCAGTATGCTCTGATGCTGCTGTAGAACCTTTTGAGGATCTGGGGACCCAGGCCACATCTCTTCAGTCTCCTGAGGGGGAAAAGGTTTTGTCGTGCCCTATTAACGACTGTCTTGGTATGTTTGGACCATGATAGTTCGTTGGTGATGTGGACACCAAGGAACTTGAAACTCTCGATCCGCTCCACTACAGCCCCGTCAATGTTAATTGGGGCCTGTTCGGCCCGCCTTTTCCTGTAGTCCACGATCAGCTCCTTTTTTTTCTTGCTCACATTGAGGGAGAGGTTGTTGTCCTGGCACAAATTCTCTGACCTCCTCCCTATAGGCTGTCTCATCGTTGTTGGTGATCAGGCCTAACACTGTTGTGTCGTTAGAAAACCTAATGATGGTGTTGGAGTCGTGTCTGGCCACGCAGTCGTGGGTGAACAGGGAATACAGGAGGAGACTAAGTACACACCCCTGAGGGGCCCCAGTGTTAAGGATCAGCGTGGCAGACGTGTTGTTGCCTCCTCTTACCACCTGAGGGCGGCCAGTCAGGAAGTCCAGGATCCAGTTGCAGAGAGAGGTATTTAGTCCCAGAGTCTTTAGCTTAGTGATGAGCTTCGTGGGCAATATGATGTTGAACACTGAGCTGTAGTCAGTGAACAGCATTCTCACACAGGTGTTCCTTTTGTCCAGGTGAGAAAGGGCAGTGTGGGGTGCGATTGAGATTGCGTCGTCTGTTGATCTGTTGGGGGGTATGTGAATTGGAGTGGGTCTAGGGTGTCCGGGAGGTTGCTGTTGATGTGAACCATGACCAGCCTTTCAAAGCACTTCATGGCTACCGACGTGAGTGCCACGGGGCGGTAATCATTTAGGCAGGTTACTTTCGCTTCCTTGGGCAGAGGGACTATGGTGGTCTGCTTGAAACATGTAGATATTACAGACTCTGTCAGGGAGCGGTTGAAAATGTCAGTGACAGTTGGTCAGTGCATGCTTTGAGTACACGTCCTGGTAATCCGTCTGGCCCACCAGCTTTGTGAATGTTGACCTGTTTTAAAGGTTTTGTTCACATCGGCTACCGAGAGCGTTATATCACAGTCATCCAGAACAGCTGATGCTCTCGTACATGCTACATAAAAGGCATTTAGCTCGTCTGGTAGGCTCACGTCACTGGACAACTCGCGTCTGGTTTTCCCTTTGTAGTCTGTAATAGTTTTCCAGCACTGACACATCTGACGAGCGTCAAAGCCGGTGTAGTAGGATTCAGTCTGAATCCTGTATTGACGCTTTGCTTGTTTGATGGTTTGTCTGAGGGCATAGCGGGATTTCTTATAAGCGTCCGGATTAGTATTCCGCTCCTTGAATGCGGCAGCTCTAGCCTTTAGCTCGATGCGGATGTTGCCAGTAGTCCATGGCTTCTGGTTGGGATATGTATGTACAGTCACTGTGGGGATGACGTCAACGATGCACTTATTGATGAAACCGATGACTGAGGTGGTGTATTCCTCAGTGCCATTGGACGAATTCCGGAACATATTCCAGTCTATGCTAGCAAAACAGTCCTGTAGTGTAGCATCCACGTCATCTGACCACTTCCGTAATTGAGCGAGTCACTGATACTTCCTGCTTTAGGTTTTTGCTTGTAAACAGGAATCAGGAGGATATATTTGTGGTCAGATTTTCCAAATAGAGGGCTGGGGAGAGCTTTGTAGGCATCTCTGTGTGGAGTAATGGTAGTCTAGGATAATTTTTTCCCACCTGGTTGCACATGTGACATGCTGGCAAAAATGTGGTGAAACTGATTTAAGCTTGCCTGCATTAATGTCCCTGGGCACTAGGAGCGCCGCTTCTTGGTGAGCATTTATAGCATTGGTTATTTTATTTTCCAATGATTGCACATTAGCAAGAAGAATGGAAGACATTGGGAGTTTACTCGCTCTCCTCCGGATTCTCACAAGGATCCCCAATGAGCGTACCCTTTTCCGGCGTCTTTTCTTCACGCTAAAGGCGTGGATCTGGGCCTGTTCCAGTGAAAGCAGGATATCCTTCTCGTCGGACTCGTTAAAGGAAAACGTTTCTTCCAGTCCGCTGTGAGTAATCACTTTTCTGATGTCCAGAAGTTATTTTCGGTCATAAGAGACAGTAGCAGCAACTTTATGTACACAATAAGTAAAACAATAAATAAAAATAGCACAATTGGTTGGGAGAAGGTAAAACGTCAGCCATGTTCTTCGACGCCATCTTTTAGCTGTGCAGCGACGCTCCCCATCCAACCTGACAGTTTGAGAGGATCTGCAGAGAAGAATGGGAGATGCTCCACAAATACAGGTGTGCCAAGCTTGTAGCGTCATACCCAAGACGATTCACGGCTGTAATTGCTGCCAAAGGTGCTTCAACAAAGTACTGAGTAAAGGGTCTGGATACTTATGTGCAAAAATGTCTATAAACCTGTTTTTGCATTTTCATTATGGGTTATTGTGTGTAGATTGATGAGGGGAGAAAAAAAATGTACTCCATTATGGAATAAGGCTGTGACATGACAAAATTTGGGAAAAGTCAAAGGGTCTGAATACTTTCCGAATGCCCTGTATGTTGTGTGTGTGTCTGTTTGTGGGCCCTTAGTGCTCAGTTCCCACAGGAAGTGTCAGAGGGAGAACGAGAGAGACCCCTCTTGATGTGTGTGATTTCATAGCAGCTACAACAGGCATGCTGATGACCTTCTCCCTCAGAATTATACAGTAATTTGGTAAGATGTCAAGCACATCGTGTTGCTGAGGGGGAAACTAAAATCTGAACATTACAGTCCAGGATGGCTGTTATGTAGCCCAATATATTGTGTTGGCCTAAAGTGAGTTGGATTGATAGCAGCCCACCTCAGAGACTGCTTCTCTGAAGTGAAGTCAGAGTCAGCCCATGTCTGGAGAGAGAAAGTGAGAGAGAGACGTGCCAATCTAAACATTCTAGAGAAGTGTTATAGCTGCTGAATTTTTTTCTGGACTTGTGATTTAGGCCTATGTATAATGTGAGTTGTGTTCTCAATGAGAAGGTCAGTGGAAAAAAAGAGGTTTTGTTGAGAAAATGTGACCACATGGAAATATGCACCTGTTGGGTATATTAAGTCTATCTTTCATGTCCAATAAGCCGGCATATTTGGTGCACAAATAGTGTGCACGTTTCATTTTTATTTTCAAAACTATCCATCATTCATGAGTCAGTGACTTATTTCATTTATTTAATTTAGCCATTTCTTTTTGTCATTTGCTCAGAGCTTCAAATCACATTGTACCCCACAGTCACAATTAAGCAACTTTATTTACGCAACATAGGAATTGCATGAGTAGGTGAAGGGAATTAGCCATATGCTTCAAAGTGAGTTGGTTTGGCATAAGTGTCATATGCACCAGGGAAAGAGAGAAGAGTGGGGACCGCTGTTGCTACTGCTGTCTCATTTGTAGCTCTGTTTGAGGCAGTGCACCTGGACCTGCAGGCCTCTAGTTCCTGTTCCTGTCTCCCACGCATGCCTCGTTTACTCAAGCCCACTGGAGCGTGAGTCTCAACAGCAGGCGCAGTCATCCTGCCGCTATCTTCACACACACTCTCACATGCAAATTGCGCACACATAAACATGCATGGACACACTCAAACACATTACACACACACTCGCACATTATGAACACAGACAAAACCCATTCTGCAAGCCTACCCAGCTGGCAACATCTGGCCTGGCTGCAGATTAGTGGTAAAGTCGCTAGCTACACCCCGCCGCGCCTTTATCACTACCATCGAATCATCAGCCAACTTCCTGCACTAACGGACCATTACCAACTCAGTTTTTCACAATTCCTAACATTTAATCCTAGTAAAAGTAAAAATTCCCTGTCTCAGGTCAGTTAGTATCACCACTTTATTTTAAGAATGTTAAATGTCAGAATAATAGTAGAGAGTGATTTATTTCAGCTTTTATTTCTTTCATCACATTCCCAGTGGGTCAGAAGTTTACATACACTCAATTAGTATTTGGTAGCATTGCCTTTAAATTGTTTAACTTGGATCAAACGTTTCAGGTAGCCTTCCACAAGCTTCCCACAATAAGTTGGGTGAATTTTGGCCCATTCCTCCTGACAGAGCTGGTGTAACAGAGTCAGGTTTGTAGGCCTCCTTGCTCGCACACGCTTTTTCCGTTCTGCCCACAAATGTTCTATGGGATTGAGGTCAGGGCTTTGTGATGGCCACTCCAATACCTTGACTTGTTGTCCTTGGCCATTTTGCCACAACTTGGGAAGTAGGCTTGGGGTCATTGTCCATTTGGAAGACCCATTTGCGACCATCACAGGATTGATATAATTTGAGTCAATTGGAGGTGTACTGGAGGTGTACTTCCTGACAGTCAGGAAGTGCACCTCCAGTACACCTCCAATTGACTCAAATTATGTCATTTAGCCAGAAGCTTCTAAAGCCATGACATAATTTTCTGGAATTTTCCCAGCTGTTTAAAGCCACAGTCAACTTAGTGTATGTAAACTTTTGACCCACTGGAATTGTGATACAGTGAATTGTAAGTAAAAATTACTTCGGACATCTACTTTGCATGACACAACAGACTTGACAAAACTATAGTTTGTTAACAAGAAATTTGTGGAGTGGTTGGAAAAACGAGTTTTAATGACTCCAACCTAAGTCTATGTACATTTCTGACTTCAACTGTATATACTACCGTTCAAAAGTTTTGGGTCACTTAGAAATGTCCTTGTTTTTGAAAGGAAAGCAAAAAAATCCGTCCTTTAAAATAACATAAATTTGATCAGAAATACAGTTTAGACGTTGTTAATGTTGTAAATTACTATTGTAGCTGGAAATGGCAGATTTTTAATGGAATATCTACATAGGCATTCAAAGACCCATTATCAGCAACCATCACTCCTGTGTTCCAATGGCACGTTTTATTAGCCAATCCAAGTTTAGCATTTTAAAAGGCTATTTGATCATTAGAAAACCCTTTTGCAATTATGTTAGCACAGCTGAAAACTGTTGTTCTGATTAAGGAAGCAATAAAACTGGCCTTCTTTAGATTAGTTGTCTAGTTGAACAACGGACGCTTCACAAGTCCTCAACTGCCAGCTTCATTAACTTAGGATAGCCCCCCCAATTTTTGTCTTAAATAATATACCCAAATCTATCTGCCTGCATATTCTTGGTACCATTTGAAAGAAACACTTTGAAGTTTGTGGAAGCTAATGTAGTAGAATATAACACATTAGATCTGGTAAAAGATAATACAAAGAAAAAAAACATTGCTACTATCTTTGAAATGCAAGAGAAAGGCCATAAGGAATTATTCTGTCCCAGGTGCAATTTAGACTTTGGCCACTGGATGGCAGCACTAAGTTTTAGAGTGATCCAATTAACTATTGCATATATATTAAAAATGTTGTATCAAGACTGCCCAAATGTGCCTAATTGGTTTATTCATGCATTTTCAAGGTCATAATTGTGCACTCTTCTCAAGCAATAGCATGGTATTCTTTCACTGTAATAGCTACTGCAAATTGGACAGTGCAGTTAGATTAACAAGAATTTAAGCTTTCTGCCCATATCAAATATGTATATGTCCTGGGATTTTTATTTTGTTTCTTACAACCACATGCTAATCACATTAGCCTACGTTAATTCAACCGTCCCGAGGATGGGACACTGATCATGTAGAGGTTGCTGCCCCTATCATTGCAGAGGCTATCTCTGACCTTTCTAACCTGTCTCTCCTCTTTGGGTAGGTACATCCTTTATTTAAAGGGTTATACTGTTATAGGCCAATTTCTATTTTGCCCTGTTCATCAAAAGTGTTGGAAAAACTTGTTAATAATCAACTAACTGGCTTTCTTGATGTCTGTAGTATTCTCTCTCTCTGATATGCAATCTGGTTTCCGCTCAGGTTATGGATGTGTCACGGCAACCTTAAAGGTCCTCAATGACGTCGCCATTGCCTTTGATTCTAAGCAATGTTGTGCTGCAATTTTTATTGACTTGGCTGAAGCTTTTGATACGGTAGACCATTCAATTCCATTCTTGTGAGCCGACTAAGGAGTATTGGTGCGAGGGGTATTTGGCATGGTTTGCTAACTACCTCTCAAAGAGTGCAGTGTATAAAGTCAGAAAATCTGCTGTCTCAGCCACTGCCTGTCACCATTGGAGTACCCCAAGGCTCCTAGGTCCCCCACTCTCCTCAATTTACATTACTAATGTAGCTCAGGCAGTAGGAAGTTCTCTCATCCATTTATATGCAGATGATAGTCTTACACTCAGCTGGCCCTCCCTGGATTGTGTGTTAAACGCTCTACAACAAAGCTTTCTTAGTGTCCAACAAGCTTTCTCTACCCTTAACTTCTTGCGTCGAGCCATGCCGGATCCGGTAGCGTAATCATAGCCTCAAGCTCAATACCGTAACGCAACGTTAACTATTCATGAAAATCGCAAATGAAATTAAATTAATATGCTAGCTCTCAAGCTTAGCCTTTTGTTAACAACACTGTCATCTCAGATTTTCAAAAATATGCTTCTCTACCATAGCAAACTAGCATTTAGCGTTAGCATTTAGCATTAGCATTTAGCGTTAGCATTAGCAGGCCACATTTTCGCAAAAACATTCAATAAATCATTTACCTTTGAAGAACTTCAGATGTTTTCAATGAGGAGACTCTCAGTTAGATAGCAAATGTTCAGTTTTTCCTGAAAGATGTTTTGTGCAGGAGAAATCGGTCCATTTTGGTGCGTCACGTTTGGCTACCCAAAAACCCCGAAAATTCAGTTATCCAAACGCCAAACTTTTTTCCAAATTAACTCCATAATATCGAATGAAACATGGCAAACGTTGTTTAGAACCAATCCTCAAGGTGTTTTTCACATATCTCTTCAATGATGTATCGTTCCTGGAAGTATGAGTCTCCTTCTGTAATGCAAGGTACAATGGTTGCCACTGGGAATTACGCACCGACTTAGACAAAGGCCACCGGACGGCCCCCTGGCAAATGTAGTCTCTTATGGCCAATCTTCCAATGATATGCCTACAAATACGCCACAATGCTGCAGACATCTTGGATGAACGGCAGAGTGCATAAGCTCGTTCACAGCATATTCACAGCCATATAAGGAGAGTATGTAAAACACAGCGTCAAAAATCCTGTTCATTTCCTGTTTGAAGTTTCATCTTGGTTTCGCCTGTAAAATCAGTTCTGGGGTACTCACAGATAATATCTTTGCAGTTTTGAAAACGTCAGAGTGTTTTCTTTCCAACGCTGGCAATTATATGCATAGTCGAGCATCTTTTCGTGACAAAATATTATGCTTAAAACGGGCACGTTTTTTTATCCAATAATGACATAGCGCCCCCATAGGTTGAAGAGGTTAACCCTGTTCTGAACACCTCCAAAACAAAGGCCATGTGGTTTGGTAAGAAGAATGCCCCTCTCCCCACCGGTGTGATTACAACCTCTGAAGATTTAGAGCTGGAGGTAGTCATCTCATACAAGTACTTGAGAGTATGGCTAGACAGTATACTGTCCTTCTCTCAGCATATATCCAAGCTGCAGGCTATTGCTCCTCTTTCACCCCAGCTGCCAAACTAACCCTGATTCAGATGACCATCCTACCCATGCTATATTACAGAGACGTGGTTTATAGATCGTCAGTTAACCTCATTTGTTGACTTCTGTGATCGAAAAAGCCTTGGTTTCATGAATGTCAACATCAGAAGCCTCCTCCCTAAGTTTGTTTTACTCACTGCTTTAGCACACTCTGCCAACCCTGATGTCCTTGCCCTGTCTGAATCCGGGATTAGGAAGGCCACCAAAAATTCTGAGATTTCCATACCCAACTATAACATTTTCCGTCAAGATAGAACTGCCAAAGGGGGAGGAGTTGCAGTCTACTGCAGAGATAGCCTGCAAAGTAATGTCATACTTTCCAGGTCCATACCCAAACAGTTCGAACTACTAATTTTAAAAATTACTCTCTCCAGAAATAAGTCTCTCACTGTTGCCACCTGCTACCGACCCCCCTCAGCTCCCAGCTGTGCCCTGGACACCATTTGTGAATTGATCGCCCCCCATCTAGCTTCAGAGTTTGTTCTGTTAGGTGACCTAAACTGGGATGTGCTTAACACCCCGGCAGTCCTACAATCTAAACTATATGCCCTCAATCTCACACAAATCATCAAGGAACCCACCAGGTACAACCCTAAATCTGTAAACAAGGGCACCCTCATAGACATTATCCTGACCAACTGGCCCTCCAAATACACCTCCGCTGTCTTCAACCAGGATCTCAGCGATCACTGCCTCATTGACTGTATCCACTACGGGTCCGCAGTCAAACGACCACCCCTCATCACTGTCAAACGCTCCCTAAAACACTTCTGCGAGCAGGCCTTTCTAATTGACCTGGCCCGGGTATCCTGGAAGGATATTGACCTCATCCCGTCAGTTGAGGATGCCTGGTCATTCTTTAAAAGTAACTTCCTCACCATCTTAGATAAGCATGCTCTGTTCAAAAATTGCAGAACTAAGAACAGATATAGCCCTTGGTTCACTCCAGACCTGACTGCCCTCGACCAGCACAAAAACATCCTGTGGCGGACTGCAATAGCATCGAATAGTCCCCGCGATATGCAACTGTTCAGGGAAGTCAGGAACCAATACACGCAGTCAGTCAGGAAAGCAAAGGCCAGCTTTTTCAAGCAGAAATTTGCATCCTGTAGCTCTAACTCCAAAAAGTTCTGGGACACTGTAAAGTCCATGGAGAACAAGAGCACCTCCTCTCAGCTGCCCACTGCACTGAGGCTAGGTAAGACGGTCACCACCGATAAATCCATGATAATCAAAAACCTCAACAAGCATTTCTCAACGGCTGGCCATGCCTTCCTCCTGGCTACTCCAACCTCTGCCAACAGCTCCGCCCCCCCGCAGCTACTCGCCCAAGCCTCCCCAGCTTCTCCTTTACCCAAATCCAGATAGCAGATGTTCTGAAAGAGCTGCAAAACCTGGACCCGTACAAATCAGCTGGGCTTGACAATCTGGACCCTCTATTTCTGAAACTATCCGCCGCCATTGTCGCAACCCCTATTACCAGCATGTTCAACCTCTCTTTCATATCGTCTGAGATCCCCAAGGATTGGAAAGCTGCGGCAGTCATCCCCCTCTTCAAAGGGGGAGACACCCTGGACCCAAACTGTTACAGACCTATATCCATCCTGCCCTGCCTATATAAGGTCTTCGAAAGCCAAGTCAACAAACAGGTCACTGACCATCTCGAATCCCACCGTACCTTCTCCGCTGTGCAATCTGGTTTCCGAGCCGGTCACGGGTGCACCTCAGCCACGCTCAAGTTACTAAACGATATCATAACCGCCATCGATAAAAGACAGTACTGTGCAGCCGTCTTCATCGACCTGGCCAAGGCTTTCGACTCTGTCAATCAACATATTCTTATCGGCAGACTCAGTAGCCTCGGTTTTTCTAATGACTGCCTTGCCTGGTTCACCAACTACTTTGCAGACAGAGTTAAGTGTGTCAAATCGGAGGGCATGTTGTCCGGTCCTCTGGCAGTCTCTATGGGGGTGCCACAGGGTTCAATTCTCAGGCAGACTCTTTTCTCTGTATATATCAATGATGTTGCTCTTGCTGTGGGCGATTCCCTGATCCACCTCTACGCAGACGACACCATTCTGTATACTTCTGGCCCTTCCTTGGACACTGTGCTATCTAACCTCCAAACAAGCTTCAATGCCATGCATCACTCCTCCCGTGGCCTCCAACTGCTCTTAAACGCTAGTAAAACCAAATGCATGCTTTTCAACCGTTCACTGCCTGCACCCGCCCGCCCGACTAGCATCACCACCCTGGATGGTTCCGACCTAGAATATGTGGACATCTATAAGTACCTAGGTGTCTGGCTAGACTGTAAACTCTCCTTCCAGACTCATATCAAACATCTCCAATCTAAAATCAAATCTAGAGTCGGCTTTCTATTCCGCAACAAAGCCTCCTTCACTCACGTCGCCAAACTTACCCTAGTAAAACTGACTATCCTACCGATCCTCGACTTCGGCGATGTCATCTACAAAATAGCTTCCAATACTCTACTCAGCAAACTGGATGCAGTTTATCACAGTGCCATCCGTTTTGTTACTAAAGCACCTTATACCACCCACCACTGCGACCTGTATGATCTAGTCGGCTGGCCCTCGCTACATATTCGTCGCCAGACCCACTGGCTCCAGGTAATCTACAAGTCCATGCTAGGTAAAGCTCCGCCTTATCTCAGTTCACTGGTCACGATGGCAACACCCACTCGTAGCACGCGCTCCAGCAGGTGTATCTCACTGCTCATCCCTAAAGCCAACACCTCATTTGGCCGCCTTTCCTTCCAGTTCTCTGCTGCCTGTGACTGGAACGAATTGCAAAAATCGTTGAAGTTGGAGACTTTTATCTCCCTCACCAACTTTAAACATCTGCTATCTGAGCAGCTAACCGATCGCTGCAGCTGTACATAGTCCATCTGTAAATAGCCCACCCAATTTACCTACCTCATCTCCATACTGTTTTTATTTATTTACTTTTCTGCTCTTTTGCACACCAGCAAAATTGTAATTATTCGCCTACCTCCTCATGCCTTTTGCACACAATGTATATAGACTCTTTTTTTTCTACTGTGTTATTGACTTGTTAATTGTTTACTCCATGTGTAACTCTGTGTTGTTGTCTGTTCACACTGCTATGTTTTATCTTGGCCAGGTCACAGTTGTAAATGAGAACTTGTTCTCCACTAGCCAACCTGGTAAAGGTGAAAAAAAAATGAAAAAAAAACCTCTAGGATAGGTGGGACGCAAATGTCCCACCTGGCCAATTACCAGGGAAAATGCAGAGCACCAAATTCAAATAAAATACTATAAAATTCTAACTTTTCATTAAATCACACATGTAAGATACCAAATTAAAGCTACACTCGTTGTGAATCCAGCCTACATGTCAGATTTCAAAAAGGCTTTTCGGCGAAAGCATAAGAAGCTATTATCTGGTGATGGCACAACGGTAAACAAAGAGAGAGTAGCATATTTCAACCCTGCAGGCACCACACAAAACACAGAAATAAAATATAAATCATGCCTTACCTTTGACGAGCATCTTTTGTTTGCACTCCAATATGTCCCATAACATCACAAATTGTCCTTTTGTTCGCTTAATTCCATCGATCTATATCCAAAATGACCTTTTATTTGGCGCGTTTGATCCAGAAAAAAACAGCTTCCAATTTGCGCAACGTCACTACAAAATATCTCAAAGGTTACCTGTAAACTTTGCCAAAACATTTCAAACTACTTTTGTAATGCAACTTTAGGTATTTTTAAACGTTAACAATCGATCAAATTGTAGACGGGACAATCTGTGTTCAATACAGGAAGGCAACAAACTCACGCTACCAGTCAGGCGCCTTCTCAAAAAGTACACTTCAAATGACACACATTCAAGATGGCCGTACTTCTTCATTACACAAAGGAATAACCTCAACCTATTTCTAAAGACTGGGGACATCCAGTGGAAGCGGTAGGAACTGCAAACAAGATGTCCAAATCTCGTTTCCCAATGAAATATCATTGAATAGACAGTGACTTCAAAAAAGAAAAATTCTGAATGGTTAGTTCTCGGGTTTTGCCTGCTACATAAGTTCTGTTATACTCACAGACATGATTCAAACAGTTTTAGAAACTTCAGAGTGTGTTCTATCCAAATCTACTAATAATATGCATATCTTATATTCTTGGCATGAGTAGCAGGAAGTTGAAATTAGGCACGCTATTTATCCAAAAGTGAAAATGCTGCCCCCTATCCCAAAGAGGTTTTAAGGGTGTTCTTGAGTGGCTAGATGTTCTTTAGCATGCAGTCATCAGATTTGCCACCAATGCCCCTTATAGGACACATCACTGCACTCTAGTCTCCTCTGTAAACTGGTAATCTCTGTATACCCGTCGCAAGACCCACTGGTTGATGCTTATTTATTAAACCCTCTTAGGCCTCACTCCCCCCCATCTCCCATCTTAGATACTTACTGCAGCCCTCATCCTCCACATACAACACCCGTTCTGACAGTCATATTCTGTTAAAAGCACATATCTCTGGGTCGCGCCTCTTTTTAGTTTGCTGCTGTTAGCGACTGGAACGAGCTGCAACAAACACTCAAACTGGACAGTTTTATCTTCATCTCTTCATTCAAAGACTCAATCATGGACACTCTTACTGACACTTGTGGCTTTTTCGCGTGATGTGTTGTTTCTACCTTCTTGCCCTTTGTGCTGTTGTCTGTGCCCAATAATGTTTGTATCATGTTTTGTGCTGCTACCATGTTGTGCTGCTGCCATGATGTGTTGCGACTGTGTTGTTGTCATGTGTTGCTGCAATGCTGTGTTGTCTTAGGTCTCTCTTTATGTAGTGTTGTAGTGTCTCTTGTCGTGATGTTTGTTTTGTCCTATATGTATTTTTTTTTTATCCCAGCCCCCGTCCCTGCAGGAGGTCTTTTGGTAGGCCGTCATTGTAAATAAGAATTTTCTCTAAACTTACTTGCCTAGTTAAATTTAATACAATAAACAAGCAGGGAATTGGGGATTATCTGATATTCTGTATCAAGGGTAATTTTTGTCTGGAAATGAACGGTACCCTGCTTTTCCCTTTTGTAAATGGCAGGATACCTTTCAGCAAATCTCCTGTGGGTTTATGTGTTTGGGATTCTGTGTTTTGGCCTAGGTGTGGTATTCTCCCACACATGCATAGACAGCAGCTATGTGGAGGACCATTGAAATGTTTGCACACTGTTCACACTCACTCTTTGTTAGGCCTATCAGAAAGACAACTGCTGAGCAAAGGGCTTTTGGTTTTGTTCTCCCTAAACAAAGTAGGAACACATTTAGAGCCCCAATAGTTATAGTTAGCTCAGGTTCTGCTGATCTTCTGTGCATGTTCCACAAACTAGCGTGCCATCTTGATATGTCCCTCCCAGGCTTACTTATTTGATGCCATTTTGGACATGAATATCTATGTGTTTTATTTTTAAGCCTATGTTTTCTTAACTTCTTAGTAAGTTCATTTACCTGCTGTTTGCAGTCTTATACACCTTTCAAACCTAGACATTTTGCCGTAAACTTTTCATTATCTTAAAAGGTATTGCCGGCATTATTATTATTTTTCTATTATTTCTCTCCCCCCCCACTCTGCATTGTTGGGAAGTGCCAGTAAGTAAGCATTTCACTGTTGGTCTACACCTGTTATTTCCAAAGCATGTGACAAATACAATTGTATTTGATTTGAAAGCCTGTACTTTTATTTCTGCTAACTGACCTAGTCATGATTGTGGTATTATGTTTAAAAGTCCCGCCAAGCCCTCATAAATGTCCCTTTCTTCTTACCGGCTATGGCACGGATCAAATCATTAACATTCTATTGTTGTTCTGGGCCTCTGTGTGGTTCAGCCTGTACTCTGATGTGATCATCTCAAAGGAATTGTCTGGTATTTTTGGTATCCAAGACATGAGTGTATTATTGTTGTATAGTTTCAGTGGTGGAAAAAGTACCCAATTGTCATTCTTTAGTGAAAGTGAAGATACCTTATTAATAGAAAATAACTCAAGTGAAAGTAAAGGTCACCCAGTAAAATACAACTTGAGTAAAGTCTAAAAGTAGTTGTTTTTAAATAAACTTAATTGTCAAAAGCAAATGTAATTGCAAAAATGTACTTAGGCATCAAAAGTAAAAGTATTAATAATTAAAAACTCCTTATTTAGCAAACCATATGGCATAATTTTTTTTTAAGGCAGTAGGAATGACCAGGATTGTTCTCATGATAAACCATTTTCAGTTCTGCTAATAGGGCTGACCCCATTTTAGTCGACTGGTCGATTATTATTTAATTTTTTTAAATGGGGGAGGGGGGGCTGTTGGTTGGCCAATATTTTTTTTAGTTGAGCAGTTGCAAATATATATATTTTAAATATGGCACATTAGACACATGTCTGAGTGGACTAACACATTAAGGATGCCCTCGGGTTGGCACACCATCTACAATATCTGTTTGGTTATGGTAATTTCTGTTACTGCATTCAACATATATTTTTATTACAGTCTTACCATTTGTCATTCTAGGCGTGGACATGTTTGCTGTGCGCACAACCTAAGCTCGGGCGTAGACAGATTTTTTTTGGGGGGGATAGGCCTACAAAAATTTGGATCGGCATTTCTTTTCTACTTCATTTATTTAGCGACGTGCACCGTATAATATTTCGTAATACAATCGTTTTATACTAGTGCATAGTACTTGGAGCAACCTCGTTACATATACAAAGGCACTATACCTATCCCAGCATATTAAAATAAGACAGTAACTTTAGGCCAGTTGCCAACAACATGAAACTAATTTTCAGGCGCACTTTCATCTCAATAGGCAAACAAGCCTATATTTGATGTTACAATTTATACCACGGCGGGCAGTAGTACTATAAAATGGTACCTTACCTTTTAGTAGACAAGGTCATACCACCTTGAAGTAAAGCAGCGTGATTTGCCATTTATCATACTTGAAGGGAACTTTGCTAGCTTTGGTTGACAGGCTGGTTCATCAACGGCAGACAGATCTGTCGGTGGACCTACTGCAGGTTCACCCCCGCCCACCACATCAAGAACGAGAGGAGATGGTGGGGTAGGCAAGCATGCCTGGTTGTGATGGCGATTGCAGTTGTTTCTATCCTGGCGCCACCTGTTAACCTCTCATTCTGGAAGCTATCAGTAGATTGATCCAAACTATTTTCTGGCACACACTCCTTTTCCTCCAGACGCTAGGTTTTTCAAAAAAATACAATCGGCATTTGGTTTTCCATTGCTAGAAACTGCTAAATTACCTTAGCTTACATATGTCAGAGTCAAGGCCCGCGGGCCACATCCGGCCCGCAAGAAGGTTTTTTACGGCCCCTGGGATGATCTTGATTTATTATTAGAACCGGCCCGCAGCAAGCCGGCAGCCCGCAGATCTTTTACACGCACCAATACTACATTTCCCACAATGCAAAGGTGACGCACCGAGCAGTAGGCTGCTTCATTTCAATATTTATTGGCACAGCAGTCGTCAGCATCACAGTAAAATTAACTTTCAGATACCCATCAAAAATGGCAAAACGGAAGGTGGATACTGAGAACCGGGGTTTCAAACAAGGTGGGAGTCGGAGTATATGTTCACGAAGGTAGCTGGAAAACCTGTGTGTCTTCTGTGTGGAGAAAGTGTGGCGGTACTGAAAGAGTATAATCTGAGACGACATTATGAAACGAAACACGCGGACAAAAACAAGAATATGGACATGGAACAAAGGCTACAAAAGGCAGAGGAATTAAAACGAGGCCTCAAATCTCGACAGGCTCTGTTCAAAAAAGCCAAATCACAAGGCCAGGCTGCTGTCAAGGCCAGTTTTATTTTGGCAGAAGAGATCGCTAAATCAGCCCGGCCATTTACGGAGGGGGATTTCATCAAAAACTGCATGATTAAAGTTTGTGACTTTTGCCCAGAAAAAGGCAACTCTTTTTAAATGTGAGTCTGAGCAGAAACACCATTGCCGAGAGAGTAGACCAGTTGTCCATCAATCTAAAAGAGCAGCTTGTGAAAAAGGGAAAAGATTTTATTGCATATTCCTTGGCTGTGGATGAGAGCACCGACATTTCTGACATTGCCCAGTTGTCAATTTTCATCCGCGGAGTGGACTCCAACCTAAGCGTGACAGAGGAGTTTTTGGCTTTACGTCCTATGCATGGCACAACTACGGGGCATGATTTGTATGAAGAGGTGTCAAGATGTGTAAATGAGATGGAGCTGCCTTGGGAAAAACTCGTGGGTTTGACAACCGACGGAGCACCTGCGATGTGTGGACACAGGAGCGGACTGGTGGCGAAGATACGGGAAAAGATGCAAGAGGAAAACGCGACAGGTGAGCTGACAGCTTATCATTGTATCATACACCAGGAAGCGTTGTGCGGTAAAGCCTTGAAAATGGAGCATGTAATGAGCATCATCACGCGCACAGTTAACTTTATCAGAGCCAAAGGTTTGAATCACCGCCAGTTCAAGGCATTTCTGACGGAGTTAGAAACGGAGCATGGTGATTTGCCTTATCACACAGAGGTGCATGGCTAAGCCAGGGAAAGGTGCTTCAAAGATGTTTCGAGCTTCGTGAGGAGATTTGTCTGTTCTTGGACAGCAAAGGGAAAGACACAACACAACTCCGAGACGAAATGTTTCTGTGTGAAATGGCTTTTCTGTGTGACATTACGAGTCATCTGAATGCAATAAACTTGCAGCTGCAGGGTCGGGATCGTGTCATCTCTGATATGTACAGTACAGTGAAGGCATTTAAAACCAAACTGACTCTGTGGGAGACGCAGATGCGGAAAGAAAATTTGAGCCACTTTCCCAGCTGCCAGACCATGAAAGAGAGCTCTCTACCAGTGCGTTCCCGAGCACACAGTTGGCTGATAAAATAGGTATGCTTGCCGCTGACTTTCGACGCCGATTTGCTGACTTTGAAGCACAAAAAGCAGGTTGGAACTGCTCGGTAACCCATTTGCTGTTGACGTGGAAAGCTCACCACCAAACCTCCAAATGGAGTTGATTGACCTCCAATGCAATGATGCACTGAGGGCAAAATATGCGGCAGTGGGTGCTGCGGAGTTCGCCCGTTTCCTCCCGGCACAATGCCCCAGCTGCGCATCCAGGCTGCTCAAACGTTGTCTATGTTTGGCAGCACATACCTGTGTGAACAACTGTTTTCTTTGATGAACCTGAACAAAACATCACACAGAAGTCGACTTACTGCTGAACACCTCCACTCAATTCTGAGGATTTCTTCAGCTCAGAGCCTTACCCGAACATTGATGAACTTGTGGAAAAGATGGGACACCACCAAGTATCACCCTCAACCTCAAACAAGTGAACATTACTGTGCAATCACATATTTAGAGTTTTTACTCAGTTCAAGTTTAAAAGTTAAAATTTAATATTTGTTTTCACTGCATGTTACTTCTCCTTAAACAAAGTGTTGTTTTTGATTAATAGATTTTTGCACTTTATTTTTTTGTATTTCAATCCAATTATATTTTAAAAATATTTCAGTTGAGTGGATGATAGAAAATTGCTATTATTGTTTTTTCTTTGAAGTAAATTTAGCCCACTTTTGCTAAAATAGAAAATATAGTCTACTGATGGTGCCTTGAATACCGGTTTCTTTCATTTAATGTTCATGTTATGGGGATATTTATATAAAGGAAATTTGTCTTTTGTGTCTGTTGAAAATTAAAGATTACTGACAGAGCCATAAGAAAATATTGCTTTATTTATCTGATCATATTGTAATATATTTGTTAGGTTTTCAGTAGGTTCAATTAGGTTCACTAGACTATATGCGTCATTTAAAAATTTTTCAATGAACATTCGAACAGTCCGGCCCTCGTCTTGTAGCTGATTTTTTTATTTGGCCCTCCGTCCATTTGACTTTGACACCCCTGCCTTAGCTGGTGAGTCAATTAGAGTAAGCTAGTGTGGTAGAGCTTGCTAGCTTATGCGCTACAAAGTTTAGCCACGTGATGTTGCCAGGTTGTTGAGGTAAACCACAGTAAGAAGTTTAAAAAAAAAAATGTAACCAATAGTCGGAAGACAACTTGATTGTCGCGGACTATTTCTTTGTTACATTATAATAAAATTACCCATAGAAAATAAATCTCACATGCGTTTCTTTTAAAAATATAATAAAATAAATCGATTTATATTGAATAATTTCTGGGACATTTTGGGGTAGGCCTGAGATCAAATTCAGGCCTACCTGTGTACGCTGCTGCCTAGGCTACACTTTCATTTAATTTACAAGATGTCAATTTATAAATTGTCTTTTGTTTGGAGCGCTCCTGTCAGTCTTGAGTAAGGACACGCATATAGAAGTAGGTCTACCTGGGTGTCAGGGAAAATGTATGGAGTAAAAAGTATATTATTTTCTTTAGGAATGTAATGAAGTAAAAGTAGTCAAAAAAATAAGTAAAGTACATATAACCCAGAAAACTACTTATGTAAAAATACTAAGTGCTAATAAAGTATTTTACACCAGTGTATCATTTTATTGTCCTGCCTATAACTTTGTGGCTATAAATTGCCTCAAAAGGAGACACTCCCTGAACACTGAAGAAGGGGCAGGCAGGTAGGCAGCAGTCACACTGGGCCTACCAGACAGGTTTTTAGCTATAATGCTAATCATATACACGTGGTTGAGGTAGGTCAATATTTTTTTGTTGTTGCTGTAGCCTAGTTGGTACAGTGCCTTCAAAGTATTCACACCCTTTTACTTATTCTACATTTTGTTGTGTTACAGCCTGAATTTAAAATTGATTCAATTGAGATTTTGTATCACTGATCTACACCCCATAATGTCAAAGTGGAATTTTGTTTGTAGAACATTTTAGAAATTAATAAAAAATGAAAAGCTGAAATGTTTTGAGTCAATAAGTATTCAATCCCTTTTATGGCAGGCCTAAATAAGTTCAGAAGTAAAAATGTGTTTCACAATTGGCATGGGCTCAAATAGTGATTAACATGATGTATGACTACCCCCTTCTCTGTATCCCACACATACAATTGTCTGTAAGGTCCCTCAATCAAGTAATGAATTTCAAGCACAGATTCAAGCACAAAGACCAAGGAGGTTTTTCAATGCCTCGCAAAGAAGGACATCGATTGGTAGATGTGAAAGAAAACAAAACTAAGCAGATGCTGAATATCCCTTTGAGCTTGGTAAAGTTGTTAATTAGGCTTTGGATGGTGTATCAATACACCCAATCACTACAAAGATACAGGTATCCTTCCTAACTCAGTTGTTAGAGAGGAAGGAAACTGCTCAGGGATTTTACCATGAGGCAATAGTGACTTTAAAACAGTTTGAGTTTAATCAGGCTGTATCACATCCAGCCATGATTGGGAGTCCTGTTGGGTGGCACACAATTGGCCCAGCGTCGGCCGGGGTAGGCTTTCATTGTAAATAAGAATTTGTTCTTAACTGACCTGCCTAGTTAAATAAAGGTTAAATAAAAAAATTAATGGCTGTGATAGGAAATAACTGAGGATTTTATCAGCAACATTGTAGTTACTCCACAATATTAACCTAAATGACTGAGTGAAGAGAAGGAAGCCTGTACAGAATAAATATTCCAAAACATGCATCCTGTGGGCAACAAGGCACTTAAGTAATACTGCAGAAAATGTGGACAATGTTTTGTCCTGAATAGAAAGCGATATGTTTGGGTCAAATCCAACACAACTCATCACTGAAAACCACTCTTCATATTTTCAAGCATGGTGGTGGCTACATCATGTTATGTGTATGCTTGTCATCGGCAAGGACTAGGGAGTTTTTGGGGGGATAAAAATAAATGGAATACAGCTAAGCATAGGCAAAATCCTAGAGGAAAACCTGATTCAGCCTCCTTTCCAACAGACACTGCGAGAGAGATTCACCTTTCAGCAGGACAATAACCTAAAACACAAGGCCAAATATGAAGCAGAGTGGCTAGTTACAGTTTTGACTTAATTCAGCTTAAATCTATGGCAAGACTTGAAAATGGCTTTCTATCAATGAACAACCAACTTGACAGAGCTTGAATAATTTTTTAAATAATAATGGGCAAATATTATACAATCCAGGTGTTCAAAGCTCTTAGAGACTTGCACAGAAAGACTCACAGTTGTAATCGCTGCCAAAGGTGATTCTAACATATATTGACTCAGGGGGTTGAATACTTCTCTAATCAAGATATGTGTTTTATTTTTCATACAATTTATAATAAATGTTTTTGTTTTTTTAATCACTTTGACATGACTATTTGGACTATTTTTGACTATTTTTCACTACTACATTACTATTTTGACTATTTTGTGTAGATCGTTGACCTTAAATGACAAATCAATTTTAATCCCACTTTGAGCACAACAACATTTGGAAAATGTCAAGGGGTGTGAATACTTTCTGTAGGCACTGTAGGTTACTCAACCTGATATAACCTTAGCAAGGTTCATGAACCTGGCAAGGTAGGCTACAATGGTTCTAAGGGTTTTTTGTGTGGTGCTTGACTGGTCACTGAAATGAGAGGAAATGCAGCTAGCTATAGTAAACAAAGTGTATTTCAGGGCATTAGTCTTCTATAATGTGAATGCACTCAATAAAGCGACACTGTCTTAATTTCACTATTTTAAAAATAGGCAGAGGCAGATGTGTTTAAGGCCATTGGTGGCCTATTGTCAATCATGAAATCTTGGCAAAGTCAGTTACCAATTAACTTGTTTCGATATTATGAGGGAAAAAGGATGAGAACTCTTTAAAGAGATATTGCGCGATTTTCTACATACCCAGGTGTCAGCTCAATGACTGGAAGTCTACAGGTACGGTAGCATACACTAGCATACCTGTAAACTTCCAGTCAATTCGCTAAAGCTAGTTAGAGGTAGTTTCACCAGGCAATGCTAAGTTCGTTCCTACTGCAAACAGACAATAAAATGGTATCCACGAGTTCATCTGACTCTGGGTAACTAACCCAGTCATTCCTACTCTGGGTAACTAACTCAATTGCCAGAATGTCGCAGTAACTCTTTAACTCTTTAACCCTGGACCGAGTGTAGGAAACCCTGCTGTGGACAATATCGACTCGTTTTGCGTTTGGCAAGCGCTCTCAGGAGAAGGTATTATGTCCCAGCGCTGTTTAAAATACATCTGCAATTAACTTTGCTCTAAGTACCACCAAGTACCTCCAAGTCTGGTTCATCCTTGGCAGCAATTTCCAGTTTCCAAATGTCCATGCCTGAAGGTACCACGTTCATCTGTACAAACAAACAATCGTACGCAAGTATAAACACCATGGGACCATGCAGCCGTCATACCGCTCAGGAAGGAGACGCGTTCTGTCTCCTAGAGATGAACATACTTTGGTGCGAAAAGTGCAAATCAATCCCAGAACAACAGCGAAGGACCTTGTGAAGATGATGGAGGAAACAGGTTTTTGGAAAAATGTCCTCTGGTCTGATGGAACAAAAATAGAACTGTTTGGCTGTAATGACCATCGTTATGTTTGGAGGAAAAAGGGGGAGGCTTGCAAGCTGAAGACACCATCCCAACCATGAAGCACGGGGGTGGCAGCATCATGTTGTGGGGGTGCTTTGCTGCAAGAGGGACTGGTAAACTTCACAAAATAGATGGCATCATGAGGGAAAAAAATTATGTGGATATGTTGCTTCAATATCTCAAGACATCAGTCAGGAAGTTAAAGCTTGGTTGCAAATGGGTCTTCCAAATGGACAATGAACCCAAGCATACTTCCAAAGTTGTGGCAAAATGGCTTAAGGACAACAATCAAGGTATTGGAGTGGCCATCACAAAGCCCTGACCTCAATCTTATATAAAATTTGTGGGCAGAACTGAAAAAGCGTGTGCGAGCAAGGAGGCCTACAAACCTGACTCAGTTACACCAGCTCTGTCAGGAGAAATGGGCCAAAATTCACCCAACTTATTGTGGGAAGCTTGTGGAAGGCTACCTGAAACGTTTGATCCAAGTTAAACAATTTAAAGGCAATGCTACCAAATACTAATTCAGTGTATGTAAACTTCTGACCCACTGGGAATGTGATGAAAGAAATAAAAGCTGAAATAAATCATTCTCTCTCCTATTATTCTGACATTTCACATTCTTAAAATAAAGTGGTGATCCTAACTGACCTAAGACATGGAATTTATACTATGATTAAATGTCAGGAATTGTGAAAAACTGAGTTTAAATGGATTTGGCTAAGGTGTATGTAAACTTCCGAATTCAATTGTATATCATTATGATTTAGTTCATTTTCTGCTATTGTGTGGCTTCATCGAATTTTTTTCAGATCTATTTATCAACTAATTATCAACTGCTCCTCAATGGCATATTCTGATTTAGAATAAAGAACAGATAATTTTTCAAAGAAGAAAACTAGAGGTTGTGAATGACTCTTTTATAGTATTCTTTGTTGCCAGTGGTAATGAAAAAAAAGGTGGTTAAAAACACACTCAACCCTCTTATACTGTGCTTAATTCACATTCTGGGCTAATTAACTATTCATGAGCCAAGTGCTCACGGATCTGCCCTAAACTTGAAGGTTAATCCAAGGTTCTGTTATTACACATCACTGGAATCTGATTCATGTGTGTCAGTTCCTCCACCGTGTTGGGGTGTGTGGGTGGTGGGCTAGGTCTCTCTGTGTCGGTCTCTGTGCTGTATGTACGATCGGTACGGATGGGTGGTACACTGTATTCTGTTTGGGAAGCCAAATGCACAGGCCTATCTGGGGGGGCCCGATGGATGACTAATGGAATCAGACCTGTGGCAGGTTCCATAGTAGCCTGGTCTATGGCAGACACCCCAGGGGGCCTCCACACTACAGGGGCTTTTATGAGCTTACCTCAGCACCAGTCTGGTGTGAAAGGCACAATGTTGCTGGCAGACAATAAACACACACACACATACGAAGTGAGTGTAGCTGGTTCACCGAGGCGGTGTTGTCAGCTCAGCTGCTGGTGAATCATTTGTTTGCCCAAGCCTCCCCAGCCTTCGCCTGATTGGAGCATGTCTCCTTCTAGCCCCATCTCTCACCTCCCCATGACCTCACAGGGGGGTTTAGCCTTACAGCACTGCTGCAGTGCAGCTAAAGTAGCCTTGACCCCAGACACAAACTCAAGTGTTGTCATTCTCAGTAACATTTGCCATTTGTTACATCAACATCATCATGACATAGTTTTTCTTGAAGCTCGGAGTCATATTCAAATTATGTTATGTACTATATATTGGTATGGCATCTCCCCTTTTGAAAACTACAGTTAGAAATGACCATGGAACGGATTCAGTCTCTGCGTTCCCATGGAACATTGTTCAATGATGTTTCAGTGTGAGTATAGATGGCTGTATGTGCAGTCTTTATTCTTAGATCTCCTGCACCTGCTTAAAACCACTCGATATGCATATACGCTACCGGTCAAACGTTTTAGAAAACCTACTCATTCAAGGTTTTTTCTTTATTTGTACTATTTTCTACATTGTATAATAATATTGGAGACATGAAAACTATGAAATAACACATATGGAATCATGTAGTAACCAAAAAAGTGCTAAACAAATCAAAATATATTTTATATTTGAGATGATTCAAATAGCCACCCTTTGCTTTGATGACCGCTTTGCGCCCTTTTGGCATTCTCTCAACCAGCTTCTCCTGGGATGGTTTTCCAACAGTCTTGAAGGAGTTATCACATATGCTGAGCACTTGTTGGCTGCTTTTCCTTCACTCTGCTGTCCGACTCTTCCCAAACCATCTCAATTGGGTCAATATCGCGGGATTGTGGAGGCCAGGTCATCTGATGCAGCACTCCATCACTCTCTTTCTTGGTAAAATATCCCTTATACAGCCTGGAAGTGTGTTGGGTCATTTTCCTGTTGAAAAACAAATGATAGTCCCACTAATGGGACTATCAGATGGGATGGCAGAATGCTGTGGTAGCCATGCTGCTTCAGTGTGCCTTGAATTCTAAATAAATCACAGACAATGTCCCCAGCAAAGCACCCCCACACCATAACACCTTCTCCTCCATGCTTTACGGTGGGAACCACACATGCGGAGATCATCCGTTCACCCACACCGCATCTCACACAGCGGTTGGAACCAAAAATCTCCATTTTGGATTACAGACCAAAGGACACATTTCCACCAGTCTAATGTCCATTGTGTGTGTTTCTTGGCCCAAGCAAGTCTCTTCTTATTGCATTTTTCCACAATAGGTTGGTAAGCGCTTGCACAAAATGGAAAAATATGCGTAACTGGAGTTGATGTGCATTTATCGTCTACAAATCAAATCAAGCTTTATTTATATAGCACATTTCAGACATGGATGCGCAGACACAATGCGCTTCACAGGAAAAAAACATAAAAACAATGAAAATAAAAACAGAAATATTTATTACACAGGAAAACACTGGAGGATAAAAACAAAAGAATAACAATAAAAACTGAAAGACTAAAAAAAGCACAGTCCAGAATTTGTGACTGAAAATCTTTTGTAGCTCATTTTTGAGTGCCTGTGTCAGAGATGTGGTGCTCTCGCACTGAGGAGAAGCTTGGGAAAGCTCCTTTTCACCAAAACATAATTGTAAAAATGCCACCAAAACCAGTCAAAACAAAATACATAAAAGACACTTGTTTATTTTGGACCTGTGTAAAAAGCCTCCGGGTCAAAATGACCCACAACATCATGTTTGTATACAAAATATACACAGACATTCCACAACACATCAGTGTGTCCACATTTTGAAGTTAGGTTCATGACCCTAAATGAGGAAAAGTCCATTTCATGGAGAAAAAGAGAGGTTCACTAATATTTTAGACATCTCAAAGTGGAAATGGATCAGATTGACCCGCAACATAATAGTAGGGTTAAATATGTCCAGATTCGGGCTCCCTCAGGTTCTCTGGCAGGCTATAGTAACTAAAGACTGCCTCTCCATGCCTCCTAGGCTTTTGGATAGTTAAAAGGCCAGTTCCAGAAGACCTGATGGACCTATTGGGTACATAACTTAAAAGCATGTCTGACATGCATTGGGGTGCACAATCGTGGATTGATTAAAAAACCAATAGAATAATCTTAATGTCTTAATCTTAATGTATTCTAAAAACCAGTGCAGAGACTTTAAAACTGGTGTAATGTGTGCTCTCCATCTGATCTCGGTCAGTATCCGTGCTGCAGCATCCTGTATGTTTTGCAGTTGACCAATGGCTTTCTTGAGACAGGAGAGCATTACAGTAGGGAAAGGGGGACACCTAGTCAGTTGTGCAACTGAATGCATTCAACTGAAATGTGTCTTATGCATTTATCCCAACCCATCTGAATCAGAGAGGTGCGGGGGCTGCCTTACTTGACATCCATGTCTGCCCGGGGAACAGTGGGTTAACTACCTAGCTCAGGGGCAGAACGACAGAGTTTTGCATAGTCAGCTCGGGGATTTGATCCAGCAACATTTTGGTTACTGGCCCAACACTCTAGCAACTAGGCTACCTGCCGCAGTTAAGCCTGCTTGTAATGGAAGCATGGATGAGTTTCACTGTATCAGCCTGAGATGGAACATGTACAACGTGGATATGTAGTGCCCTATAAAATCTGTGATGCGGAGAACAAAGATAGAATCCAGACATTAAAATGGAAATCAACAATATAGAAACATTCATTGAACTTAGTAGGTAATCAATTAAATGATATTGGACATGAATACATTTGCCCAAGTTTATTAATACATTTGCCCAAGTTTAAGACATGAACTTTCTGACGAGGCAATGAAAATTCCCTGTCTATGTATGTGCATTGTGTAGCCATTAGCGATGATGCTAATGAAAAGTCTTCTGGTACAGTAAATGGAAAAGCTTTCCCAAAAACATTCTTAATTATTAACTACAAAGTAGCCTATGCTTACCTGGCAGAACAAAAACCTGAAAAAACAGGGGAAACGGAAACCTGGAAAAACTAAATGGAGAAAAGGGAATTTGGGGAAAAAGTAAATGGAATCAAGTGAAAAATCTTTTAATATTTTATAAGGCACTAGATATGTGTGCCAGCATTTCGTATGTTTAAAAGTGTCTGACCAGTGGAGATTGAGGTAGAGACCCTGGCTGTGCCTCAGGGCCAGTGTTGGGTGGGGGAGAGTAGAGGCGAGGGGGAAAGTGTCTTGTTTCCACTTTCTCCATCCCCTGCATGATACAAATGGAAACGGAAGTTGGGAAAACGTCCATGGTTCACATAATGATGCAAGAAGGCACCCTATTCCCTATAGCACAATACTTTTGACCAGATTGCTATGAGCCCCTGGTCAATAGTAATGAACTATAAAGGCAATAGGGTGCCATTTGGTACACATCCCAAGTAGCACCTCACTAGGATGGTTGTGCATTTTCATTGTTTTTACTGTCATGCCAGGAAAACTCCACGGCATAGGGTTGTGATAATGTATTTCACTGAAGTGTGTGTGAGTCTTTGTTTTTTATTTTTATGATCCTATCAACATCTGGTAGACCTCCAAAGCCTCGGAGATTAACCCATCTGAGCAGTGTCACGGGCCTTTGTTACCCTGATGTGACACTACTAACACGCACACATGTACCACAGACCGACACAGCTGGACAGCCAGACTGGCTATGCTCCATGCCATAGGCTTGTTCTTTAGCTGACATGCTTATAAGTCCCGTGCCATTATTATATATGATTTTATAGTAAGAAGAATATCATTTAACTTAGCTGAATCAAATGGAAATGATATTTTTCCCATTCTGGAGCGAATGCGCATATGAAGTAGCTACATTGAGCGTAAAAGTGATCATTTGAAACTATATGGTCCTATATGCTAGATTCAGAGTTATTTGACAACTTTAGTTGTGAAAGATACCATCCTTAGAATGTCTTAGAAATCAAAACATATAAATGACCGACTGGCTAGATTCAGTCTAATGTAGCAAAATTTGAAATTGTGTTTGTTACATTGGATAAAAGTAGAGACTCAGAACTACAAAATGGTATACACTACAGTTGAGGAACAATGGGAAAGTAATTCTGCTTTGAAATTTGATAAAATTGTAAGCCCACTTTTGAGAAAATGGCTCTTGAATGTTTTGGTACACCTATTGGAGAGCTCTTCTTTGTCTACATCCATTCAGCATCGTTCACACCCTCTTAGCCCCACCATCTCTTTAAGGGTTCACATGTGAGGCCATGTACTAAACAATCAAAGATTTCACGAATAAAGGCTGGTTTATACTACGTCTGTCGACAGTTGTCTCGGTGACATCATGAACATTCTATTGTCGTCCGAAATCAAACTTGTCATAATGAAAAAGTATAAACACAAACTACAAGCCGAATGACATCAACAGCCAAAATAGCATAACTGGTATATTTTAATACCAATAAATCCACCCGTTTAAAAATGTATTTAGTATATGTCAATCTAGCAAACCAGGCAACTAACAGCAACTTTCGAAACTATGCTTAATTTCTAGCGTGTTAGCTAGCTAGCTTACGCTAAACAATGAACCATAATTCTAACTCATCATTGTGACCCGTTTCAGACCCGTTTCAGGAAACTAGGCTTATGTCGCTAGAAATTAAGCATAGTTTCGAAAGTTGCTGTTAGTTGCCTGGTTTGCTAGATTGACATATACTAAATACATTTTTAAACGGGTGGATTTATTGGTGTTAAAATATACCAGTTATGCTATTTTGGCTGTTGATGTCATTCGGCTTGTAGTTTGTGTTTATACTTTTTCATTATGACAAGTTTGATTTCGGACGACAATAGAATGTTCATGATGTCACCGAGACAACTGTCGACAGACGTAGTATAAACCAGCCTTTATTCGTGAAATCTTTGATTGTTTAGTACATGGCCTCACTACTTCACAGGAGAGCCGTTTGAACGTTAACTTTATGTGCCTTAATAACAAACTTGTATGCCATATGTAAATACAAATGTTAAATTACAAGCCTAGTTGGTTTAGCCAAAGAAAACGACAACAATCTTCCCGCTAGCCATGATTGGGTTGGACATGCCGAGAGATGAGTTTGGATTGGTCTGCCATGTAGCACACTTCTGTCTGTTTGAGCTGGTCAGTATGTCTTAGGCAGCTTTGCTTTTTTTATGTATTGTGTATTGAAACCAGTGATGCACCGATATTACATGTTTGGCCGATACCGATATCCGATATTTTCCTGCCAAAAAAAACGGTAACCGATATTTACAAGTTTATAGCGGCCTTTTAAGCATTCTAGTACAGTTAAATGGTTAACACACACACGGACCAGCGGTTTAAGGTACTGCATCTCCGTGCAAGAGGCGTTACTACAGTCCCTGGTTCGAATCCAGGCTGTATCACATCCGGCGGTGATTGGGAGTCCCACACACACCACACTGACCAAAAAGTAATTTGGTTGGCATTTACGTATGTCCCCATTACCAGTAAAACATAATCACAACCTGTGCTATTTCATTGTTTATTTGTTCAGTCGTTTCATTCTCAACCAGGATTGCTATGGAACACCGTTTAGGTCTTTGTGTGTCAAAATAGAAACATGTCAAATAACACGACATCTGTTTCAGTAGCTTTTGTTAGCTAGCTAACTATATAGCTATATAGCTAGGTGTCATCATCTAAAATAACCCTAATTTATAAGACAGTTCTTATTTTATTAATGGGGGTCGAACCATCTATGTTAAGCTAGCCACAATAAGGATTAGCTACAATAGTGGACTTTGCAGTTAGCCTTCAAAATAAAGTATGGCATAATTCTACTATTTGTATTAATTTGCATTACTGTCAGTGACACAATTTTATTTTGAAGGCAAACCGCAAATTCCACTATTGTGGCTAGCTTCAAAACACATAACCCGGTGCAGTCGAGCCTCACTAGCCAGATGAAGCCAGCTGGCTGCTTATAATGTTTGCTTTGGGCAACAGGGTTAAGTTGCTGACTAGCTATTTATTTTCATGAACTGAATTTCAATTTCAATAGGCGAACAAGAAGTGGCAACCTAGCTAATACTTACTCACAAGGATTCATAAATAATTGCTAAGAACAAAATGACTGCAGGTTCTACTGGTCATTCTTTTCAGGCTGGTTGTATTAGTGCTCGCTAGGTACCATGCTAAATCTAGATACCCCAGAGGATGCGGTCGAACAAATGATGTTATTACTGATGTGGTATTGTAAACACATTGTTCGTGAATGGGATTTGCTTGTTTGCGGACTTTTTTGTACAGCTTTGACAGTGCTACTGTATCTTTTTTGACACGCAAAGACCCAAACAGCGTTCCACAGTATATATATCGTGAAGCTAATAGTAGTGACGCTATTACTTTGTAACTCCGGAAGGGCAACATCTGAAAAATAGTTCACTTGGTAGTGTGTACCGTACCGGTGCTCGACCAGTCGGCAAAAGCCAACATCTCCCACAACAGAGAACGGTTGATTGTCAAGGGCAATATATTCCATTATCTTGGTTTTAATGGATTTCGCCTTTGAGTTGTCTCGCTGAAATTTTGTTACTCTTTCAAATGACTGCTCGATCCACACAGCAGACGTTGTGGGCTAGTTTAAGAATGCTGTGCTGCTCATATAGCACAACATTTTACGTGATATACAGTTGAAGTCTGAAGTTTACAAACACTCAGGTTGGAGTCAACGAAACTAGTTTTTCAACCTCTCCACAAATTTCTTGTTGACAAACTATAATTTTGGCAAGTCGGTTAGGACATCTACTTTGTGCATGGCACAAGTAATTTTTCCAACAATTGTTTACAGACAGATTATTTCACTTATAATTCACTATATCACAATTCCAGTGGGTCAGAATTTTACATACACCAAGTTGACTGTGCCTTTAAACAGCTTGGAAAATTCCAGAAAATGTCATCATGGTTTTAAAAGCTTCTGATAGGCTAATTGATATAATTTGAGTCGGTGTAATTGGCAGTGTACCTGTGGATGTATTTCAAGGCCTACCTTCAAACTCAGTGCCTCTTTGCTTGACATGTGAAAATCAAAAGAAATCAGCCAAGACCTCATTGGGAGCAATTTCCAAGTTCCTGAAGGTACCACGTTCATCTGTACAAACAATAGTACGCAAGTTTAAACACAGGACCATGTAGCCATCATACTGCTCAGGAAGGAGACGCGTGATGCGAATCATTCCCAGAATCGCAGCCCCAGACCTTGTGAAGATGCTGGAGGAAACGGATACAAAGTATCTATATTCACAGTAAAACGAGTTCTATATCGACATAAGCTGAAAAGCCGCTCAGCAAGGAAGAAGCCACTGCTCCAAAACCGCCATAAAAAAGCCAGACTACAGTTTGCAATTGCACATGGGGACAAAGAACCACATATTTGGAAAAATGTCCTCTGGTCTGATGAAACAAAAGTAGAACTGTTTCGCCATAATGACCATCGTTATGTTTGGAGGAAAAAGGGGGAGGCTTGCAAACCGAATAACACCATCCCAATCGTGAACCATGGGGGTGGCAGCATCCTGTTGTTGTGGGGGTGCTTTGCTGCAAGAGGGACTGATGCACTTCACAAAATAGATGGCATCAAGAGGTAGGAAAATTGTGTGGATATGTTGCTTCAATATCTCAAGACATCAGTCAGGAAGTTAAAGCTTGGTTGTAAATGGGTCTTCCAAATGGACAATGAACCCAAGCATACTTCCAAAGTTGTGGCAAAATGGCTTAAGGACAACAAAGTCAAGGTATTGGAGTGGCTATCACAAAGCCTTGACCTCAATCTTATAGAACATTTCTTGGCAGAACTGAAAAGGCGTGTGCGAGCAAGGAGGCCTACAAACCTGACTCAGTTACACCAGCTCTGTCAGGAGAAATGGGCCAAAATGCACCCAACTTATTGTGGGAAGCTTGTGGAAGGCTACCTGAAATGTTTGATCCAAGTTAAACCATTTAAAGGCAATGCTACCAAATACTAATTCAGTGTATGTAAACTTCTGACCCACTGAATGTGATGAAAGAAATAAAAGTGAAATAAATCATTCTATTATTCTGACATTTCACATTCTTAAAAAAAGTGGTGATCCTAACTGATAAGACAGGGAATTTTTACTATGATTAAATGTCAGGAATTGTGAATAACTGAGTTTAAATGATTTGGCAAATAAACTTCCGATTCAACTGTAGGTATGCACATCAGCTTCATACATTGGGGCATTAATCTAACATCAGTGAACTTATCGCCATTGTTCGTTCGATATGTTCTGATTTTATATTGTGCATAATTAAAACTGCATAATGTTGATCTCCAAGGAATGAGTTTTGAAAATCTTTCTTACAAATTAAGGAGATTGAGAAACACCTAGATTGCATCTTCAAACTAAGAAAATGAATATGTATACTGGTAAGTTAGACTTCTTTACTTTGAATGCCTAATGTTTGCTCCATTGAACCTACCTGACTCCGTTGAAGATTATATCAAATAAAACTAAAATGACTGATTTTATACAGACAGCCTTAACTGATCTGTATCTGTCTGGATTTGCAATCAAATGCCAGAAACGTCTAGTAGTACCAACTATGATATATACTCTGCTTTTATCTGTACCGACAGCATTCCACTGAATGCCAAAAGCCATGGATTACTGGCAATGTCACGCTAAAGACGAGCTACCACTTTCAAGCAAAGGGACATGCATCCAGCCAAACTTGGAAAGTCCATGTACTGTAGTAAGATTAATTACTAGATTACATCCAATACATCAGCTCCAATGCTTGTAAGATGTTGCAGACTATTTACAAATTTACAAACATATGTCTGAAAATGTAGCCTAGCCCAGTGTCCCAGTCGAGTGAATGCCTTCTATGCTAGGCAAAAATGCACTTTTGTAACTGTGTGACTTTTGTGATTGGAAAAGATTTACTTTTATTAGGTTACATCAGCTCCAATGCTTGTAATGGCAAATGGAAACCCTGCCCAGTGACGCAAACCTCTCGAGCTGAATGCCTCTATGCTCGTCCAAACACTGAGCATGAGAGCAGGGCAACTGTGTGACCTGGCAAGTGTCTTTTACACTACGGACATCTCTTTGTCCCAGTGCACAGAACATGGCAAGTGTCTTTAAATCAGACCACCATTGTCCCTGTTCCTAAGAACTCAAAGGTAACCTGCCTAAATGACTATCGTCCTGTAGCACTCACATCTGTAACCAGGAATTTCTTTGAAAGACACACATCAACACCAGACACCCTGGACCCACTCCCAATCCTCTATTGCAATCCTCACCGTTGCTCCCACTTGGACAAGAGCAATTTCTATGTGAGAATGCTGTTCATTGTATACAGTTCAGCATTCAACACCATAGTCCACTCCAAGCTCATCACCAAGCTCGGGACCCTGGGACTGAACACAGCCCTCTAGATCCTGGACTTTTTGACTGGCTGCCCCCAGGTTGTGAGGGTAGGTAACAACACATCTGCCACACTGACCCTCAACACGGGATGTGCACTCAGTCCCCTCCTGTACTCCTTGTTCACCCACAACTGTGTGGCCACACACTACTCCAACAACATCATCAAGTTTGTAGCGGTAAATTCATTTGAAAAATAGAGAGTCTGTTGCAGGGTAAAGCACTGGAATGAGAGGGAAGAGAAAGAGAGAGAGAAAAAGAGAAATCTTAGCTGTGGTCTTCAGGCCTGCCGGTGTCTGACTGTCCGATGGTTTGTTGTTTTGTATGTTAAAGCTTCGCAACAATGTTGCTACTAATCCATGCGATCCATAACGGGCGCGGTCCCAAACAAAAACAACCACGATCTAAAGCGATCACACCGATGATTGAGTTAAATACTTTATAAACTACAAATGCTGAAAACAAACAAAACTTCTGCAGCACAGCACACACAATCAAACTGTCGCGCCACCCAAGAGCCCCTCCCCAAAGAGCTGAACGAGCTCTCTTTATTTCCTCCTTCCTTACTGCTCATGCGCTCTTAAAGTGGCAGCGCACGGTGAAGGCTCCGAGCAGATTTCACCACACTCCTCCCCCCATGAAAAAACAAAGCCTGTAGAAACAGAGAGGACGCAGGCTTTGACAGGTTCATGTTCCTGCTACACAAAACCAGGGAAGTCCTCATCATCAGAGTCCTCCACGAAGAGGTCCTGCAGGTGTTGCTTTTGCCTGCGATCCAGCTCTTCTGCCGTAGGGTAGCAGGGCTGCAGGTCAACAACATGCACTGTCCTGCCATCTTCCCCAGTGTCCTCCAAACAGACCAAGTAGTTCACTGGTCCCAACTGCTGCACTACACGGTATGGACCTTTCCATCTCGAAGCTAGCTTGGCAGTGAACTTCTTAGATGCCTTTGACAGATGATGTGAACGTACCCAGACATGAGACTGGGGTGGAAAACACACGTCTCGTCTATGTTTGTCATAGTTTCTCAGCTGTCGTTGTTTGGCTTTGGTTTTGCTGGCCTCCACTCTGGCTAGCAAGGTGTGGTGGTGTTGCACGGCATCAAACGCTGGGCAGTCAGGTGAAACATTCGAACTTTGCAAGACTCTGTCCATCGGACCTTTTAGTAGTCTTCCCAGGTGGAGTTCGGTGGGAGTGACCCCAGAAGTCTCCTGCACGGCAGAGTTCAGTGCAAAGCGAAATTCAGGGAGATGCTGATCCCACCTTGTGTGCTGATCCCCCACGAATGAAGCAATCATCCCCTTCAGGGTTCGGTTTACCCTCTCGGTCAGGTTGGTCTGAGGATGATAGGCTGTGGTCAACTTGGCAATTACACCCCAGTAGGTACAGAGCTCTTTGTAGATTCCTGATATGAACTGCGGACCTCGGTCAGAGATGATTTGGTCTGGAATCCCGAATCTGGTAAAGACCTCCCTTCTCAGAATTAGAGCAATGGCTGATGCAGTGGCTTTGCGGAGGGGAAACAACTCCACCCAGTGTGTGTAGTAGTCCACTACCACCAATAAAAATTCATTCTGTGTCCCCCGGCTGGGAGGAAAAGGTCCCATGAGGTAAATTCCCAACATTTCATTTGGATGGTTCACCACGGTCTGCTGCATTTTACCGGCAGGTCTGCCAATGTCTGGTTTGTATTTCTGGCAGACTTCACACTGCTGTACAAACTTCCGGGTATCAACCCACATGCCTGGCCAGTAAACCACCTCTTGTAGTCTTCGATAAGTTTTAAAAACTCCAAGATGGCCACTCATGGGATTGGCATGATAAGCTTGGATTATCTGGTCACTCAATGTAGAGGGAATGAAGACGCGATAATGGGTGCTGTGTATTCCATCTCCTCTTGGAGTTTTTCGATACACTTTATCCTGAATTATGCTATACTTATCATTGAAGCGACTCTTGGAGTCTTCTTCAGACCGACTCTTGTGGATCGCCATGATGGCAGCATCCTTCTGCTGTGCTCTCCATACTCTCTCATCATCCAGAGGAAAGGAATCATCCAGACATTTAGCGGTAGTATAAGTACTGCACAAGGGAGGACAAATATTGGCAGTCTCTGTAATCCGGGAAAGGGCATCTGGTACAACGTTCAGTTTTCCTTTGCGATACTCAATGATGAAGTCAAATTTCTGCAGTCTGATAGACCAGCGAATAAGACGGCTGTTGGTCTTGCCTGATGCCAGAACCCACTGCAGAGCAGCGTGGTCTGTGACAACGGTGAAGATCTTTGCCTCCAAGTAGTAGCTCCATTTCTCCAAAGCCCAGACCACAGCGAGGCACTCCCTTTCAGTCGTTGAATAATTCCTCTCGGCTGAATTAAGGGTGCGACTTGCATAGGCAAGAACTTCTTCTGTTCCAAGTCCTGTTTTGTTGAGCCAAGACTGCTCCAAGTCCTGTTTGACTTGCATCCGTGTACACAATGACATGAGCATTTAGGTTAGGATGTCCAAGCACTGGAGGAGTAATTAGACTGTTTTTGAGTGCTTCAAATGCACCTTGGCATGCAGGGGTCCATTGGAATTTCACACCTTTCTTCAAACCAAAGGCATGACTTTGAAGGAGTACAAACCAGCAGGCGTGACAAAGGCAGTCTTGTCCTGACTAGCGGGATCCATTGACACCTGCCAATAGCCATTGTTCAGATCCAGATTACTAAAGATGGATGCTCCTGCCAGAGATTCCAGTATGTCATTTATGTTTGGTAGAGGGTAGGCATCGCTTTCTGTTATGGCATTCGGCTTCCTGTAGTCCACACAGAATCGATATCCACCATCTTTCTTAGGAATCAGGACAACCGGCGAAGCCCATCCGGAAAAAGAAGGTTCCACAATTCCATTCTCCAACATGCTTTTGAGCTGTTCATTGAGAATTGCCAGTTTGGCAGGGGACAGCCTGTAGGGATGCTGCTTAATGGGGACCTCATGCCGGGTAGAGATTTTGTGTTTGAAGACAGTTATACGGCCGAGTGTAAGAGTACAGACCTCACTGTTCACGTCCAACATCTGGGATAGCTGCCACCTTTCATCATCAGACACACATGCCTGTTCCACCGCTTGTTTGATGTAGAAATCAGCATCAGGTTTGCTTTTGTTCTCGGATAGAAGGGGGGGTACGGCGGTAATCAGGGTGATAGTTGGGTTCTCAGACTTCACTGGTGGAACATGTTTTTGTCTTTGTCTCTTTATATTTTCTCTGACTTGACCTTGTCCGGACTCTGTATAATGTAGCAGGCTCTTAATGATGGTGTTGAAGTCGTGCCTGGCCATGCAGTCATGGGTGAACAGGGAGTACAGGAGGGGACTGAGCACGCACCCCTGGGGAGCTCCAGTGTTGAGGATCAGCTTGGCAGACATGTTGCTACCTACCCTCACCACCTGGGGGCGGCCTGTCAGGAAGTCCAGGATCCAGTTGCAGAAGGAGGTGTTTAGTCCCAGGATCCTTAGCTTAGTGATGAGCTTTGAGGGTACTATGGTGTTGAACGCTGAGCTGTAGTCAATTAATAGCATTCTCACGTAAGTGTTCCTTTTGTCCAGGTGGGAAAGGGCAGTGTGGAGTGCAATAGAGATGACATCATCTGTGGATCTTTTTGGGCGGTATGCAAATTGGAGTGGGTCTAGGGTTTCTGGTTTAATGGTGTTGATGTGAGCCATTACCAACCTTTCAAAGCACTTCATGGCTACAGACGTGAGTGCTACGGGTCTGTAGTCATTTAGGCAGGTTGCCTGTGTGTTCTTGGGCACAGGGACTATGGTGGTCTGCTTGAAACATGTTGGTATTACAGACTCAATCAGTAACATTTTGAAAATGTCAGTGAAGACACTTTCCAGTTGGTCAACACATGCCCGGCGCACACGTCCGTCTGGCCCCGCAGTCTTGTGTATGTTGACCTTTTAAAGGTCTTACTCACGTCGGCTACAATGATCACACAGTCATCCGCAGCTGATGCTTCATGCATGACTCAGTGTTGCTTGCCTCGAAGCAAACATAGAAGTGATTTAGCTTATCTGGACACTGGGTAGCAGTCTGTCATAGTTTGCAAGCCTTGCCACATAAGACGAACGCCGGAGCAGGTGTAGTATGATTCAATCTTAGCCCTGTATTGACGCTTTGCCTGTTTGATGGTTCGTCGCAGGGCATAGCTGGATTTCTTGTATGCTTCCGGGTTAGTGTCCCACACCTTGAAAGCGGCAGCTCTACCCTTTAGCTCAGTGCGGATGTTGCCTGTAATCAATGGCTTCTGGTTGGGGTATGTACGTACAGTCACTGTGGGGACGACATCCTTGATGCACTTATTGATAAAGCCACTGACCGATGTGTTGTTCTCCTCAATGTCATCGGAAGAATCCCGGAACATGTTCCAGTCTGTGATAGCAAAACAGTCCTGTAGTTTAGCATCTGCATCATCTGACCACTTTTTTTTATAGACCGAGCCACTGGTGCTTCCTGCTTGAATATTTGCTTGTAAGTAGGAATCAGGAGGATAAGAGTTGTGGTCGGATTTACCAAATATAGGGCGAGGGAGCGATTTGTACGCGTCTCTGTGTGTGAAGTACAGGTGCTCTAGAATTGTTTTCCCCCCTGGTTGCACATTTAACATGTTGCTATAACTTTGGTAGAACTGATTTAAGTTTCCCTGCATTAATGTCTCCGACCACTAGGAGCGCCGCCTCTGGGTGAGTGATTTCCTGTTACAGCTGACTGAGTGCAGTCTTAGTGCCAGCATCTGTCTGTGATGGTAAATAAACAGCCATGAAAAGTATAGCTGAAATCTTTCTAGGCAAGTAGTGTGTGTGGCCTGCAATTTATCATAATATACTCTACTTCATGCAAGCAAAATCTAGAGACTTCATTGGATTTCATGCACCAGCTGAATATGCACAGACCACATCCCCTCGTCTTACCAGAGTGTGCTGTTCTATCTTGCCGGTGCAGTGTATATCCCGCTAGCTTAATATCCATGACATCATTCAGCCACGATTCCGTGAAACATAGAATATTACAGTTTTTGATGTCCCGTTGGTAGGATATTCTCTATCTCCGCTCCCTCTCTCTAGGTCTTAATCTCTTTCGTGTTCTCTTTTTTTCTCCTGCTTTCTCTCTTTTATCTCCCCCTTTCTCTCTCTCTGTCTCTCTCTCTCACTTTCTCTCTCTTGATTATATACTTTGACCAGAGGAGTGTTCGGTCTGCAGTGCTTTGAAGAGTTCACTGCCGTCAGGAGCCTCGGAACTGCATGGCATCACTATGCCTCTCTCTGCCTGGAGCTTCTCTTGAACTCACTTGAACTATTTTCCATGGACTTTCTACCCCCCCAACTATACATTCCACTGTACGTTTCACTGGGAAACCGTGACCATTTAGTATTAATGTTTCCACATTACCCAAAGACCTAGCTTCGCCTAGGATCACCTTCCATATCTCACCAATGGTGAACCATTAGAATAATGGATAATGATGATTGGATTTATGTGGTGCTTCAAAAACTAAATGAGTTATTTCATGCTTTAAACACTAAATTGTCACACTTTAATATATATATTTTTAAATAATAAAGCTTTTTCCCAGTGCTCAAAGCGCTTTTCTTTGTAATGGGGGAACACATGTTATGCTTGTAAATGTCCATCCCCCTCTAGTTTATCCCACAGAGGTTCCAGTTCTCATGTGACGTCAGTGTTTCTAATGGATCAATGCATTATTCATTGCCGAGTCTCCCCCAAGCTTATGACCTGCCTTAAACGGTAATACCAATAATACATTCATTCATTAATAAAAGCACAGTTTCAACCTCCCAGGACTACAGAAATGTGTTATCCTCAAGAATTTCACCCTCACACCTCTTGTGTTGGTCTCTGTGTCACTATAGGGTAGTCTGTAGCCTAGCTATGTGTAAATCAGACCAGGCTCGGCCTTGCCTTCACTGCCTGCCTAAAGGGATTTAACATGGTAAATATGGAGGTGCTTGCTCGTCTCTCTTGGGAGCTGGCTGGCTGTTCTTCTAGTGGATTTATCGTTCTCTCTCTCTGCACCTCCTTCCCACCAGTCCCAACACAATAAACACCATTGTTTTGAATAAGAGTATGATCCCCATTCAAGAAATGACTTCACAGGACTCTTCCATTGTTGTTGAAAGCCTATTTGATTCTTCAAATGTAAAATTAAGGGATTAATCAACAAGTAAGTACCACCAATGGCGTGGTAGTGAGTCTTTTACCAATCGTATTCCAATAGTTTCTTTATTCGTGATGTGGCAATGTACAATATACAATCTTTACAGACTTTACAGCAATTCATTAATATTGTTGACAGCCTTGAGTTGAATATGCTCGTGTTTCAGTCGCAGACTTCCTGTGCTACAACGATGCATTAAAATATGTATATAATAATAACAAATTGGATTTATATAGTGCTTCTCCAGTAGCTCAAAGTGCCAACTGCATCTGAGTGCTACACAACTCCTTGTCCATTCTAACAGTTGTTAATAATGTAACTGCAAATCATTGAAAAACTAACATAGACAACCCACCTAACTCACACCCTGACCATACTAAAACAAAGACATAACAAAGGAACTAAGGTCAGAACGTGACAAATAAGCTGGCAGCAATTGATAGTGATGACGTCTGTCTGTCTAGGTAGTAGGTACTGGAGTTACGTAGAAAGAAGGGTTTATTGACATGAGCAGTCGGGCTGACGTTGATAAATGACGGTCACAGTCATACTAATCTGATTATGACATTTAGCTCTTTTAGGTCTTTGCCTAGAGTTAGCTTTTCTCTGAACATAGACAGATATGCCAGATTTTTCTTTCTCTCTCCTCTCTCTCTCCAAATGCTCTCTGGTGTTGGTCAGACTGTTCTGTGTTCTGGTGTATTCATTGGAGGAGGCAGTGTGTTCTAGACGAGTTGTCTTATCTCACAAGCCCAGGTCAAATCAAAACAAGCATCACTAGCCGTCTACCAGGTGATGCACACTCACTCACTCACTCACACAATACACGAATGCAAGCAAGCAATCACACACACACCTCATTCTCACAAACACACGCACATACACTCACATTCACACACACACACACACACACTCAGACAATGCTGCTGTCCCATGCTATAGAGACTTTGAACTACTGGTCGTGTCCCATTTCACACGGTGTATTTCAATGCTTTATCCCCAATGTAGCGCATCATAATATTTCTACTGCTGTACATTGTATTTTAGTTACACTGCATATTTTTTTATGCACTGGATTCTCACGGTGCACATATGTATAGATTGCATTTGATTACTGCTACAGTGCTATTTGAGTTGTGAATCAGTTTAGCGGTGTTATAACAGGTGAAGCGAAATGCTTATGTTACAAGCTCCTGACAATACAGTAAAATGTCAAATAATTCAAATGTAAGGGAAAAAAATACTGATGTAGGCCGGGAGGATTTACAGAAGATCAGCAAAGAATTATATGTACAGCTGTTGATATGTCAAGAATCCAGTGCATAAATACATTTGCCGTGTGTGTAAACAGTGTAACTAAAATACAATGTACAGTAGTAGAAATATTATGATGCGCTATATAGCTTCACGGTCGTTGTTCATTTATTGTTTTGTTCAGTTTACTTCGTGTTTTCGTCATCCATTAAAATGATGCATTCACACGACGCTGCGCTTTGGTCCGCTTCTTACGACGATCGTGACAACTAAACTAACTTAATATCTACTAAGCTAACATACAGTGGGGCAAAAAAGTAGTTAGTCAGCCACCAATTGTGCAAGTTCTCCCACATAGGTACACTTCAACTATGACAGACAAAATGAGAAAAAGAATTCCAGAAAATCACATTGTAGGATTTTTAATGCATTTATTTGCAAATTATGGTGGAAAATAAGTATTTGGTCAATAACAAAAGTTTATCTCAATACTTTGTTATATACCTTTTGTGGGCAATGACAGAGGTCAAATGTTTTCTGTAAGTATTCACAAGGTTTTCACACACTGTTGCTGGTATTTTGGCCCATTCCTCCATGCAGATCTCCTCTAGAGCAGTGATGTTTTGTGGCTGTTGCTGGGTAACACGGACTTTCAACTCCCTCCAAAGATTTTCTATGGGGTTGAGATCTGGAGACTGGCTAGGCCACTCCAGGACCTTGAAATGCTTCTAACGGAGCCACTCCTTCATTTGCCCGGGCGGTGTGTTTGGGATCATTGTCATGCTGAAAGATCCAGCCACGTTTCATCTTCAATGAATGCCCTTGGTGATGGAAGGAGGTTTTCACTCAAAATCTAACGATACATGGCCCCATTCATTCTTTCCAAACACGGATCAGTCGTCCTGGTCCCTTTGCAGAATAACAGCCCCAAAGCATGATATTTCCACCCCCATGCTTCACAGTAGATATGGTGTTCTTTGGATGCAACTCAGCATTCTTTGTCCTCCAAACACGACGAGTTGAGTTTTTACCAAAAAGTATTTTGGTTTCATCTGACCATATGACATTCTCCCAATCTTCTTCTGGATCATCCAAATGCTCTCTAGCAAACTTCAGACGGGCCTGGACATGTACTGGCTTAAGCAGGGGGATACGTCTGGCACTGCAGGATTTGAGTCCCTGGCGGCATATTGTGTTACTGATGGTAGGCTTTGTTACTTTTATCCCAGCTCTCTGCAGGTCATTCACTAGGTCCCCCCGTGTGGTTCTGGGATTTTTGCTCACCGTTCTTGTGATCATTTTGACCCCACGGGGTGAGATCTTGCGTGGAGCCCCAGATCGAGGGAGATTATCAGTGTCTTCCATTTCCTAATAATTGCTCCCACAGTTGATTTCTTCAAACCAAGCTGCTTACCTATTGCAGATTCAGTCTTCCCAGCCTGGTGCAGGTCTACAATTTTGTTTCTGGTGTCCCTTGACAGCTCTTTGGTCTTGGCCATAGTGGAGTTTGGAGTGTGACTGTTTGAGGTTGTGGACAGGTGTCTTTTATACTGATAACAAGTTCAAACAGGTGCCATTAATACAGGTAACGAGTGTAGGACAGAGGAAGAAGTTAAAGGTCTGTGAGAGCCAGAAATCTTGCTTGTTTGTAGGTGACCAAATACTTATTTTCCACCATAATTTGCAAATAAATTCATTAAAAATCCTACAATGTGATTTTCTGGATTTTGTCATTTTGTCTCATTTTGTCAGTCATAGTTGAAGTGTACATATGATGAAAATTACAGGCCTCTCTCATCTTTTTAAGTGGGAGAACTTGCACAATTGGTGGCTGACTAAATACTTTTTTGCCAACTGTATGTAATTGTTCTAAGATCGTCATAAAATGGATAATTTAGCCATTTGATTTAGAATTTTAGGACCCTTGTAGGTATAAAAAAATATATCAGAAAAAATGATTTGATTAAACATTTAATTTGGCGGTTACTGCTATAGTCGATAGAAACACCATTGAATAACACATTTGTACATGGCAAAACAGATCATAATACATCACAAGAAATAGGGTTTTGAAGTGTTTGTTCTATATCTGAGAGAGTTAAGAAAACTAAAACTTTATTTTATTTTTTAGACCCATGTTTGGTCACTTTATTCATGCCACTTTACAGCCTGGTACTGGGTTACCTTCAGATGACTCCCCAGAAGCCGTGAGTCATAGAGCAAAAACAACCGACACCTTCATGTTTGCCAGAGTCTGCCCTTTCGATATTGGTTTGTAGTTCAAACGGTTTAGTCTGGACAGTTGGCTTTGTGAGAAGACACCTTCGAAATTAGGACATCCACAACGGAGATCAGACGACTGCCGTAAAACTTGTCATAGAGTAAAACAGTTCATGCGAGTTATCTTTTGATGGTGGTGACTCATTAGTTTAGCTGAAAAGGTTTGGGTTTTACAGACTATTTCCTGATGATTTTCTTGTAGAAAAACACAGCTTTCACAAGCCCCATGTTATGGAAGTTTTAAATCGGTGGAAAGAGGGGATTTGAGCTACTGCCACTGCACAAAACGGCACGTCTCTAGCATAAACACACAGGGAGCCATTCAAATTTCAAAAAGCGTCACCGTGTGATGTCCGGGTGCGTCAATCAACTCTAGGGGTTAGTGCTGAGAGATTAGCCGAAACTTCAGTTTACTTTTGTTTTTTAAATAACTAATTGATTATTTTAATTCCATTTAGTTTTTTTCCTGTGAGCTCAACGCACAAATCAAGCATGAACTGTGGGACGTTATAGGAAGGTGTAGTTTTCAACAGGTTAATATTCATCATAGTTAGTGCAGAAAATCTGTTAATTAACTACATTGACCAGAATCCATTGTGCCTACAGCTGCCTATTTTCATTTGTTATTGCATGGACAAGCCTGTGGGGCAAGCCAGACAGACAGACACGGAAAAGAAGGGAGGGAGGGAGGGAGTGGGAAGGAATGCGTCGCGAACAAGGGCTATAGAGAAGTTGCTTAGGTATCTCTGCCCGACAATAAATCTAATTTATTGATAGTTGTTATTCAGCAGTCTTAAAAGTCTTATCTACTGTAATGACCTGACTAGATCATAAAGGAGCACTTCTGACACCAATGTAATGAAACAGGCCGGGAGCAGGCCTCGAACCCTCGACCTTTGAGCCCGAGGTCAGGCGCGCTATCGACTGTGCCGCAAAAGCATGCTCGTGCGGCAGGGACGGTTTCCGCGCTTATAAACCCAGGTTTGTTACACTACTTTGAATAACTACTGAAATAGTGATTCTGTCAGACAGCAGGCAGCTAACCAGCTGGGCTACAAGCCTGAATAGGATGACTCTTTTGAGAGCACAGAGATCGATGGCTGGCTGGCTGCTATTGCCTGAGCAGAGATTATGATTTGGAATGAAATAAGTAATCAAAAACAACTGAAATATGTTATTAAAGTCGTGTGAATATAGGATGCTTTATTGAGTTTGTATTAATTAACTTACAAAGTCATCGTCATACTAAAAACAAATATCGAATATGCACAACCAAAACATTTAAAGTAATGTGAATAAGTTGTTAGAGCCCTAATAAGTGATAGTAATTGGCAGTCAATACCATGAAGTGTTGTATTGTTACAGCATTCAACCCACATAATACATTTATTGTTTAAAATCAAAACTAATATCAAAAACTGATTATCTAAAACCTAACTGAAACCGAACCCACTTCAAAAAGCACTAATCGCTCAGCACTATTAGGGGGTTAAGTGAAATTACCAGGTTTCGCCCACTAGATGCCCTTTTCCTTCTACTGGCCTTTTGTCCATTTTTCAGGTCTCTTGTGTTTATCAAATGTATCACAACATTTTCTTTGCAACTTTAGGTAGAAAACCAATAGCTTTTTTCATGATGAAAATAAATTGTGTGGTTATTCTCACATATCAGTCCTCCATGAAAGCAATTTAGTTTGTCATTTTCTTAGCAACCTAATGCTTCAACCCAGTTCTCCTTGAATAGTCCAACAAGTGGCAGCTCTCTGAGAGGGCTATCCCTATGGTACAATTCTCATATGAAGCCCAAAAATTAGATGGAGAAATGGGAAAGTGACTAAAATGTTCTGACAAACCTAATAAAATAATATAATTGTAAACCATTATGTATGTATTTGTATGAAATGATTAGGAAATTATGTGATTAGTGACATTTACCATTTTACCTGTGGTAACTTAACAAGGATTATCCACACGCTTTTCAATGTTCATTGCCTTTACTTGCAAACGACAAAATAAAGGGTTACAGCCCTGTAAAAAAGGTACGAAACAGGGGAGCAAAATACAGAATTCAACATGAGATAATGTCCTGTTGAATACTGGGCCAACTAGGGGTTGGCCCAGGAGTAAAAATGCAGGAGACTTCAATGGCTAATTTCTCTAAACAGTGAGAAAAAAAACTTCACAGAGAATACAATACATAGAATGAATAAATAATACTCCAAGCCGCAGCTTCATACTACTTGTCAAACATAGAGAAATGTCTAAATCTAATGTTAGGTATTATATTTATTTAATGTTATATGAATCCTATAAATTAAAATGGCCAATTTGGTTGCAATAAATTAGCTTAATTTCTCAGATCAAATTATATTTCATCCAAATAATGTTGCTGAAATGCTGATCTTATTTCTAACTAAAGAAACAAGTTCAGAACCATTTGAGATGGTGGGTGTCGAAGTCCTCATTCTTTTGCTTTTTGAAGTGGAATGACCCCGAAGCCTCTCTGGCCCTGTAGCTCTTCTACATCGAAAGGGATCAGGTCATATCCCAAAGACGTACTGTTTCAAGTCCTGCCGCTGCAGTGCCGCTTCCCTTTCTCACTTTCCCACTCTTCTCTGCGTTGTTTTGAACCTCTTCCATAGACCTGATTATCTTAGAAATCTTAAAAAACAACAGTGTCCCCGTGCCAAGTATCCCGGGAAAACCTGTTACCTTACTCACACTTTCCAAGAAGCTTAATTTAGCTTAGCAGGCACCACTGAGTGAGAGCACTTTCCGGCACTCCATTTGTTGTTGTAACAGTTTTAGCGATGAACTGCAATGAAGAGTGAGGTAGTGAGGTAATGATGTTCGCGGCATACCGGAATGGTGTTCAATCCTCTACGTATGGGACTGGCACAAAATGGACACCCTCGAGTGCATCCTTCTGTAGAACTCTTGTGCTGTTTTCATTTTTCCCCCTCTACCTTGTCCACTTGTGCAAAACTGGGGTTGGTCAGTAACATCAAAGAGGATGTGAAGCCAAGATGATTCCTTCATAGCATTAGCTGTCACACTTTTTTTGCATTGTTGTTCCTATGATAAAGTTCCAATTTGAAATATTCCATGTCGTAGTAATAAGTGTCTTTGACGACATTGGTCATAGGAAAAATAGACAAGTCATTTCACGAGAGAGGCAATGGGATGTGACAATCACAGAACTGTTTACATGCAGTAATGATTTTTGCTTGCCATTTAAAATTAGGCAGCCATTGCTGCACTGCCAAGGCTATATATTTGCTAATTTACCCATTTTTATTTTGCTTTTGGGTAGTATTTACTGTAATAAATTGAAGGATCATTCAATTATTTCGCTACATACTTGTCCATATCTGAGTGGTCTCTTGCTAGATGGTGTTAACTTGGCCTTTTATTGTTAAAGTATAACTTAAATGGAATATTGATAAAGATTATTCAATTTAAAGGCTCGGTAGCATAAACTTAACCACATGTAACATGGAATTCAATTAGAATACGCATCAAAAGTCCCAATGCAAAGTGACATCTCACTTTCCTATTTTTTTCATTTTTTCATTAAACTGATCAGAATTCCGAAAAATGACAGTCATGGCAGAAAAAACATTTGCGGGTGGTGACGTAATATGGAGGACGCGGTAAGCCAGCCTATTCTCTATAATGTAAACCACCATGGTCAACATAGCTTATTATTAAGCCAGAGAACAACTAGTCTAGAACAAAACAATATAAACTAGTCTAGAACAACAGATCTAAAGTAGAGGGAGTGGAGACTTACCGATTGATGGCTGAGTTAGCTACCAAAGTCAAAGAAGAGTCATGGCGAGGCCTTCAGAGGGAGAGGCCGTTTCACCGGCCAAGGGAACGTCAGCTAATCCAATACTGATATAGTGAGGTAAATCCATTTACCCGGTTTGTCTCCATCAATGCTGACACTGACGCTGTACTGGTAGTTTGGCAGTTCACCCTCGCCACAACTGCTCCCCGGGCGCCGATGACGTGGACATTGATTAAGGCAGTCCCCCGCACCTCTGTGATTCAGGGGTTGGGTTAAATGCGGTGGATATTTTTCAATTGAATGCATTCAGTTTTGCCACTGACTAGGTACAGTATGCCCTTTCCCTTTCTCACCAAGTTGGTCAAAGACTAAAGAGCTATTTGCTCTTTAGTCTTTGACCACACTGTGTTGTTACTTAGGTAAGTAAAAACTCATGGTTCCTACCTTAAAGGAATTGATTTTATAACAAGACTAAATAAATTAAAAGCTACTTGCAGTGGGACCTAACCTTCTGCTAAAGCTAACGGATAATAGTTCAAGGCTAGCAATCGATTTCCCTGCTCTTGGATCTTTGTTTTCCATTGATCAGCCTTGTTAGCTTGAACACGATAACAAGTTCATTGTTCCCCTCAGGCTTTCAACGTATCAATTAGGCGTCTCTTTCTCAATTTTGAATGAGTGTGCATTTAAGGGTCTAAATATCAGCTTAATCCCCTTCTCAGCTAGCTGGTTAGCCACCACCCAGTGTGCATGATGTCTTTCCTCACCCATGCAGTCTATCCCCTATCCCGTCCTAATCTCCTCAGGGCACATCAGAGGAGAACCAGTTTAAAAGCTCATCCTGTTCTCAGACAGTATAGTAGTGAATCCCATGTCTCTCTATTTGGCAGGGGTTCAATATGACTGGCTTGATGTCAGATTTTTTATTGAATGACGTTAATTTCCTTTTATAAACGGCGCTATTTGGTCGAATTAAGTAACTTTTAAACTATTAAGAGGTGTTCTCAAATTCAAGGCAGTAGCGGTGGAGTGTTGTATCACAGTGTATTCGGTAAATGTTATATTATGGATCTCATCCATAATGAGTGATTGAGTGATTTCTTTCTGTCAAAAAGAGACCTTCAAGTTACGAGCTCTGTAGTCTGGGTACTAGCACAGGATTTTCCAAATCCTACCCCTTTTGCCTTCTCTTAAAGATACCCACTCCCCTTTTCCCCCTCTTCTCCTCCCCTCTCATCCCCCACCCGCCCACATTCAGGACAGGAAATGGGAGCCCTGCCAGAAGCCCCCTCTGTTTCCGGGAATCTGTCCCACAATGTTGCAGTGTAGTAAGTTGGCTTTGACGTGAACGCCATTGTTCAAAGTTCAGGCCCCATTGTCTGAGAGAAGGAACAGCAACAAAAACAAAAACCACCCGCGGAAGGATGTGGAGGGGTAGAGAGAGGGAGAGAGGGGGCCTGTGCTATTTATATGGAGATCCCTCCTATCTGTCAGACTTAGGGATCAGGGTAGGGTAGGGATCTATGTGTTTGATATGTCAGCCAGTGGAACAACTGGGAGCCAGAAGGTGCCTGAGGACATGGGGCTTATGTTGGCATCGTCACACCACCGCCCGTTTGATTATGAAATTAATTAGTGGGTCTGGTCTTAAGTCATTTCTGGTCCCCCTGAGTTATGGTGGTGGTTGTGATCATGTGTTGTGTAAGCAGAGGATGACAGATGTTCCTATGATAGTGCACTCTACTGGTTAGCAGCATCTTATGGGCAGTACCAGCGGCAACTTGGCAAAGTCGGTTTAGAGGTGGGAGGGGGGTTAGAAGCTGGCTGTGGCTCACTGAGGATATCACTACCAGAAACACAAACCTAAGTATACAGAAACATGCAGATGACCAGGGAGACAAGGGCTTGTATTCATAAAGTGCATCAGAGTAGGAGGGCTGATCTAGGCTGTACATGGGGGACCTAATACTGGATCAGCAGTTCTACTCTAAGGTGCTTTATGAATACAGGCCCTGGTTTCCCCGGAACTGTACATTTACTGTATATACGTATCGTTTCTGAAAATGTACACTACCGATCAAAAGTTTTAGAACACCTACTCAAGGGTTTTTCTTTATTTTTTACTATTTTCTACATTGTTGAATAATAGTGAAGACATCAACACTATGAAATAACACACATGGAATCATGTAGTAACCAAAAAGTGTTAAACAACTATATTTTATATTTCACATTCTTCAAATAGCCACCCTTTGCCTTGATGACAGCTTTGCACACTCTTGGCATTCTCTCAACCAGCTTCACCTGGAATTCTTTTTCAACAGTCTTAAAGGAGTTCCCACATATTCTGAGCACTTGTTGGCTGCTTTTCCTTCACTCTGCGGTCCGACTCATCCCAAACCATCTCAATTTGGTTGGGGGATTGTGGAGGCCAGGTCTGATGCAGCACTCCATCACTCTCCTTGGTCAAATACCTCTTACACAGCCTGGAGGTGTGTTGGGACTTTGTCCTTTTTGAAAAACCAATTGCGATGGCGTATCGCTGCCGAATGCTGTGGTAGCCATGATAATTAAGTGTGCCTTGAATTCTAAATAAATCACAGTTCGCGTCACCAGCAAATCACCCCCACACCACAACACCTTCTCCATGCTTTGCGGTGGGAACCACACATGCGGAGATCATCTGTTCACCAACACCGCGTCCCGCAAAGACACGGCGGTTAGAACCATAAATCTCAAATTTGGACCAAAGAACTGAATTCCACCGGTCTAATATCCTTTGCTCGTGTTTTTTGGCCCAAGCAAGTCTCCTCTTCTTATTGGTGTCCTTTAGTAGTGGTTTCTTTGCAGCAATTCGACCATGAAGGCCTGATTCACACAGTCTCCTCTGAACAGTTGATGTTGAGATGTGTTTGTTACTTGAACTCTGTGAAGCACTTATTTGTGCTGCAATTTCTGAGGCTGGTAAATCTAATGAACTTATCCTCTGCAGCTGAGGTAACTCTGGGTCTTCCATTCCTGTGGCGGTCCTCATGAGAGACAGTTTCGTCACAGCAATTGATGTTTTTTGTGACTGTACTTGAAGAAACTTTAAAAGTTCTTGAAATGTTCCATATTGACTGACTGTCTTAAAGTAATGATGGAATGTTGTTTCTCTTGGCTTATTTGAGCTGTTCTTGCCATAATATGGACTTGGTCTTTTACCAAATAGGGCTATCTTCTGTATACCAACCCTACCTTGTCACAACACAACTGATTGGATCAAACGCATTAAGAAGGAATTAAATTCCACAAATGAATTTCTAAGAAGGCACACCTATTAATTGAAATGCATTCCAGGTGATTACCTCATGAAGCTGGTTGAGAGAATGCCAAGCGTGTGCAAAGCTGTCATCAAGGCAAAGGGTGGCTATTTGAAGAATCTCAAATATAACATTTATTTTGATTTGTTTTACACTTTTTTGTTTACTACATGATTCTGTAAATGTTATTTCATAGTTTTGATGTCTTCACCATTATTATTCAACGATCTAGAAAATAGTCAACTTGACTGGTAGTGTATGTTCATTGTGTAACTTTCTTGACGTAGCATGCAATGGCAATAAAAAGTTGTAGAATATAGTCACATGTGGTAGCGAACTAAGAAAACACTTTTAATAAATTCTCTAATGAACATGTTTTAGTTCAGGTACAGGCTTAATCAGTTGTTGCTTGACTTAACATTTCTGTACCTCACGAATGTCAAAATTCTACAGGCCGAAGGAGTCTTCATATAGTTGGCGAAAATGATCCTGTCTAGAAAATCTGAATAGGCATCACAATATAGAATTAGAACAGGACTTCACCAATGACAAAGAGTATTATTATAGTTTTTAATTCTTTCTCAACTTTGTTTTTGCAGGGTTCCCAAAAAAGCAACCAGGTAAGTTGTTTCGTTAATCTTTGTCCAAATTGTCAATCACGAAGGACTGCAATCGTGACATCCAGATGAATATCTGCGTATAACTAGAAAGTCTTACCACAAAATAAATCGTATGCCCCCAAGAGTTGGGACACCTTGTATGTGTCCGTAATGGAACCTTATTAGATGCAGCCCTGTGTTTGAGTGGATTAATCCCGATGTGATTAGGCTTTAGGACCCCATACCGCCTTGCACTCTGTTCAGCATATTAAAATTACACTTAATTTGTTTCGAATGGAATTAAGAAATTTAGAAATATTATGGCGAGCAATGTCGGAGTCTGGAGTATAGTACGTAAACATTATTAGTGACCAGTGTTCCATTATTGAAGTGACCAGTGTTCCATGTCTATGTACATAGAGCAGCAGCCTGTAAGGTGCAGGGATGAGTAACCGATTAGTAGCCGGCTAATGACAGTGACTAAGTTCAGGACAGGGTACTGGGTGGTGGCCGGCTAGTGATGGCTATTTAACTGTCTGATGGCCTTGAGATAGAACCTGTTTTCAATCTCTCGGTCCAAGCTTTAAAGTACCTGTATTGACCTCACTTTCTGGATGATAGCTGTCATGTGTCTAGACCGATGTGTTGAGTCTGTTCTTCCTGTGTTTGTGTATGTGTCTGTCTGTCTGTCTGTCTGTGTGTGTGTTACTCACCATGCCATCTGTGTTTTTGTGTACCCAGGACCCTTAGCATTCTCAGCAAGGACCACCCCCCAGACAAGAAACCCAAGAGTGACAAAAACACAGTCCCACCTCTGCAGGAGTTTGACCCTACTGGTAAGTGTGCCAATATTCCGGGCCTTCCTCTGACACTGCATGCAGTTTCTGGATGGCAGGGAGTTCAGCCCCAGTGATATATACTGGGCTGTCTGCAACACCCTCTGTAGCGCCTTGCAATCGAGGGCGGTGCAGAACCCATACCAAGTGGTGATGCAGCCAGTCAAGATGCTCTCAATGGTGCCGCTGTATGCATGTAACTTTATGAGGATCTGGGCCTTCCGAGTGGCGGTGTGGTCTAAGGCACTGCATCGCAGTGCTAGAGGCGTCACTACAGATCCCAGTTCGATCCCGGGCTGTGTCGTAGCCGGCCGCGACCGGGAGACCCATGAGGCGGTGCACAATTTGGCCCAGCGTCGTCCGGGTTAGGGGAATGGTTTGTCCGGCGGGGTTGTCCTTGTCCCTTCGCGCTCTAGCGACTCCTATGGTGGGCCGGGCGCATGCATGTTGAAACGGTCACCAGTTGGACAGTGTTTCCTCTCTGACATCGGTGCGGCTGGCTTCCGGGTTAAGCGAACAGTGTGTCAATAAGCAGTGCGGCTTGGCAGAGTCGTGTTACGGAGGATGCATGGCTCTCGACCTTCGCCTTTTCCTAGTCCGTATGGGAGTTGCCGCGATACTGTATTGGATATCACGAACTTGGTGAGAAAAAGCTGTAAAAAAAATACAATAATAATAAGCCCTCGACCTTCTCCACTACAGCACCGTCGATGTGGATGGGCGCATGCTCGCCCCTCCGCTTCCTGTAGTCCACGATCAACTCCTTTGTCTTGCTGAAGTTGAGGGAGAGGTTGTTGTCCTGTCACCACACTGCCAGGCCTCTCACTTCATCCCTGTAGGCGGTCTCATCACCGACCACCGTAGTGACATCAGAAAACTTGATGGTGCTGCGTGTCCACATGGTCGTGGGTGAACAGGGAGTACAGGAGTAGACTAAGCACACACCCCTGAGGGGCCCGTGTTGATGATCAGCGTGGCAGATGTATTGTTACCAACCGTCACCACCTGGGGCCGGCCTTCAGAAGGTCCAGGATCAAGTTGCAGAGGGAGGTGTTCAGTCCCAGGGTCCTGAGCTTGGTGATGAGTTTGGAGGGGACTATGGTGTTAAACGCTGAGCTGTAGTCAATGAACAGCATTCTCGCATAGATATTCCTCTTGTTCAGGTGGGAGACAGCAGTGTGGAGTGCAATAGAGATTGCGTCGTCTGTGGATTTGTTGGTGCGGTATGCGAATTGGAGTGGGTCCAGGATGTCGGGATGATGGTGTTGATGTGAGTCATGGCCAGCCTTTCAAAGCATTTCATGGTTGCAGATGTGAGTGCTACAGGACAATAGTAATTTAGGCAGGTTCTTGGCACATGTGGTCTGCTTGAAACATGTTGGGACATTACAGACTGGGACAAGGAGATGTTGAAAATGTCTGTAGATACTTCCCAGAGGGTGTGTGCATGCTCTGAGAATCACATCAGCCACGGAGAGAGCGATCACAGTTGTTTGCCTCGAAGCGAGCATAGAAGGCATTCAGCTCGTCTGGGAGGTTTGCGTTACTGGGCAACTCATAGCTGGGTTTCCCTTTGTAGTCCATACTAGTCTGAAAACCCTGTCACATCCGACGAGCTTCAGAGCTGGTGTAGTATCTTAGTCCGATATTGACCTTTTCCATGTTTGATGGCTAGTCGGATGTCGTAGAGGGCTTTCTTGTAAGTGTCTGTGTCCCGTTCCTCGAAAGCTGTAGGGGGAGGGATAAAAGCAAACAATGCCCCCTCCCTAACTGATAGTGGAGTGGTAGATGCCCACTTTACCTTTTTTCTCAGCTCAGGTACCTAAATACAACATAGACATATACACTGAGTGCACACAACATTAGGAACACCTGCTCTTTCAATGACATATAAGGACCAGGTGAAAACTCTGATCCCTTATTGATGTCACCTGTTAAATCCACTTCAATCAGTGTAGATTAAGGGGAGGAGACAGGTTAAAGAAGGACTTTAAAGCCATTCAGAGGGTTAATGACAATATTTGTGTGCCTTTGAACGGGTTATGGTAGTAGGTGCCAGGCGTGTCAAGAACTGCTGGGTTTTTCACCATTTTCCCGTGTGTATCAGGAATGGTCCACCACCCAAAGGTGATCCAGCTTACTTTACACAACTGTGGGAAGCATTGGAGTCAGCACGGGCCAGCATCCCTGTGGAACGCTTTCGACACCTTGTAGAGTCCATGCCCCGATGAGTTGAGGCTGTTCTGAGGACAAATGGGCGTGCAACTCAATATAAGGAGGGTGTATATCATTTACACACACAAACACACACGTCAGCTCAGACAGATCCAGGTCAGAGAGGCCCAGCTCATGAGCTCCATCAGCAACAGAATGGAAAATGAATGTGTTCATGCATCAGATGTTAGTGCATTGAATCGTATCGCATCAAACCGAATCGCATTGATTCGTTCCTCTAATCAAATCGAATCGCACCGAATCGTTTCAAACTAAAATGTACCGTTCCTGTATATTATCGGAGTCCCTGTATTTTACTAAGGCCTTTAGTCTCCCATTGACATCAATGCATGCTGAATCCAATCATTTGTTATCGTCCCCTTTCGGTCTGTAAAATTGTCATTGATCCTGCGGTAGGTAGCACGCCAATTCTCTCACTATCTCACATTAGATAATGGAATCTTAATTATGCAGTGTCTCAACATGAGAAAGTGATGCGGTGACATGCTGTAGCCTAGGTGGCTGCTGTAGTGCCACTGTAATACCTGTGTCTATTCACTAGACACCAAACTGAAGAAAACAAACCGAAGCGGGTTTGGACTACCTTGTCCAATAAGAAAGGTACATTTATGTTTTCTGTCGCAAACCGTTTTTCAACTGAAAATGTTTCGCAACAAAAAACAAGATTCTTATTGCCTCAAATGTACCATTTGCCTAGGGTTTGTGTTGCCTAGGGTCCGAGACTGTTAATGAATATGACCCTGGTATTAAAGCTCCACTCTGGAGACTAGGAGCTAATGTTTGGTCTGGGCTGGGCTGGGCTGGGGGGTGAAATGGGAGCGCAGTGGCTCCTCAGCTGACAGACAGATAAACACGCAGCACCAGGCTGATGCTTATCTTCTGTTAGGCTGGGGAAATGCCAGCAGCAGCAAAATGAAACACACACATTCTCTCTCACACACACGCACGCGCACACAGTCACAGTAATACATGCACACTCGTACACACGCCACTGCTGCTGGAGTCTTAGGATGAAAGACACACACAGTCACGGCTGCTGGAGTTCGAGGTTGAAAGTGCACTTTGAGCCCTAGTCATGTGATGAGGTAGTCTGCTCTACAGACAAAACGCAGCACCAAAATCCCTCTCTTGCTAGACTATGTGAAAGACTTTCTTGGAATGACTATTCAATGCCCTGGTGACAGCATGTTTCCTAGTCAAAGCTGTTTGTAGTGTAAATGTATCCTCAGTACTGGGCGTTGTCGCTTTGAACATTGTTCTTCTCACTGAGAAATTGGAATAAACAGAGAAGTGGTATGGTGTCCACTACACTAAGGTTCCAGGTCTGAATTGTAATTATGCTTTGATTCGCTGTTGATGTAAAAAATACCCTCATAGGATGTTCTGTATGTTCTGGTACCACAGAAGGTTGTTAGTGTATTGTGAATGTTACATGTAGGTCTAGGGAATAATGGAAACATGCCATTTAAGCCTAACAATATACAGTATATATCAGTGTTTCTCAACCTCCGGTCCATGGTATGTTGCTGAACGGTCCCTGAGACTCTAATCTGGTCAGTTATACAGAGCTAGTTTTAATGTAAGCTGTTCCGCAAGGAGGAAAAAACAGGTACAAAAAGGGTTGAGAAACGTTTATCTTTATGCCTTCGTTTTCTTTGTATAAGCTCCATTTTAGGCTGAATCATTATTCGTTTGAATATTGCGCATATTTTTTAACATTCATACCCTCAGTTACCATTTCAGTTTCTTTTTTTTTTTCAAGGGTGCGTTATCAAAAACAATGACTATTTGCAACAAAATTCAGACTGTAAAGTGCATAGTCACACTGGGGAAGAAGACTTTCACTCTTTTTTTCTGTCATTGTTTATTTTCACCTCCCAATGTTTCCTTTTTGATTTTCTTGGCTTTTGGTGTTTTTTTCCCCTCTGTGTCCTGGTTGTGTTACTTTACCATGTGTACTGTCTGACGTGTTGTACTAGACGTGCCTGTGCAGCAGACTGGCTGTGTAGTAGCCGAGGGAATCCCCTCCGAGTCCTGTGGTAAGATGGTCTAAACGGCTGTGTCTCAATAGTCTTTTAAATGACCTCCTTTCCTTTTCCTGTCATTTCCTTCATCTGGCATGTGGTAACTGGCCAGTGGACAGGTGAAAGCCAGATTCACCAGGACTAGGCTTTTTTTTCACATTTCACCTATCAGTTATCCAATCTGTTAAATTCAGTGCAAACTAAGGGATGCAAGTAGAAGTGGACATTTTGCCCCCCCCCCACCTATTGAGATATACCCTGTTTTATCTGTGGTGATGTCCCCAGTACTTCTGCCATGTGTCCCCCGGTCATTCACTCACGCCCTAACACGAGTCCTACACCTCCTTTGTTCTCAGTTTATTTTATTTTGATTAAACTCAGCATTGCCTTTTATTGCCCTGGCAGTGAACTTTCCCACAGTGTTTGGATGTTTTAGTGTTACATGGCCAGAGTAGCGTGAAGGAAGATGTTTGGGTTGAGGAAGGAACGCTACCAGGAGGGTTTGAGGGGGATAAAAATACACCTGTTTAAGTCAATGTATGAAGACTCCTATTTAGGCCTGAAAATACATTTGACTCTAAAATGTTAAAGGGGCAGTTCAGCCAAATTACCTATTTATTTACATGCTTTGCTGTCATTAAGCTAGCTACTGCCACCAACCGTTAATGTTAGCATTTTGTAACCAAAAACCAATGTATGTCAATGTCCCCCAGTTAGCACGCTTTCAATTTCATGTCCAGCTCATATCTGAAAGGGATTGTGCAGCCCAATAACTTTGATGTGATTTGGGCATGACATTTAAAGAATGCTAACTGGGGGACATGAAATTACTTTGGTTCTTGACTAGAAAATGCTATTATAGCAGGGGTTTTTCTGGTTCAAATGGGGGCTTAGGTGGTGGCCGTGGCGAATGGCGTGGTCACCCACCAAACTTTTTGATGTCCTCCTCTTGGCTGCAGAGATAAAATGTTGCGGTTTTAAAACAAATTTTGTGCAATCATACACATTTTTCCATGGGACTGAGAGAACAGTTTCAGTTTTAAAGCACATTTCCTGCAATTCTACGCTTTTTGCCATGACTTATACCATGTTCTTATGCATTCTGAGTGCCTCAAACATTATAACAAAGTCAGTGGTGGCCCCATGTCATGACAAAAATACTCCTGAATGCATCATTTTGTACATTTTAGATTCTGCCTGACTGTCTGTCTAGGTTTTGACTGTTAGTTCTCAAAGATTATATTATTTAAAAAAATACATATGTCCATTATATTTTCTGCATGACATTTACACTGAAAACTATTTTCCATCCAATTTTTTTCCCTGAAAAAAAAACTTAGGCAGTCCACCCAATACTTTTCTATGCCGAAAAAAATATGTACAGTGTCAGTTTAACAAAACCAAAGCAATACATTGAGTAATACGTTGTTGGGTTGCAATATTAGCCATTATTTGACATTGCAACATGTCTTGCTGTGCCTCCTGCAACCTGGATTACTAGTTTAATCTGCTTTCTCATTTGACTTTTACAATATGCATTCCCTGTATATAATGACGATATTGGTTTGGCTGAACCATTGTGTTTGACCTGTTAGTGAAACTGACCTGCCTGTGAACTGGTGTGATCCTGTGTGTGTCTCTTTTTGCAACTCAAACAACTCAAAATCTGTGTTCAAGCAAACATGACAGGGGGTGTTGTTGTCACTTATACCAATGTTCCCCAAACAACGTGTCCTCATATGAGTGTCAAACTGGGTTCTTAGAGGGTCATGTGTTATGCCATTATTCATAACAGCCTATCTTGGCATCATACTGATATTAAAGTGATAGTTCAGCAAATTTGTTTAGATATTTGTTTCCTTACCTTAAAGCAGTCTATGGACAACGAGTGACTGCAATCCACACATTTGTGCTATTCTGTCCTTGTGCATAGACTGCTTTCAAGTTCAGGGAAAAATATCTAATATGCAATTTAGCTGAACTATCCCTTTAACAACAATAAGCACTTTTCAAAATGCATCCATGTGTTAAAGGCTTTTGAAGGAGAGTGGAGTGCTATAATAACTGGGGTGTATTAAGTATTTGAAAACAGGTTTCAATCATTCGTTTCTGCCACTCAATAGAAGCTTCAAAAGCCACTTTCCTCAGGCCTCGTCAACATTTTATAAAAACTACTAGCCATAAATACAGAGCTATTGAAAGAGTACCTCCGCCACCAAGCAGACATATTGCCAATTAATATTGACAATATTACATATTATAGGAAAACAGTTTGACACCCACAGTTCGTATTATGCCCCGTCACGCACACCGTGTCCCACATCGCCATCCTTGTTTTACTGTGCCAACCCGTGTGTTGTGTGGTGATGGTGCGTAACCCACCATATATTTCTCTTCTGTCTGTCTGTCTGTGTAGGGCTTGTCCAGCGTTGTGTGATCATTCAGAAAGATGACAACGGCTTTGGGCTGACGGTGAGCGGAGACAACCCTGTATTTGTGCAGCTGGTCAAAGATGGTAAGGCCTTTTCCATCCTATTCTAATCTACACCTTCCTGTGCTGTAGTCAAGAAAATTATGATGATACCTATTGCGCTAATGCTAGTTAGCATTGGCCCTCGAGAAACTACCTCTAACTTCCTTCATTCTGGACACAGAGACATAAATGGTATCCACAAGTTCATCTGACTCTGGGGAAGTAGATAACGGCCCTTATTGCCAATAATCTCGAAGTATTCCTTTAATTGGTAAAGCATGGTGCTTGCAACCCTAGGGTAGCTGGTTCGATTCCCACTAGGGCCACCCATATAAAAATGTATGTATAATATATATAATGTTTTAAGGAAATGTAAGTGCATATCTTGGGGGTGTAAACCTTTGACGTTAGATCAACATGTTTTATTGGGAGCAGAATATTAATATATATTCTACATCATATAGTCTTGATATCCAAGGCAACAATACAATGTATTGGATTTATCTCTGAATGTGTCATTATACAGTTGGATACAGTAATATCGCGAACCTTTTATAATTCTCATTCCCATTACGTGTCCTGTCCTGTACTGTCTTCTTCTGCAGATGGCTCTGCCATGCGAGCGGGAGTCCAGACGGGTGATAGGATCATCAAGGTGAGGCTCATTCCCTCTCGGGCCCATTATACTCTTCCTAGACATTACCCTTAGCCTAATCTTTCATTGACAGATGCATGTAGTAGCGTCTGTCAATAGACTGTGGCATGGGATGACTAACGAGGAACTTTGTTCGGGTACACTGATTTTTCATGTCTGATCATTTTGGACAAATCACAATTTCGCAGGTTCTATTTGGCCCATAGACTTGCCCGAGACTTGCTGAGAGTTTTTGTTTAGAGGGCTGGAGACTTCGCTGGTACATTTTCTAACATGTCTCCCCCCAGAACTTAATTAAGCATCTGACGCAATTTCACAATTTTATTATTGTCCGAGATAAACTGATCCTAGATCTAAGGGTTACCTTTCCAAAATCTTACCTTATGCATTTCAACCAAAATGCTAATCCCGCCTCAGACAAGAGAACCCTGCAGGGTACTAAAGTAGGTTGTGGGTCATGGATTAGGCCCCCTGCATACCTTCCCACTCTGCCCCCTGCTGGGTTGATGAGGAGCTACACCATAACATGGCAATGTATTCCAATGTCATTGGAAAGGGCAGGATACCTTCATGCTGTGCGTAGTGTCAGTGCAGAAAATGAATTGTTAGTCTGTGTGGGGGAATCCCAACTTTCTCCTAATGAGAGAGTGTGAGACTTTGGCAATCAAGCCATTTTTCTACTTACCCAGAGTCAGATTAACTCATTGATACAATTTTATGTCTTTGTGTTCAGTTTAAAAAAGTTGAAGGTAGTTTTGTGAGACATTGTTAATTAGCATTTCTGCAATGAATGGAAGTCTATAGGTACAGCTTCCCTTTAAGTAATGGATGTATGTATGGATGTTTACACTTGAATGGGCAGGTAGTGCTGCAGGTTGGGCCATTTTACCGAAAGATAGGTGGTTCGAATCTCATCTGTTGATGTTATCTTGAGCAAAGCACTTAACCCTAATTGCTCCTATAAGTCACTCTGGATAAGAGTGTCTGCTAAATTACTAAAATGTCAATTTAAAATGAATGAACATTTAGAAAGAAATAAGGTGTTTCTTGGCATGGAAAGAGTTATGTACGCCTGCTCCTGTTGAATGTACCCATTAACTAATATGGGGTTTCTAATCTGGGACAGAATGCATAGTCCTCCCATAGAAAGTGTTTCATTATGATTGATGTTGTGACATACAGCAGATGTTCTGTTTTTGTTGCAGGTTAACGGGAGTTTAGTAACACATTCAAACCATGTAGAAGTCGTAAAGTTAATCAAATGTAAGTCAAAGTTGCTGTTTTATATCTAATTGTTAATTGACATGAAAAATCACAGGCTCTTCAAGAGACACACTTTCTTAAAGCTAACAAGTAGTAGCCTTTAATTAATGCATTTTGACCTGCTTAAAATGTAACCAAACTCTCTTGTCTCTCTGTGTCAGCGGGCTCCTATGTGGCCCTCACAGTGCTGGGGAGGCCCCCGGGACTGGCCCAAGTCCCCCTGTCAGAAGGTGAGGGTGGAGACCCAGGGGTCCTGTCGTCGTCCCTCTCCTCACCCAACTCTCCGGGAACAATGGGGGGAACAGGGGAGCGCTGCTCCACCTCCACCAGTCCCCAGGACCACATCATCTCCCCGCTGCCCCTCTGGGTACGACTGATGGCCACCTTTGCTCTGTGGCTACAACTGAAATGGCATCCTTTTATATAGAGTAGGGTGCCATTTCAGATGTGTGTCTTTTTTGTTCTTTGTCTCTGTCTCTCTCGCAGCCTCCACAGTTCCACATCCCTTCTTCACCCGTCCCCATCCCCCCGTCCTCTTTCCCCTTTCAGCCTCCACCCACCCCCACTCACTCTACCTCTTTCACTTTCTAACTGGATCTGTATTCTCACGCTTCTCTCACTAGTTTCCTCAATTTTTTCATACATCTGTCACTCTCCCTCTGCTGCACTTGTCGCTGTCCTGTCCGGAAGCAAACACTCTTATAATTTATGTTTTTCTTTACTTTGGTTGGTCCCTAAGGAGGAGAATAACGCTGTACACAGCCAGAAGGTGGACATCTTACAGAAGATGCTGTCCAAGCAGCAGCAGGACTTACAGGCAAGACACACACACACACACACACATAGTATCACCATACTCTGAAGTTTTCTACATGAGGAGATGAGACAGTCATCTAGTCGAACTTTTAATCTTTGATTTGAATGAGATAATTCAAATTCCGAGTATCCTTTGGAATTGACAATGTTTTTTTTTATATAGTTAGGTTCATAGGACCTGGAGCCATGTTCATGAAGCATCTCAGGTCCGCCTACATCAATGATACTATATGATTCCTATTTTATTTTGTACCTTTATTTAACTAGGCAAGCCAGTTAACAACAAATTCTTATTTTACAATGACGGCCTACCCCGGCCAAGCCCTCCCCCAACCCGGACGACGCTGGGCCAATGTGCGCCGCACTATGGGACTCTCGATCACGGCCAGTTGTGATACAGCCCGGGATCGAACCAGGGTCTGTAGTGACGCCTCTAGCACTGTCTTAGTAGACCGCTGCGCCCCTCAGGAGCCCAAATACAGACCCAGATTAAATACAAATCATTCACACATGAAATTGTCATTGCGCATGTTGCTGCTTATTCATTACGTTAATTTACAGCACAATTCAGTTCCTAGCAGCATCCATAGTAGTGGCATCATTCCGGTGTAGCATAGAATACTCACTGAGTTTCCTTAAACGCATGTGACCGTCCCCATCTCTCTTCAGTCTTATGTTCCAAAATTTGAAATTGGGGAAGTAATGCTGCTTTTAAAATGTATACATTTGTAATCCCATTTTGGAGAAAAAGGCATTCAAACATTTTGCTTTACATGAATCCTTGGGAAACATATATTTAGAGAAGGAATACTTTCACCAAATTGCCTAAATGGATTCTCTGAACATTCTCACCAACTTCCCCCACTAGGCAAACCATTAACAGTATTAAATTGCCTATTGTTGTATAATAAAGATAACCTTTCACATTGAACAGCTACAGTGCTGCTCTTTGTTTATGCCCATTTAGCATCGTTCACACCCTCTTAAGCCTTAGACTCACCTATGGTTGTTGCAGTGACCTTATTACCACTATACATTTATATTTTTGACATTTAGCAGACGCACTTATCCAGCATCTGCTGGTCCCTCATAGGAATCAAACCCACATCCCTGGCATTGCAAGCACCATGCTTTACCAACTGAGCCACACATGACCGTCATCGTAATCTCCTCTAACCCCCTCTGGACATGCATTGGTAGTACCCAACTTGCTTAAAGAGTTAGCCTACATTTATAGTGAATTTGTATTTGATTTTGAATAGCCTAGTAGTAGTTTTTTTTGCTCATACAGGATGACACATTACCTTTAGCTACAGAATATCTGAACACCATGCGTTTCCATCTCTCTCTCCTTCATTCCTTTCTCAAGCATGCAGAGAGAGGGGCTGTCAACAGTTGAATTTGATATGTTTCCTTGTGAAAACATGTTACTATCAATGTTCCCGAACAGATTTCACTTGATTTCCCAAATTCAGCGCACGGTAGCTGCAGGAACAGGTTTGGAGAGCCCATGACAGAGTTTTGGAGGAATATCACCTGTCGCATGGCGAGAGGCTACATGCTCCTCAAACAGTGGTTGATACATGTAGTGAAATAACATGAGTAGCCTACCCAGCATGGAAAAACTAACTGGCAGGAAAGCGGCCTCCATTCGCTATTCGAGTGCATATGAATGTCCTGCCCATTTCTACATACAGTATCAATAAAGACAATATTAAATTGAGAATAGTCTGATGGGTGAAAATATTATCACTTGATAAGAGAACAGTGTTTGCAGCCTGAGGCAAGGAATATAGTGCAAGCTTTTTTTGTGAGCTTTTCAAATCATTAATAGCCTACAGTCGCATCATGCAGCCCATATATGTTTTGATTTCATTCACAACTAAAGTTGCCAAATAATTCTAAATCTAGCATATAGGACATGTTTCAAATGATCACTTTTATGCTCAAGGTAGCCACTTCATATGCAGACTTGCTCCTGAATATGAAGAATATCCTCTTTTATTTTATTCGGCGAAGTTCCATCATATAATATAAAATAATGACATGGGACTTTTTTTTTTTTTAATTTTACCTTTATTTAACCAGGCAAGTCAGTTAAGAACATATTCTTATTTTCAATGACGGCCTGGGAACAGTGGGTTAACTGCCTGTTCAGGGACAGAACGACAGATTTGTACCTTGTCAGCTCGGGGGTTTGAACTCGCAACCTTCCGGTTACTAGTCCAACGCTCTAACCACTAGGCTAACCTGCCGCCCCAGTGCACAGTGCACAGTGCACAGTGCATTCGCAAAGTATTCAGACCCCTTCACTCTTACAACATTTTGTTACGTTACAGACTTATTCTAAAATGTATTAAATCATTTTTTCTCCCTCATCAATCTACAAACAATACCCCATAATGACAAAGCAAAAACCCCCAAAAAATTAACTAAACTAATTACAAATGTATTATAAAAACCATAAATACCTTGTTTACCTAACTATTCAGACCCTTTGCTATGAGACTCGAAATTGAGCTCCGGTGCAGCCTGTATCCATTGATCATCCTTGAGATGAAAAGGTGAAGGGGGTCTGAATACTTTTCCGAATGTACTGTATAAGCGTATCTTGTCTGATAAATGAACAAGCCTATGGCATGGCGCATAGCCAGATAACATACAGTAGGCCAACTCATATTCTGTTCTCCTGAAATAGTATCTTAAACAATCCTCCTACTCACCTCAAATAATTTTATAAAACACTTATCAAACAATGGCACTTGACCCCCCCCCCATTAATTGACTACAGCTCAGTATTCACCACCATATTGCCCTCAAAGCTCATCACTAAGGACTCTGGGACGGGCCGCCCCCGGGTGGTAAAGGTAGGCAACAACACATCTGCCACACTGATCCTCAACACGGGGGCCCCTCAGGTGTGCGTGCTTAGTCCCCTCCTGTACTTCCTGTTCACCCATGACTGCATGGCCAAGCACGACACCCAACACCATCATCAAGTTTGCAGACGACACAATGGTGGTAGACCTACAGACATTGCTATTCCAACTTCCGCGACGCATATAAGGCCCTGCCCCGCTCTCCTTTCGGAAAAGCTGACCACGACTCCCATTTTGTTGATCCCTGCCTACAGACAGAAACTAAAACAAGGAGGTCTGAGGTCTGTTCAACGCTGGTCCGACCAATCTGATTCCACACTCCAAGACTGCTTCCATCACGTGGACTGGGATATGTTCCGTATTGCGTCAGACAACAACATTGACGAATGTGCTGATTCAGGGGGGCGAGTTCATTAGAACGTGCGTTGAAGATGTCGTTCCCAGTGCAAAGATTAAAATATTCCCAAACCAGAAACCGTGGATTGATGGCAGCATTCACGTGAAACTGAAAGCGCGAACCACTGCTTTTAATCAGGGCAAGGTGACTGGAAACATGACCGAATACAAACAGTGTAACTATTCCCTCCGCAAGGCATTCAAACAAGCTAAGCGTCAGTATAGAGACACAGTAGAATCTCAATTCAACGGCTCAGACACAAGAGGTATGTGGCAGGGTCTACAGTCAATCACGGATTACAAAAAGAAAACCAGCCCCGTCACGGACCAGGATGTCTTGCTCCCAGGCAGACTAAATAACTTTTTTGCCCGCTTTGAGGACAATACAGTGCCACTGACACGGCCCACAACTAAAACATGCAGACTCTCCTTCACTGCAGCCGACGTGAGTAAAACATTTAAACGTGTTAACCCTCGCAAGGCTGCTGGCCCAGACGGCATCCCCAGCCGTGCCCTCAGAGCATGCGCAGACCAGCTGGCTGGTGTGTTTACGGACATATTCAATCAATCCCTATCCCAGTCTGTTGTTCCCACATGCTTCAAGAGGGCCACCATTGTTCCTGTTCCCAAGAAAGCTAAGGTAACTGAGCTAAACGACTACCGCCCCGTAGCACTCACTTCCGTCATCATGAAGTGCTTTGAGAGACTAGTCAAGGACCATATCACCTCCACCCTACCTGACACCCTAGACCCACTCCAATTTGCTTACCGCCCAAATAGGTCCACAGACGATGCAATCTCAACCACACTGCACACTGCCCTAACCCATCTGGACAAGAGGAATACCTATGTGGGAATGCTGTTCATCGACTACAGCTCGGCATTTAACACCATAGTGCCCTCCAAGCTCGTCATCAAGCTCGAGACCCTGGGTCTCGACCCCACCCTGTGCAACTGGGTCCTGGACTTCCTGACGGGCCGCCCCCAGGTGGTGAGGGTAGGCAACAACATCTCCACCCCGCTGATCCTCAACACTGGGGCCCCACAAGGGTGCGTTCTGAGCCCTCTCCTGTACTCCCTGTTCACCCACGACTGCGTGGCCACGCACGCCTCCAACTCAATCATCAAGTTTGCGGACGACACAACAGTGATAGGCTTGATTACCAACAACGACGAGACGGCCTACAGGGAGGAGGTGAGGGCCCTCGGAGTGTGGTATCAGGAAAATAACCTCACACTCAACGTCAACAAAACTAAGGAGATGATTGTGGACTTCAGGAAACAACAGAGGGAACACCCCCCTATCCACATCGATGGAACAGTAGTGGAGAGGGTAGTAAGTTTTAAGTTCCTCGGCGTACACATCACAGACTAACTGAATTGGTCCACCCACACAGTCAGCATCGTGAAGAAGGCGCAGCAGCGCCTCTTCAACCTCAGGAGGCTGAAGAAATTCGGCTTGTCACCAAAAGCACTCACAAACTTCTACAGATGCACAATCGAGAGCATCCTGTCGGGCTGTATCACCGCCTGGTACGGCAACTGCTCCGCCCACAACCGTAAGGCTCTCCAGAGGGTAGTGAGGTCTGCACAACGCATCACCGGGGGCAAACTACCTGCCCTCCAGGACACCTACACCACCCGATGTCACAGGAAGGCCATAAAGATCATCAAGGACAACAACCACCCGAGCCACTGCCTGTTCACCCCGCTATCATCCAGAAGGCGAGGTCAGTACAGGTGCATCAAAGCTGGGACCGAGAGACTGAAAAACAGATTCTATCTCAAGGCCATCAGACTGTTAAACAGCCACCACTAACATTGAGTGGCTGCTGCCAACACACTGACTCAACTCCAGCCACTTTAATAATGGGAATTGATGGGAAATTATGTAAAATATATCACTAGCCACTTTAAACAATACCTAATATAATGTTTACATACCCTACATTATTCATCTCATATGTATACGTATATACTGTACTCTATATCATCTACTGCATCCTTATGTAATACATGTATCACTAGCCACTTGAACTATGCCACTTTGTTTACATACTCATCTCATATGTATATACTGCACTCAATACCATCTACTGTATATTGCCTATGCCGCTCTGTACCATCACTCATTCATATATCTTTATGTACATCTTCTTTATCCCCTTACACTTGTGTCTATAAGGTAGTAGTTTTGGAATTGTTAGCTAGATTACTTGATGGTTATTACTGCATTGTCGGAACTAGAAGCACAAGCATTTTGCTACACTCGCATTAACATCTGCTAACCATGTGTATGTGACAAATAAAATTTGATTTGATTTGACATGATAGCCTATAGGGAGTAGGTCAGAGACCTGGAAGTGTGGTGCCAGGACAATAACCTCTCCCTCATCGTGATTAAGGCAAAGGAGATGATCGTGGAATACAGGAAAAGGGGTCTGTAGTGGAGCAGGTTGAGAGCTTCAAGTTCCTTGGTGTCCACATCACCACACTCACTGTCCAAACACACCAAGACAGTCGTGAAGAGGGTACGACAACACCTGTTCCCCCTCAGAAGAGTGAAAAGATCCTCAAAAAGTTATACAGCTGCACCATCAAGACTGGTTGCAATACTGCCTGGTATGGCAACTGCTCGGCCAAGGTGCTACAGGGAGTAGTGGGTACAGCCCATTACATCACTGGGGCCAAGCTTCCTGTCATCCAGAACCTCTATATCAGGCCATATCAGTGTCAGAGGAAAGCCCTAAAAATTGCCTAGACTCCAGCCACCATAGTCATAAACTGCTCTCTCTGCTACTGCACAGCAAGCGGTACCGGAGGGCTAAGTGTAGGTCAAAAAGGCTTCTTAACAGTTTCTACCCCCAAGCTATAAGGCTGCTGAACAGCTAATCAATTGGCTACCCGGACTATTTCTATTAACACCCCCCTTTTTTACACTGCCGCTACTCACTGTTTATTATCTATGCATAGTCACTTTACCCTTACCTACATGTACACATGACCTCAATTACCTCGACTAACCTGTACTCATGCACACTGCACGGTGTCGGTACCCTCTGTATATAGCCTCTTTATTGTTATTTTGTTACTTACATTTTTTTACGTTAGTTTATTTAGTAAGTATTTTCCTAAAAGAATCTGACCCTTTTTTTCAATTTTCACCTAAAATGACATACCCAAATCTAACTGCCTGTAGCTCAGGACCTGAAACAATATACATATTCTTGATACCATTTTAAAGGAAACAGTTTGTAGAAATACGAAATTAATGTAGTAGAATATAACACATTAGATCTGGTAAAAGATAACACAAAAAAAACATGCGTTTTCAAAAAAAGTATGACTTAGGACTCTAGGTGCAATTTTGATTTTGGAAACTAGATGGCAGTAGTATATGTGCGAAGTTTTAGACTGATCCAATGAACCATTGCATTACAGTTAAAAATGTTGTATCAAGTCTGCCCAAATGTGCCAAATTGGTAAATTGATACATTTTCAATTATAGAGAACATACAAAAATGATATGGTAATCCAAAATTTAAGTTTACACAATCTTTGAGAAGCATTTGACAGTCTTTAATATTGGCTGTACAAGAGAATTTAACACCTTTTTTGTAAGTATATGAGAGTATATAGTATATGAGATTGATTTTAAGAAATTTAGCTTAATTAATTTGATAAATATTATGGTGTTTCTATTACAATAAAAATGAAACCCTGAGAAAATATGGCGCTGTTCAACCTGACCGGTCGGGAGTAGGCTACAGTACTAAGGGTAAAATAATAACATGTCCACACCCTAATTGTAGTCTAACCAATACCCAAACAGAGATTCAGTGAAAATAAAATTGAATTGATTTATCAAGACTAGTTGCCATGCTTGTCTCAGAGCAGTGTGAAAAGGTGCTGAAATAGTTGACCACACGCAGGTAGGCTATTGCTTCAAATCCTATTGCACTGCATATTAAACTGACATTATTATTGCTATATTCCACCCTATATTCCACACGTTACTCTCTCTCGCACATACACTTGCTGTCTTGACCTCTGAATGCTCGGCTATGAAAAGCCAACTGACATTTTCTCCTAAGGTGCTGACCGGTTGCACCATCTATTACCACTGTTTATATTATTTGACCCTGCTGGTCATCTATGAATGTTTTGAACAGCTTGAAAAATGATCTAGCCTTCATGGCCATGTACTCTTATAATCACCAACCAGTTTGGATTTAAGTATAACTTTTGTATGACTGACTCCTTTAGTGAGAGGTCGAATGCGTTAATATTTAATCATTTCCGCCATGTGAATTCATATTCATTATATAAATAGGCCCATGTGCACCTTGATATTGGGGGTGCGCCATGCAGCCGTGCCTAACGGGGAAAGGGGGGATGGAGCCGGTCGGGCGCAACCCAGGCGACATGGCGATGCGGGGATCGGAGCTCGTATGAGAGCCGAAGCCACCCTCCCGACCCAGAACCCCACGCCGAGGGAAAGGAGAAGCGGAGGATGTGGGGCCCCTACTCTACCCAGTCCTCAGAGAGTCATAGATACTCCCGCCATTTATCCGTGCTTCATTGGTCTGTTTTCGCTTGATGGCCCTCCAATCTGTACTTGTTAGATGGCCCTCCGACCTGCAACTGTTTCCTACGGTTATATACAGTTACATACTCCTTCCTAAGTTTACATACACTTAGGTTGGAGTCATTAAAACTTGTTTTGCAACCACTCCACAAATGTCTTGTTAAGAAACTATAGTTTTGGCAAGTTGGTTAGGACATCTACTTTGTGCGTGACACAAGTAATTTTTCCAACAATTGTTTACAGACAGATTATTTCACTTATAATTCACTGGTATCACAACTCGAGTGGGTCAGAAGTTTACATACACTAAGTTGACTGTGTCTTTAAACAGCTTGGAAAATTACAGAAAATGTCATCATGGCTTTAGATGCTTCTGATTTGAGTCAATTGGAGGCATGGATACATTTTTCTGCATAATTTTTGGACAGAAAATTTCGGATTTTTGCAATGTTACGTAGATGGAAAAAAGCTATCCTTGAAACAGTCTTGATATGTTCATCAAAAGAGAGATCAGGGTCCAGAGTAACGCCGAGGTCCTTCACAGTTTTATTTGAGACGACTGTACAACCATCAAGATTAATTGTCAGATTCAACAGAAGATATCTTTGTTTCTTGGGACCTAGAACAAGCATCTCTGTTTTGTCCGAGTTTAAAAGTAGAACGTTTGCAGCCATCCATTTCCTTGTGTCTGAAACACAGGCTTCCAGGTAGGGCAATTCTGGGGCTTCACCATGTTTCATCAAAATGTACAGCTGTGTGTCGTCCGCATAGCAGTGAAAGTTAACATTTATGTTTTCGAAAACAATAGTGGTCCTAAAACGGAACCTTGAGGAACACCAACATTTACAGTTGATTTGTCAGAGGACAAACCATCCACAGAGACAAAATGATATCTTTCCGACAGATAAGATCTAAACCAGGCCAAGAATGTGGTGATCGATGGCATCAAAAGCAGCACTAAGGTCTAGGAGCACTGGGACAGATGTAGAGCCTTGGTCTGACGCAATTAAAAAGTAATTTGCCACCTTCACAAGTGCAGTCTCAGTGCTATGATGGGGTCTAAAACCAGACTGAAGCATTTCGTATACATTGTTTGTCTTCAGGAAGGCAGTGAGTTGCTATGCAACAGCTTTTTCTAAAAATGTTGAGAGGAATGGGAGATTCGATTTAGGCCGATAGTTTTTTTATATTCAGTGAGTTTGGTACACATCCCGTGGATACCGAGACGTTTATTATGTTCAACATAGGAGGGCCAAGCACAGGAAGCAGCTCTTTCAGTAGTTTAGTTGGAATAGGGTCCAGTATGTAGCTTGAAGGTTTAGAGGCCATGATTATTTTCATCATTGTGTCAAGAGATATAGTACTAAAACACTTGAGTGTCTCCCTTGATCCTAGGTCCTGGCAGAGTTGTGCAGACTCAGGACAAATGAGCTTTGGAGGAATACGTAGATTTAAAGAGGAGTCTGTAATTTGCTTTCTAATGATCATGATCTTTTCCTCAAAGAAGTTCATGAATGTATTACTGCTGAAGTAAAAGCTATCCTCTTTTGGGGAATGCTGCTTTTTAGTTTGCTTTGCGACATTATCAAAAATTAATTTGGGATTGTTCTTATTTTCCTCAATTAAGTTGGAAAAATAGGATGATCGAGCAGCAGTGAAGGCTCTTTGATACTACACCGTACTGTCTTTCCAAGCTAGTCAGAAGACTTCCAGTTTAGTATGGCGCCATTTTCTGGCAGCTTGCTTCAGAGCTCGGGTATTTTCTGTATACCAGGGAGCTAGTATCTTACGACAAATGTTTTTAGTTTTTAGGAGTGCGACTGCATCTAGGGTATTCACAAGGTTAAATGGAGTTCCTCAGGTGGTTAACAGATTTTTGTCTTCTGACATCCTTGGGTAGGCAGAGGGAGTCTGGAAGGGCATCAAGGAATCTTTGGGCTGTCTGAGAATTTATATCACGACTTTTGATGTTCCTTGGTTGGGGTCTGAGCAGATTATTTGTTGCGATTGCAAACAAAATAAAATGGTGGTCCGATAGTCCAGGATTATGAGGAAAAACATTAAGATCCACAACATTTATTTCATGGGACAAAACTAGGTCCAGAGTATGACTGTGGCAGTGAATAGGTTCGGAGACATGTTGGACAAAACCCACTGAGTCGATGATGGCTCCGAAAGCCTTTTCGAGTGGGTCTGTAGACTTTTCAATGTGAATATTAAAGTCACCAAAAATTAGAATATTATCTGCTATGACTACAAGGTCCAATAGGAATTCAGGAAACTCAGTGCGGAATGCTGTATATGGCCCAGGAGGCCTGTAAACAGTAGCTATAAAAAGTGATTGAGTAGGCTGCATAGATTTCATGACTAGAAGCTCTAAAGACGAAAAAGTTTTTTTTTGTAAATTGAAATGTGCTATTGTAAATGTTAGCAACACCTCCGCCTTTGCGGGATGCACAGGGGATATGGTCACTAGTGTAACCAGGAGGTGAGGCCTCATTTAACACAGTAAATTCATCAGGCTTAAGCCATGGTTGTCAGGCCAATCACATCAAGATTATGATCAGTGATTAGTTCATCGACTATAACTGCCTTGGAAGTGAGGGATCTAACATTAAGTAGCCCTATTTTGAGATGTGAGGTATCACAATCTCTTTCAATAATGGCAGGAATGGAGGAGGTCTTTATTCTAGTGAGATTGCTAAGGCGAACACCGCCATGTTTAGTTTTGCCCAACCTAGGTCGAGGCACAGACACGGTCTCAATGGGAATAGCTGAGCTGACTACGCTGACTGTGCTACTGGCAGACTGCGCTAAACTGTCAGGCTGGCTAACAGCCTGCTACCTGGCCTGTACCCTATTTCATTGTGGAGCTAGGGGAGTTAGAGTCCTGTCTATGTCCGTAGATAAGATGAGAGCATCCCTCCAGCTAGGATGGAGTCCGTCACTCCTCAACAGGCCAGGCTTGGTCCAGTTTGTGGGTGAGTCTGAGAAAGAGGGCCAATTATCTACAAATTCTATCTTTTGGGAGGGGCAGAAAACAGTTTTCAACCAGCAATTGAGTTTTGAGACTCTGCTGTAGAGCTCATCACTCCCCCTAACTGGGCGCGGGCCAGAGACAATTACTCAATGCCGACACATCTTTCTAGCTGATTTACACGCTGATGCTATGTTGTGCTTGGTGACCTCTGACTGTTTCATCCTAACATCGTTGGTGCCGACGTGGATAACAATATCTCTACACTCGCCAGTTTTAGCTTTAGCCAGCACCATCTTCAGATTAGCCTTAACGTCGGTAGCCCTGCCCCCTGGTAAACAGTGTATGATCGCTGGATGATTCGTTTTAAGTCTAATACTGCGGGTAATGGAGTCGCCAATGACTAAGGTTTTCAATTTGTCAGAGCTAATGGTGGGAGGCTTCGGCGTCTAAGACCCTGGAATGGGAGGTGTTAGAGGTCAGAGAAAGCTCGGCCTCTGACTCTGACTTGCTGCTTAATGAGGAGAACCGGTTGAAAGTTCCTGTCAGCTGAATGAGCGACAACGGTTGAAAATTCCTACAGCATTTCCCTCCAGAAGCCATGAGAAAGTTGTCCGGCTGCGGGGACCGTGTGAGGGGATTTATACTACTATCTGTACTTACTGGTGGCACAGACACTGTTTCATCCTTTCCTACACTGAAATTACCCTTGATCTGCAAAAAGCCAAAGAGCCCAGTCTTAAACATATGATGGGCCTCTCTTAGTAGCTTTCCTAGAAAACCCATTTGGATTTAGATACAATGAAGGCTTTAAGAGAGATGTTTTATTTGAATAGATTTAACTCATGTTCATTATAAATATGCTCATTTATCTTTATCTGGTTTTTCCAAATAAAGTTTTTTTTTTCTATCGCATGATTTGAAACAAGATTCTCCTGGAACCATGAACAAATATACTGCGGTATCACTAGAGAATTCATCTGGGTATTCTTCCCGCAAATAGATAGAATCTTGATTTGAAACAGGATTCTCCTGGAACCATGAACAAATATACTGCGATATCACTAGAGAATTCATCTGGGTATTCTTCCCGCAAATAGATAGAATCTTGATTTGAAACAGGATTCTCCTGGAACCATGAACAAATATACTGTGATATCACTAGAGAATTCATCTGGGTATTCTTCCCGCAAATAGATAGAATCTTGAAACCGTGGAGAGGCAACTTTGCTAAGTTTTTGATCAACATTTATTGTTGCAAGATCGCTCTACTTTTTCGGGATAAAGTTAGTATCTTTTCGACTTAACCATCTGACCATTTAACCAGGCGAACACATGACAATTTAAAGTTTGTATCTTTTAGAGGCCTAATCCGTAATATAGTACACTTATTGTAGTTGGGTTTTAGTTCAGAGAAACTGGAGAAATTATCTATGTTCACATTGAGGCCCTTGAAGATTGAGGACTCATGAGAACTTGAATTATTGGCATAGATTGATACTTCTGTTTCTAAGCCCTTTTAGCCCATCATTAGCCATAATGCTAAATAGTTCAATTTAACAGTTCAATGGCCATAATAAATAAGTATGCTGATAGAGGGCAACCTTGTTTTACGCCTCTTGACAATTCAAAGTTCTCAGAGAAGTAACCATTATTTATTATTTTGTTATACCTGACTTTTACCCATTTTATGAGAGATTCTCCAGAATGTAAAAAAAATCCAGGCACTTGTAAACATATTCTAGATGTACTGTATCAAATGTTTTCTGAAATTATGCTATAAAGATTATATCTGGTTTCCCTGCATTCTCATAGTTTTCCATTATTTCTAGTGGATGTCTAATGTTGTCTTCAATTTATCTTTTATATACCTTTTAAGAATCTCATCTGATCGTGATGAATAATATCTGGTTGGGACTTTTTGGTTCTATGAGCAATACAAGAGAACATTTGTTAAAAATATTTTGCTTCCTCATGCAAGATCTCTGTTGGTGAGATAAGGATTTCTCCATCATTTAACTATTTTTTTGTAAGTTATTTCTGTTCGCGTTTCTATATTGAAGGTTTAGGAAGAACCTTTGATGCATTTTTTTGGCATTCTCCATCAAATATTATCTTTTTTATTTATTTTTTATAAATGAAAGCTAATATTTCCTGAATAAGTCCCTCAAAGCCCTTTTGTTTTGCCTCTAGAATATTCAGTGCTTCTGTATTATATGTATTTTCACCATTGATGTTTAATGTTAGATTTTCTATTTCTGTTGTAAGTCTTTTTTATTATGAATGCCTTTCGTTTTTGTTAAGAAAGTAGTGGTTACATTTCCAAAAAGCCAATAATTCTTACCACTAATCAGATACACTACAGTTGCCATGGGTAACCACTGATAAACACTGACCACATCTTGCCCTCCCCTTAGTTTCACTTCCTTCTATGATAGACCATGAACTAAAACTAGGACTGTGGGAACTGGACACACAAACATGCATGTACACTCACTCACTCACTCACTCACTCACTCACTCACTCACTCACTCACTCACTCACACTTAGAATACACCTCCTCTTCTCTTCCCCCCCACTTCCTACCTAATTCCTCTCCTAACATGTCCTGTGTTACGTCACGTTATATCTAGGCTATGAAGGAGGAGTACAGCAGGAACCCCACAGCGAAACTACTGAAGGACATCCAGGAGGCCAAGAAACACATTCCTATGCTACGTGGCCAACTCAGAAAGGCCACAGGCACACCTCAGGTATACACATGTACATATGTTCACACACATGTACGTGCATATGTATACAAACACACTCTCTCTCCCATAGACACAAACACTCTCTTGCTGTCTCCATCTCACAGGTACAGACACACTCTCAAAGGGACAGCGCAGTTACTGCCTGGCCTACCACCCATTTATAGTAGGTGTGTGTGTTTTCAGGATGGCTCCCTCTCCCCCTGGGACGGTGAGGGGGGGGGCATTGGTGCAGCCGATCGAGAGCAGACCCCCTCCTCGCAGGTAGAGAGCGGCAGCAATGGAACCTGGACCAATATCACTGTGAGTCAACCTTGCCAATTAGCCTGTCTGTTATTATCACCACCAGACGCTCCATGACAACTACATGTGAATTGGCATTCTCAATACAATACCATTGTACTGGAATAAATAAATAAAATAATCATCATATGTTTTATTGTCACATACACCCAATAGGTGCCGTGAAATATGCCTTATACAGGGTCAGCCAGGCAACCCTGGAACAAATTAAGGTTAACTGCCTTGCTCAAGGGCACATCAACAGATTTTTCACCTTGTCGGCTTGGGTATTCAAACCAACAACATTTTGGTTACTTGGCAAACGCTCTAACCGCTAAGCTACCTGCCAACCAGGGTTGGGGTCCATTCCATTTAAATTTGGTCAAATTAGGAAGTAAACTGAAGTGCCAATTTTTTAACTAGGCAAGTCAGTTAAGAACTCATTCTTATTTACAATGACGGCCTACCCCGGCCAAACTCAGACGACGTTGGGCCAATTGTGCGCCGCCCTATGGGACTCCCAATCATGTCCGGATGTGATGCAACCTGGATTAGAACCAGGTACTGCAGTGACATCTCTTGCACTGAGATGCAGACCACTGCACCACTCGGGAGCCCCGAATACTTTTCTATCAGAAAATTTGACTGGAACGTGTGGTATCACTATCACAATGCCCATTCAAAATCGGAGACTGGAAAATGTTATACATTATGTGAATGGTGTGTGTGTGTTTGTATTTCAGGTGTCTCCCAGTCCCCTCCCTGAGAGTCTGTGCCAAAGAGAGGCCCCCTGCCATAACCCAAAGACCACCCCCCGAGACAGCCTCAACTCCTGCCCCTCGCCTGACGCAGAGGACACGCCGGACTTGGTGAGACACAGATGCACATACACACAGTATATTTGTATATTCCCAAAACTAGATTTAGAAGGAAGTCATGCTCATGTCTGTGTATGTGTGATTCAGAACTGTAACTTCCAGTGTAGTGTGGGCAGCCCCTTGACCTGTCTCAACCCCCAGATCATCGGAGCAGAGGACGACTACTTTGACACCGAGCAGGAACAGGTACTGGTGGACTAGTGCTAGACTGCTGGCTAGCTGTCGTGTCTGTCTGGCTCTGACTGTCTGGCTCTGTCTGACTGTCTCTGGCTGTCTATCCCTCTCTGGCTGTCTATCTCTCTCTATCTCTCATTTTGTGCCTGTCTGTCTCATTCTCTCGATGACTCTCTCTCTCTTAGCAAGCCTGGGAAAATAAAGCCAAGCTAGTAGCGTGAGGCAGCTTGATGTAAAAGTACACCCCCGGACAGGATGCTAGTCTGTCACAGCGCCTTACCGCAATCCATCACCTTAATGCTGAATGCCAAGCAGAGCGGCATCTGGTCCCATTTTTATAGTCTTTGGTATGATTCGACTGGGGATAAAAACCGCCAACCTCTCAATCTCAGGGTGAAAACACTTTAACCACAAGACAACAGGGTTGGTATCTCTCTCTTACTCAACTCTGTCTGTTGATCTCTACCCTGTCTCCCTGTCTCTCAGATCAATGGTCAGTGTTGTTGTTTCCAGAGTATAGAGCTGCTCAAGTCTCGACCCGCTCACCTGGCCGCCTTCCTCCATCATGTGGTCTCTCAGTTTGACCCTGCACCTCTGGTAAGACCACCACATACATACACACTCACTGTACATATACACACGCGCGCACACCAAGGTTATTAAAGTGTTGTGTTTTTCTATTAGATTCTCTAGTTAAGTTGTATCAACATATATATATATTTTTATATTATTTAGTTTTGATGTTAGGGACATAAAGCATGCGTGGAAGGCTAGGAACCATTTGGGTTGTATAGTTTGTGTGTTTTTTTTAGATGTCACTTCTTTCAACGGGGGGCACTAATACATAACGTGACGGGTCATGTCATAGGTTAGGTTAGCCCTTCTCATGAATCCAACACTACATTGGACTCATTCTACTTCCCTTTTGATTAGCTGAGGTGGTCTGGACGAATGTAAAACGCTCTTTCTAGACACATTATCTTTGGTTGCGATATGGTTTTGGAAACTTAATTATGATCCCAAAATAACTTTACGAATACAAAAGATACACTTATTGTTAGCTCTTTTACCACGAATTTCCACTGATTTATCTTTGTGTAACACAGCTATGAGACATTTTTTTTTTTGTTCCCTCCCGAGTTTCCATTAGCTCAGGAAGTGCAATGCAAAACACCTCCATGGGAATCTGTTAAAACGGAGCACAGTAAGTGCATCTTTTGTATTTTTAAAATAATTTTGGAGTGATATGAAAGTGGAATTTCCAAACCGTATTGCACGCGGTGATTATTAACGGTTAACAGACGCCTCACAAGTCCTCAACTGGCAGCTTCATTAAATAGTACCCGCAAAACAGCAGTCTCGACGTCAACAGTGAAGAGGCGACTCCGGGAAGCTGGCCTTTAATCATCACAAACATTTGGATTAGCTAACACAACGTGCCATTGGAACACAGGAGTGATGGTGCTGATAATGGGCCTCTGTACGCCTATGTAGATATTCCATAAAAAATCTGCCGTTTCCAGCTACAATAGTAATTTACAACATTAACAATGTCTACACTGTATTTCTGATCAATTTGATGTTATTTTAATGGACAAAACATTTGCTTTTCTTTCAAAAGCAAGGACATTTCTAAGTGACCCCAAACCTTTGAATGGTAGTGTATACATTGGATCTATATTGGATCCAGCTACTGTGAAAAGTTTGGATGTGTGTAAAACCCTCCGTAGTCTGCGTTGTTTTAATATTTTCTACCCACATAAAGAAATGATGGTGCCTGTAAGTGTGACATAGCCTATTTAAAACAAGTTGTTATTTTGTTTAGAATTTGATTAAAATTATGATTTAATCTTGCTTATTGGCATGTCCATGCTCAGCCATAATGCAATTGACAGTAGGCCTAGCCCCTATACCATGCGATTAATTAGAACAATGTGGACTGCAAATGGGTTCAAGTTAACGTATTTAGCAAAGATAGATCTACATTTTGTTATTTCATTACTGTAACCCATTTAACAAACTATAATGGAATAACATTGGAATTGTGGTTGATTCCAAAGCAATACATAAAAGACCGCAAGTACACAACTTGAAACAACCACATATGTGACAACATTTGAAATGGTGTTTTTTACATTGGATAAAAGTACAGACTCAGAGCTAGAAAATGCTCCAACCGATTGTGTTTTGTTTATTTATCTGCGTTGTAACTTATTTTTTTACAATTCTTTGGGACATAATGATGCCACTACCGTCTCTTATGACCGAAAATAACTTCTAGACATCAGGACTGCGATTACTCACCACGGACTATCAGAATCCTTTTACTTCTTCAACGACTCTGACGAGCCCGAGGCGGACGATATACGGCTCCCTCGGGAACAGGCCCTGACCCCAGTGATCTGCATGAAGAGGAGGCGGAGAAAGAGTGTGTATGTGCCAATAACATGGACGAATTATTGGGAAGATTAAACTACCAACGGGACATTAAAAACTGTAACATTTTATGCTTCACGGAGTCGTGGCTAAACGACGACAATATCAACATACAGCTGGCTGGTTAATATCAACATACAGGTGGCTGGTTAATATCAACATACAGCTGGCTGGTTAATATCAACATACAGCTGGCTGGTTAATATCAACATACAGGTGGCTGGTTAATATCAACATACAGCTGGCTGGTTATCAACATACAGCTGGCTGGTTAATATCAACATACAGCTGGCTGGTTAATATCAACATACAGGTGGCTGGTTAATATCAACATACAGCTGGCTGGTTAATATCAACATACAGCTGGCTGGTTAATATCAACATACAGCTGGCTGGTTAATATCAACATACAGCTGGCTGGTTAATATCAACATACAGCTGGCTGGTTAATATCAACATACAGGTGGCTGGTTAATATCAACATACAGGTGGCTGGTTAATATCTGGCTGGTAATATCAACATACAGCTGGCTGGTTAATATCAACATACAGCTGGCTGGTTAATATCAACATACAGCTGGCTGGTTAATATCAACATACAGCTGGCTGGTTAATATCAACATACAGCTGGCTGGTTAATATCAACATACAGCTGGCTGGTTAATATCAACATACAGCTGGCTGGTTAATATCAACATACAGCTGGCTGGTTAATATCAACATACAGCTGGCTGGTTAATATCAACATACAGCAGCTGGCTGGTTAATATCAACATACAGCTGGCTGGTTAATATCAACATACAGCTGGCTGGTTAATATCAACATACAGCTGGCTGGTTAATATCAACATACAGCTGGCTGGTTAATATCAACATACAGCTGGCTGGTTAATATCAACATACAGCTGGCTGGTTAATATCAACATACAGCTGGCTGGTTAATATCAACATACAGCTGGCTGGTTAATATCAACATACAGCTGGTTAATATCTGGTGGCTAATATCAAATATCATACAGCTGGCTGGTTAATATCAACATACAGCTGGCTGGTTAATATCAACATACAGCTGGCTGGTTAATATCAACATACAGCTGGCTGGTTAATATCAACATACAGCTGGCTGGTTAATATCAACATACAGCTGGCTGGTTAATATCAACATACAGCTGGCTGGTTAATATCAACATACAGCTGGCTGGTTAATATCAACATACAGCTGGCTGGTTAATATCAACATACAGCTGGCTGGTTAATATCAACATACAGCTGGCTGGTTAATATCAACATACAGCTGGCTGGTTAATATCAACATACAGCTGGCTGGTTATACGATGTATCAGCAGGATAGAACAGTGGCGTCTGGTAAGACAAGGGGCGGCAGTTTATGTATTTTTGTAAACAACAGCTGGTGCACGATATCTAAGGAAGTCTCGAGCCATTGCTCAACTGATGTAGAGTTTCTCATGATAAGCTGCAGACAACATTACCTCTGAGAGAGTTTTAATCTATATTCTTTGTAGCTGTCAGAGGCTGGCACCAAGATAGCATTGAATGAGCTGTATTCCGCCATAAGCAAACAAGAAAACGCTGACCCAGAGGCGGCGCTCCTAGTAGCTGGGGACTTTAATGCAGGGAAACTTAAATCAGTTTTACCTAATTTCTATCAACATGTTAAATGTGCAACCAGAGGGAAAAGAACTCTGGACCACCTATACTCCACACACAGATATGCATACAAAGCTCTCCCAAAAATTAAAGCAGGAAGCACCAATGACTAGATCAATAAAAAAGTGGTCAGATGAAGCAGATGCTAAACTACAGGACTGTTTTGCTAGCGCAGACTGGAATATGTTCCGGGATTCCTCCGATGGCATTGAGGAATACACCACATCTGTCATTGGCTTCATCAATAAGTGCATTGATGACGTCGTCCCTACAGTGACCATACGTACATACCCCAACCAGTGCATCCACACTGAGCTAAAGGCTGGAGCTGCCGCTTTCAAGGAGCGCGACTCTAACCCGGAAGCTTATAAGAAATCCCGCTATGCCCTCAGACGAACCATCAAACAGGCAAAGCGTCAATACAGGACTAAGGACGTGTGCAGAAAGTAGCCTGTCTGTCGATAGCGCCTGCTAAATTCAGGGCATCAATGTTGTTGAGAAAAGTAGCAGCTTTTGTGGGTCTCAATGGCTAATGTTATGTCTTTCAAAAACGGCTTGGTAGAAAGAACTGTCACACATACTTAACAGCTCACGTTATAGACAGAAGCGAGCTACATGGCAGACCAATCCAAACTTATCTCCTGGCATGTCCAGCCCATCCATTATCTCAGCCAATCATCGCTAGTGGGAAGGTTCCTATCTTTTTCCGTGGCTAAACCAACTAGGCTCATAATTTAACAATTGTATTTGTATTTATGGATGGAATACAAGTTTTTTATTAAGTCACATGACAGGCATTCCTGCATAAAAACGCATTTTGATAAAAAAAATATGTATGTTCAAATGTCGCTCCTGTGAAGTAGTGATGTGCGCCATATGCCTAGTTTCCTGAAACGAGTCACATATTTCTCCATGGAGTACGTTCTGATTGGCCAATGAAGTGCCTAGCCTCGACACACCCACAACTTGTTTATTCATCACAACCCAGCCCTTTCACCGCAACGGCAGCAAGTGCACCGGAAATTGTAATAGTGAAAATGGCTCAAATATTTCTGACACAGTGTTCCCGCCTGCGCTTAGATTTACCATTGTGTTAGGTTTGTTAAAATAGAGCCCTAGATGTTAAAAATTCTGGTAACTGTCCCAAAATAAAATGAAAATCCAGAAAATATGGTGACATTTTGCATCCCTAATAATCACATTTTTTCTAATAGGATACAGCAGTTACTCTCTAGCACTTTGATGGTTTGACCCAAGTAGGTCAGTATTTAAGACCTAATGTTGTCCTTGTCCTCTCCTAGCTGTGCTACCTTTACGCCGACCTGTACAAGCAGACCAACTCCAAAGAGACCAGACGGATCTTCATGGATTTCTATACTTTCTTTATGGACCGAGCAGCGGTAAGACACACATGTACACATACATTATGTGGGAGCACACGCAAAGGCACGCATGGATGCATGCAATTACACATGCTTACAAACACATTAGCGGTTAGAGAGAAGAGCCTGCAACCAGAAGGTTGCCCGTTCGAATCTCTGGATCCGACGGGGAAAATCTGGCAGGAGATGAGCTGGTATCAAACCCTAGATGTCATTGCCTGCCGTTGTGCCCTTAAGCAACACACTTAACGTCCCACAGCAACAGCTCCCCCGCACCTATGATTTACTGGACAAAATGTTCAAACGACATCAGTTTGACCGGTTGTAAGGAAATAGAAAGCTGTGAAAACGACCCAACATGTTCTGATAAGATTTAAGTTTGGCTTGGATGCATATTTTATGTGTGGTTGAAATACTATCAGCTGCACCTCTACAGACGGCATCTAACTGCGCATTCACATTTTCTCAAGATGCTGAAAGAAAGAAATCATATTTCTCCACTGCTGTTCCAGAGTACATTTTATTTGCCTAAATTTGGTATATAATTTTACTGCAAGAAACGCTTACTTCTGTAGGATCCTGAGTGGCGTAGCGGTCACTGCTCGAGGCGTCACTACAGACCCTGTTTCGATTCCAGGCTGTATCACAACCGGCCGTGATTTGGAGTCCCAAAGGGCAGTGCACAATTGTCCCAGCGTCGTCTGGGTTAGGTTGTCATTGTAAATAAGAATTTGTTCTTAACTGACTTGACTAGTTAAATAAAGGTTAAATCAAATAAAAATATTAACACTATGTTAGAGGTTATAGACCTACAATCAGTGTCCTGACTTCATTTTCCATTTAACCGATCTGAACAGTAGGCTATAGTTTCGTTGACGTGCCATAGGCCTACTTGAAGTCCCTGTCTTCTGACTTGTCGAATTTGTACAGCACCTCACAATCATCACACATAACATAGCCGGCAATGCTATCATTCTCTTTTACCACTTCACCAAATCTTTTCCAAACATTATTTTTCTGGCCTTCCCTTCACTTTATTTTCAACTCTCTATTTCTCAGCTTTTCTCTTATTCAAGTAAAGACAATCCGCCGTGGATTGACGTTAACTTTTTCTGCCCGTTCCCAAAAGTATTTGGCAATTGGCTTGCAGGCTAATTGATGCACATATTGTTAGGCCCTAAATCTTAGGCTTATGCACTGGTACCAGATAACGTCACATAATTAAAGAAATGTAGCCTACAGATATAAATTGCATAAGAATGATACATTTATGGACTTTTTAAGTTATTGTTTTCTCTTTATTCAACCCGCCAGCCAGCCACCCACCATTCATCCACACAGTATTTCATGACCCTAAACCCGCCCCGCGGATATAACTGCAGGGACGGTGGGTTATGAGTCAACCCGCACTTTAGTGTGAATTAAACACCATCCATCAGATCCTCTTTTCTGCTCTTCTATCTTCTCTCCAGTCTTCCTTGAGTTGCTTGAGGAATCTTTGTCCACTTACGTGTGAGTGTGTCTGGAGAGCCAAGTTCTTTTACTAACGGTGTGCTTCTGCTGATCTGCAAGATGCTTAGTATTCTGTTAAATGTACAGTCTTTGTCTGCTATGCTGGAGGCAAAGGAAATTATATTTGTGTTTGTTGGGATTGAATTGCTGAAAGTCTATATATTCTTTATATATATATTTTTTTTTGGTTAGATATTTTACTCTTTTTCCCTTGCAGAATCTGAAAGTAGCTGTGCCTGAGTCTATTGCCTCTGAACTAGGTAAGCTGTTTCAACCCCTTTTTGTTTTCACATAATCCTTTCAGGTCTTAGGTTTCAGGTTTAGCGACAGTTATAGCAATACAGTTGTGTATCGTCTAGTGTAATTGATTAGAACATTTCCAAAAAAGGAAGACAGCTTGTGTGTGTGTGTGTGTGTGTGTGTGTGTGTGTGTGTGTGTGTGTGCTAACATGCTGTTGTGTGTTCCCAGATCGGCGGAGACCTGAGCTGATCCCAGAGGAGCTACACAGACAGTACACACAGCTGCTACAGGACACACTGCTACCAGACATCCAAGGGAACCTAGAGGACTTCAGGTCACACACACACACGCATCTAGACAGACACATGTACACCAGTGGCGGTCAGTGGCGTTTAAGATGAGGGACGACATTTTCTTTTCATGAGCATGGCCTTTTTTCTATTACAGCATATTGGATGACTGTCATTCAAATTCAAATCAAACTTTGTCACATGAGCCGAATACAAGAAGAGTAGACTTTAACGTGAAATTCTTACTTACAAGCCCTTAACCAACCGTGCAGTTCAAGAAGATGAGGTCATTTTTACATGTAGGTGGGGGTGAAGTGACTATGCATCGATAATAAATAATTATAATAATACATTCCATTCACCCAGTTCAATGTAACAGCAATAGGTTTAGGCTACAACATGATACTAACATTTTCCCTATACCCATCATGAGGTTGCTACAACCTAGCCTATGAATGAAAGTTTACAACATAGGTGCACACAGGTTGTGAGACAAATTTGAGGTGAGAGCCAGTGACACATGGACAGACAGTGAAATTCAATACCACCTTGCACACTCTTGCCTACATCTAGCTGATATAGGATGTAATCATTAGTCCAACAGTTGCAAATGAGAGTTTCCATTGTACAATTACAAGTATTTTATTCACATTTTGTTCCATATAAGAATTATTTTTTTCAACAGCATCGGCAGAATGAATACACCCCTGATCACGCGTAAACACAGTCACGTTGTATTCCTTCTCGCATCTATGTGCTCTCCTCCTATCACCTCTTCCCTTCACTTGTGGACTTCAATGCACACCACATCAGCTGTATGTGACTAGGCCAAACCACTACACACAGCCTATATCGTTGTCACCATATTAGCTAAAGTTACGTCATAGTCAGCATAGCTATTAGAACGAACTCGTTAGTAAACCTGCTACAATCAGGCAGTAAGCAGTTACTACGGCATAAAACCTGAAGCTTACCTTGACCTCATAGCCAGCTAGCTAACATAGCATCCCTCTGTTTGAGCAGGGTGATTCAGTAGGCTGAACTAGCTAGCTGCATTTGCTAGCTAAGTAAGTGAAAGTGAAAAAAATTGACATCTCTCTATATATTTCTTTCTCTCTTGCTTCTCCTTCATTTTGGAAGAAATGCATTTGTTCAAAAATGTTCAACTATTGTCTTTCTCTCTGAGTCAACTACTCACCACATTGTATGCACTGCAGTGCTAGCTAGCTGTAGCTTATGCTTTCAGTTCAAGATTAATTCTCTGATCCTTTGATTGGGTGAACAACATGTCAGTTCATGCTGCAAGACATCATAATTACTGTATAAGTCTATGAAAAGGGGTGAACACCATGAGCCTCCTAGGTTTTGTATTGAAGTCAATGTGCCCAGAGGAGGACGGAAGCTAGCAGTCCTCCGACTACACCACAGTGCTACCCTACAGAGTGCTGTTGTGGCTACTGTAGATCTTCTTTGCAAAATAGTGTGTTTTAATAAATTATTTGTTGACGTGATTATATTTAGTCTATTTACAAACCCACACACCATAAATGCACACTACAAACGCACACGTGCAAACACTCACTTCTCAAAGATGATGTTCACATAATTAATGCATGTATTAATCATTTGTGTGTGTGTGTGTGCGTTCGTATCCGTCTGTGTGTCTGCCTGTTTTTGTCTATTCATTTGTGTGTGTCTGCCTGTATGTGTCTACAGGCAAAAGCGCAGCATGGGTCTGACCTTGGCAGAGGGGGAGCTGTCTAAACTGGACACAGAGAGGGTGAGAGACCGCGTGGCGCTGGATAGAGAACGCTCCTGTGCCGAACACATCATCTCCAAGATAGAGGACGTCTTGTAAGTCTCTGAAATACATGCATACACACACAGGGACAGAAACACACACACACATACAGAGACACAGACTTTACCAGCATCATCAAGATTATTGAATGAGTACGGTCAAAGAAAGCTGTTGTCTCTGTTTTCCACTTTGAGATAGACAGGAGGCGAATGTAGTGTACAATTGCTCATTCTTTCTTACACACACATTATTTGTCACACACACACACATGCCACTACACACACAGTAGCATGAAGTTATCAGCTCGATAAGGATTATCTAGTCTGGTAATGGCATAAGGTGTAGGTTAGAGTACAAAAGTGTGTTGTCTCCAGTTACACAGACACGCACAGCCATTCTGGTGGTTATTTCCAGGTCAGTGAGTGCTTGCGTGTCTCTGTTCTCCGGGCCTCAAACACTCTGAACTGGACAGATAACAGGGCTGTAGATAGATAGGATAGCCTTTTGAAACTGGCTTTTGGGGTGTTTTTTGATAAGAGAAAAATCCTCAGTCGCTGTGTCTACTTACTGTAGTGAGTTCGAATAGTAGAATACACCAGGTTCAATTTCAAAATGTGTTTGTGCATCAGCAGTTTTTCTCTTGTTATGTCATTCACTGAAAGTCACTCAATTAGCCCATGTCAGCACAGCCCCAAAAAATGGAGACTTGTAAGTTAGTCTAGCCAGCGATCTAAACTTGGTAATCATGGTTGAATTACTGACTGGGGGCCCCCGTTGATTTTGTTAGCCACTCTCACTCAGATATCACATTAAAAACTGCAAACATTTCTCCCCACCCTATTGAAAAATGTGAAGACTTGCAGGAAATTAACTCTAAAACTTTTTTCTCTCTGCTGTCAAGAGGGGGGCCATTTGAAATGTTGGCCCCCTCAACAAAATTTCCCTTAGCGCCCCAAAACGTCTAGGGCCAGCTCTGACTGCATATGCGGTTATGGATGTGGGTACGCAGACCCGCGAGCCACTGCGGCCCCTCATGATGAGTTCAGATTTTTTTGTGGCCCTCACCCTTATCAAAGGTGCCCATCCCTGACATAAACCCATAGGCTAATGGAACTGTGTTACCATTGCACCAGCAGACTTCACATCTTTTTGTAGCATAAGGGAAGCTGTGTGTGGTTTGTGTGTGAGCGTCAGTTCACCCTGTGTTTGTTTTTATCCTTCCAGGCTGACGTCACAGCCCACAGAAGAGGAGAAGTGGTAAGAAGTGGGATTTTTCTATGTTCCATCTAACTATAACCACAGAATAAGACTTGATAGGTCTGCTGTCATGCTAGAGTTTACTCCAGACAGTGGAAGTAGCAGTGTTGATTGTTGAATGAATTCAAGTGAGTGTGTGTTGTCATACAGGGGTTGTAGCAGGGTTGGGGCGGCAGGTAGCCTAACAGTTAAGAGCGTTGGGCCAGTAACTGAAAGGTTGATGGTTCGAATCCCTGAGCCAACTAGGTGAAAAATCGATCAATGTGCCCTTGAGAAAGTCACTTAATCTAAATTGCTCCTGTAAATCACTCTGGATAAGAGTTTCTGCTAAATGACTACAATGTAAATGTATGTGTTCAATTACTCGTGAAGGTCAAGGTGAATCACACATACTTTACCTGGGCCAGTATTCTCTGAGTAGGAATGCTGATCTAAGATAATTTTGCCTCTTTTGGATAATAATGAATGTTATTATATTGACCGGGGACCTGATCCTAGATCAGCACCCCTACTATCAGATGCTTTGTGAATGCGGGCCCTGTTCTGAAGTTAAAGTGTATTGGAATCAAGTTCTCTGATACTTAGTTTAATACTCTATTCAGTGATTATTAGCGAGCTGGACACAGTCAAGAAACTGTATGAATGCAGGTCCTTATAATTTCTACATAGTTTCAATTTGGTTTTAGTCATTTTAAAGTATATTGAGTTCCATGAATTCCATCAGCATGTTGTGTATCCATCCTGTGAGAAAAGTTGTTGGCGTGGCACAGGTTACTTTTACCCAAAAGAATTGCGCTATGTATGGAATAGGGTGCCATTTGGGATGCATCCTGAGAGTCTGCCATCAGTGGTTATCATAGAGTCCTCTCACTCTATCTGCTGGAGATCTGTGGTACTACACACTTTCAGTTAGGCCTGGGCCTTGTTCATTAGGCACCAAGTGGAAGAGAACTGACTGAAATGGCAAGGGACTACCTGGTCTTGTCCAATGCAAAAATACAATTGTATTTTTTGGTTGCACTCCCTTATGAACTCGTCCCTGTTCTGAAATAATTAATTGTATAGAAGAATACGGTGATAGTAAAAACTGATCAGGTCAGGTTTGAAGAAACGTGTCTTAACCTTTTCATTAGATTTTCCCCAAATGTACTTCTAGTGATTGATAACGTGTCATATTATTATTTTCAAAGAGCCTTGAGAGACCTTTATTTATCATGAGACTTTCCTTTAAAAAGTAGAATTATTATTGCAGTTAATCAATATGATGGTTGAATGATTGTAAATTATGTCATATTATTAAGATCAAGACTGCTGTACTGGACCTTTAATGTTAATTGAAAGTGTATTTATAATAATGTTAACAGTTAATTAAAGACATGTTCCAGAACTTTGGCGACTAAGTATTTATTTTTTAAACCTCCCGTTATGGGCTGGATGTGTCAATGTGTAGTTCATACATGCATAATCTATGAGCAGAAGTATTGTCTTACTTCAATTAGCCACAAAATCCCTAGTTTCAAAGCAACTGTTTTTCTTGAAGATGTGCTGCACCATTTTCCCCCATGTGGGCCAGCCCCCTAGCAATTTGAGTTCAACCTATGAGCTTCAGCCCCTCGCCATTAGAGTGAGTAGCAAGATACACATGATGCACCAGAAGCAGAACGAGAGAGAGTAATGACATGGTGCACATAAACTCAGCAAAAAAAGAAATGTCCTCACTGCAACTGTGTTTATTTTCAGCAAACTTAACATGTGTAGATATTTGTATGAACATAACTAGATTCAACAACTGAGACATAAACTGAACAAGTTCCACAGACATGTGACTAACAGAAATGGAATAATGTGTCCCTGAACAAAGGTGGGGTCAAAATCAAAAGTAACAGTCAGTATCTGGTGTGGCCACCAGCTGCATTAAGCACTGCAGGGCATCATCTCCTCATGTACTGCACCAGATTTTCCAGTTCTTGCTGTGAGATGTTACCCCACTCTTCCACCAAAGCACCTGCAAGTTCCCGGACATTTCTGGAGGGAATGGACCTAGCCCTCACCCTCCAATCCAGCAGGTCCCAGACATGCTCAATCAGATTGAGATCCTGGCTCTTCGCTGGCCATGGCAGAACACGGATATTCCTGTCTTGCAGGAAATCACGCACAGAACAAGCAGTATGGCTGGTGGCATTGTCATGCTGGAGGTTCATGTCAGAATGAGCCTGCAGGAAGGGTACAACATGAGGGAGGAGGATGTCTTCCCTGTAATACACAGCGTTGAGACTGCCTGCAATGACACCAAGCTCAGTCCATTGATGCCGTGACACACGGCCCCAGACTATGACGGACCCTCCACCTCCAAATTGATCCCACTCCAGAGTACGGGCCTCGGTGTAACGCTCATTCCTTCGACAGTAAACTCAAATCCGACCATCACCCCCGGTGAGACAAAACCGCAACTTGTCAGTGAAGAGCACTTTTTGCCAGTCCTGTCTGGTCCAGCGACGGTGGGCTTGTGCCCATAGGCGACGTTGTTGCCGGTGATGTCTGGTGAGGACCTGCCTTACAACAGGCCTACAAGCCCTCAGTCCAGCCTCTCTCAGTCTATTGCGGACAGTCTGTGCACTGATGGAGGGATTGTGCGTTCCTGGTGTAACTCGGGCAGTTGTTGTTGCCATCCTGCACCTGCAGGTGTGATGTTCGGATGTTCGGATGTACCGATCCTGTGCAAGTGTTGTTACACGTGGTCTGCCACTGCGAGGACGATCAGCTGTCCGTCTTGTCTCCCTGAAGCGCTGTCTTAGGCATCTCACAGTACGGACATTGCAATTTATTGCCCTGGCCACATCTGCAGTCCTCATGCCTCCTTGCAGCATGTCTAAGGCACATTCACACGGATGAGCAGGGACCCTGGGCATCTTTCATTTGGTATACTTCAGAGTCAGTAGAAAGGCCTCTTTAGTGTCATCAGTTTTCATAACTGTGACCTTAATTGCCTACCATCTGTAAGCTGTTAGTGTCTTACTGACCGGTCCACAGGTGCATGTTCATTAATTAAAGCATGGGAAACCCTTTACAATCTGTGAAGTTATTTGGATTTGTACAAATTATCTTTAAAAGACGGGGTTCTGAAAAAGAGTTTGCAATTTTCTAAAACCACTTTTGGCTCGTGAGCGCTACTTTCAGAACTACTGGCTAAAAAGTATACAAAAGTACCAGAGAATCCTTTTAATAGTGTATTGTGTTGTGTTCCAGCACTACTATGCAGTATGTTATCCTCACATATATGAAACACCTGGGAGTTCAAGTGAAGGAACCTCGTAGCCTAGAGCCCAAACGAGTCCGCATCAACTTCCTACCCAAGATCAAGGTAAAACACACACACACACAGCCACATCAATTATGCATATCAGTACAATATTGTAGTCCTTTACTGCTTGTAGGAACTTCACATTTGATGTAGCATAAATCATTCTGTATCTTCCCATGGTGGCACTGTTTTACTCACACTTCTTGGTACGAGGTCTTTCTTGGTACCAAGCATGGTAACAGTTTGGCCCACTTGTTAACAGCTTTCCAGGGCAGCATTCAGCAGGCCGCAATGTTGTGCAATGTTCAGATAGTAATATAGCATAGAAAAAACATGCCTCTCTGACATGTAGAATGTGTAATGTAGAATAAGGAATCACACCAGCTCTATTCATGACATGTCTATCTGCAACGTTCCACAACGTTTGCCTACTAAGTTTGGGCCCAGCTTTAAATTCTCTGACTGGGTGGTTTGAATTTGTTTTGTTTTATGGAGCAGAAGAGCATCAAAACTGAGAAAGAGGGGGAGGATAAGGTGAAGAAGCCTCGTTTTCCCAGCATCCTCGGCCCTCCTCGTCGGCCCAGCCGTGTGGACTCCACTTCAAGTAAGTGTAGAAGACTACAAAGTGCTCCCTCCTAGTGTGCAGCACCAGTGTGGAACAAAAAAAACACCATGGTTAGTTTGAGATGTGTAACAGGCTCTGTAGTAACGTAGTATATGAAGTTGAGATATAATATTAATACTGAGCCTGAATACACTACTACTGAGCCTGAATCTCAAACGAATCATTGTAAAAAAATAATAAGAAAAAACTATAACTTTTTTTGAGATTCTCAACGATTCCATTTCGATTCAGTCAATTCAGGAAGTAAACTGAAATTAGGATTTTCCTCATAGAAAAGCATTGAGAAAGTTCTGCGTTTCAAATTGAGTTCACTTCCTGATTTTGCTGAATTGAAATGTAATTGACCCAAACCCTGAGAGGAATCCACGTAAAAAGGCTCTTTAAAATATTTGTCCTACAAGAAACAGTAATGTCGTAACGCAAATATGAAGACAATCTGCCAGCCTACCTAGACCATTATGTCTTGAAGTAAAAAATATATTTTTTAAGATTTAGAAAAACAAGACCATGTCCCAATATCCCCACTAGTATACTTCTTAGCATGCATGGCCAATACATCACCACTAGTATGGAAGTGTTGATATTTTAACTTAGTTCGGTGGAATGTGTCCTGGTATTGTACTGCGGACAGACGCCAGTGGTGTTGTAAAGAGATTGTGAACTTCCGCAGCAGGAAGTGCCTGTCTGGAGCTGTGTGAGTCAGCTCCCCATTACATTGTGCTCCCACCATATATAGTCAGGTCCATAATTAGTGTCACTCTTGATAAAGATTAGCAAAAAAAATGCTGTTTAAATTAAATACAAATATTGAGCTATATTGTATGCTCCAAAAATTGGGAAATTATATTATTTTATTCTAATACAACTGCTCAGAGAAAGAGATTTTGTTTAACAAATAACAACGAATCTAAAAAAGATAGGGGCAATTTTAGGCACTCCTGTTTTCAATACTTTTGCACCCTCTCCTTGCAAGAATAACAACACTGTGATTATTGTGGATGGTCAGGTTAATATAATAGTGAAAAACTTTTACATGCTTTGCAAGATCTCTAATAATCCTGTTTATGTGGACACATCAAAAATCCATCTATCTGATGGGACTTTTAATAAATGCAGAAAATCGGCAATCAAAATAAACGTTCTACCACAGTGACCATGTTATTTTTTGTGAAAACTTTGATTCTGAGTTCAGACATAAAAGATTTATGTAAAACTATTTATAAGATGCATACTTTCAGGCAGAAAGGGCAGAACCGGGAAGAATAGAAACAAAACTTGAAAACTTGAAGCACGCTGGTATGACCTGACAAGACCTAAATACACAGGGGATAATGAGGGAAAATGGGAGATACCTGGTGGGGGGTGGAGACAAGCACAAGACAGGTGAAACCGATCAGGGTGTAACAGTACCCCCCCCTAAGTGCGCCACCTGGTGTCCAATCTGGACACATGCCTGGTTGACCAGGGTGCCGACGGTGGAACTCAGTGATGAGGGCTGGGTCCAGGATATTCAGAGCGGAGACCCAGCACCTCTCCTCCGGGCCATAACCCTCCCAGTCAACCAGGAACTGGAATCCCCTGCCCCAAGTTTGAACACTCAGGAGGCACCTCACCGTGTATGCCGGATGGTCGTCGATGAGACAGGGCAGAGGGTTGGGGCTGGAAACAGACAAAGGGCTGTGAGACAGAGGTTTATTCCTAGACGCATGAAAAGTGGGATGTATACAGAGGGTGCGGGGCAACAGAAGATGAACAGCAGAAGGGCTAAGGATTTTAGAGATGGGGAAAGGGCCGATAAAACAGGGGGGGGGGGTTAGGGGGGGTCTACGGGACTCCACCCGGAGGTGTAGATCCCGAGTGGAAAGCCATGCCCTCTGCCCGAGACAATAACGGGGAGCAGGGGTCCGATGGCGGCCCACCTGTCACCGATACCTGGAGGTGGTCTTGAGAAGAGCGGACTGGGCTCTCTTCCAGGTATGGTGACAGCGGTGGACAAACATCTAGGCAGAGGGTATGCTGACTTCTTCCTCTTGCTCAGGGAAGAGCGGGGGCTGATATCCCAAGAAACAATCAAAGGGCGAGAGAGCAGTGGCAGAGCAGGGAATGGTGTTGCGGGCATATTCCACCCACACAAATTGCTGGCTCCAGGTGGCGGAGATGAGGCAACGATGAGCCGTCTCCAGGCCCTGATTTGACTCGCTCTGACTGACCGGAATACAGGCTGGCCGACGACCCAATGAGGGTGCAGAACGCCTTCCAGGACCGGGACGAAAAATGAGCACCGCGATCGGCGACCGGAAGTGCATGGTGCACCATGAGCTGGGCCATCTCCTTGGCTGAGGGTAACTTGGTCATGGGAATAAAATGGGCGGCTTTGGAAAACCTATCCACCAACCTTAGGATGGTTGATTTTATTTTATCTCTTTTAGTCCTCATTTTGGACTAATCTTCCAAGAGTCCTTAAACATTAAAATACTATTTATAATACAATCACATTTTCACATATAACACACTGTTACAGACATAATACACTTACATATTAACCAGATAAATACTCATAACAGTCTGAAAAGATAGATTGATTGGTGGTGTTGTCATCTGAAGTCCAGGGATATATGGAACCAGGGGTGGTGAGGAACAGGGAGTGGTTGAAGGAGGCCAGCCGGAGCTTGCCGCAGAGTCTTATTCTGCTCACACACAGTGCAGGCAGCAACAAACTCAAGAGACGTCAGGAACCATGGTGAGCCACCAAAAACGTTGTCGGCCATGGTCCGACGGGAGCAGGTAAGTCTAGAGGAATGTGCCCATTCCAGGACCGGGAAACGGGCAGAGTCCGGGACAAACATCCAGTTAGCCGGGCCCCCCTTACGGACCAGGCTCTCTATACCCCAGATGAGTGCAACCGCTAGACAGGAGGTAGGGAGGATGGTCTCTGGGTCAGATGGTGTAGCAGGGGGGCTATACATGCGTGAGAGCGCGTCAGACTTCACAATCTTGGGCCCAGGGCAGAAGGAGAGTAAAATTAAAACAAGTGAATAACAGGGCCCATCGAGCCTGCCTTGAGTTGAGGCGCTTGGCAGTTCGGAGATATTCCATGGTCAGGCCACACTAAGAATGGATGTTCCGCCCCTCTAACCGGTGCCAACACTCCTCCAACACCATCCTAACTGTGAGTAGTTCTTGACTTCACACGTCATAGTTCCTCTCAGCGGGATTAAGACGATAGGAAAGGAAAGCGTAGGGAAGCAGCTTTTAGTCTTGGGCAGGACGTGGACAGGATGGCATCCGAGGATGACATCCGAGGCGTAGCCCTCCACTACGGACTGACGGGACGGGTCCGGATGGATTAAGATGGGAGCTGTAGTGAGTTGGAGTCCAAAAACACCAGGTCAGCTGCTGGAGACCACGTGAACAGAACCTTGGGAGAGGTGAGTTCTGAGAGGGGGGAAGCCAGGGTGCTGTAACCCCGGACAAAGCGGCAGTAGCAATTAGCAAACCCATTGCAGCTGCACTCTGGATGTGGGTTGAGGCCAATCCACCACCGCTCTCACCTTGTCAGGATTATTTGAATATTTCCTGCAGCGATGAGGTAGCAAGGAGATGCTGGAGCGATGAAATTCACAATTCTCTGCTTTCACAAAAAGCTGGTTCTCCAGGAGACCCTGGAGGACGTGCTCTTGGGCTGAATGGGGGAAAAACGATGTTGTTGTGGTAGATGCATACGAACCGGTTCAACATGTCACGGAGCACATTGTTGACCAGGGCCTGGAACACTGTGGGAGTGTTGGTCAGTCCGAATGGCATCACAAGGTACTCGTAGTGCCCGCTAGCAGTGTTAAAGGCTGTCTTCCATTCATCTCCTTCCCATATCTGAACCCGATGGATGACGTTCCGAAGGTCCAACTTCGAGAAGATGGTCACCCTCTGGAGAGGCTCGAAAGCCTAGGAGATGAGTGGTAGTGGGTAACATTTTGTAACCGGGATGTTATTAAGGCCGTGGTAGTCGATAGGTGGGCGCATAGTTTTGTCCTTCTCCACAAAGAAGAACCCTGTATCGGCGGGGGAGGCAGATGGACGAATACTCCCTGCAGCAAGAGTCCTCAATTTACCCTTCCATTGTTTTGGTCTCCGGACCCGATAGGGAATAAAGCCACCCTCAAGGCAGTGTTGTGTCCGAGAGAAGGTCGATAGCACAGTCGTAGGGTCGATGCGGAGGAAGAGATGTGCCGCGAGCCTTGTTGAAAACCTCCCAGAGGTCCTGGTAGAGATATCTGAGGCTTTTTCCACGCCCACAGGAAGACGTCCCGGGGCAGGATGCGCCGACTTCAGACAATGCGCATGGCAGAATGGGCATGGCAGAATGTGCTTCAACCCATGATAGAAAAAGTAGCCCAGTCGATCAGGGGATTGTGCCTCTGGATCCCTGAAAACCCCGGATCCCTGAAAACGACGGGTACATGAGGAGATCGAATGAGCAGGAACTGCGTAGACTCACTGTGATTACCTGACACTCGCAGGTTGATAGGAACCATATTATGAGTGACTCTGCCAATAAGAGCGCCCATCCAGCGCTCTGGCGTCCATGGGAATGGAGAGGGGTTGTGTGAAGATTCCCAGCTCCGACACCAGGGTAGCATCCCAGAGTCAATGAGCACCCAAAGACATTTGGACTGGTCAACTCCAAGCAGGATGGCATGGAGAGGAGTACGAGGCTCATAGGGAACTGGGGTGAAATCAGATTCTCCGGGTAGGTCGAGGGCAGACAGAGGTTCGTAATCCAGGTCAGAGTCAGGCAGGTACAGGACGGCAGATAGGCTCAGGACAAGCAGAAAGGTCAGAACCGGGAAGACTAGAAACAAAACTTGAGAACAGGAAAATGGGAAACACGCTGGTATGACCTGACAAGACAAACTGACAACAGACAAACAGAAAATGCAGGTTTAAATACACAGGATAATGGGGAAAAATTGGAGACACCTGGTGGGGGGTGGAGACAAGCACAAGACAGGTGAAACAGGTCAGGGTGTGACAATACAGAATCTTTCCAGATCCTTGATATCCTTTGTCTGCTCTTATGGACTGGCTGCTTCAATTCAAACCACAGGTTTTCAATGGGGTTCAGTGGAAGCAAAATGGCTCTATAACATCAAAGATCCACCACTATATTGTACTGTAGGTATGAGGTACTTTTCTGATGTTTTTCAACTCCAAACCCATCATTGGTGTTTGTGGCCAAAGAGCTCTATTTTCATGTCCTCTGACCATAGCACAGGTACCAATCCAAGTGTCAATGACATTTATCAAACTCCAGGGGGCGGTATGGTCAGATGACATGAAAATAGAGCTCTTTGGCCACAAACACCAGTGATGGGTTTGGTGTTGAAAAACAGAAGCATATGCAGGAAAGTACCTCATACGTATGGTAAAATATGGTGGTGGATCTTTTAAGGTATGGCGCTATTTGGCTTCCACTGGTCCTGGGGCCATTGTTAAGGTCAATGGCATCATTAACTGTATTACCATGGATTTCCCATGGCTATGTGAGCTACAGTACTGACTGTAGTTTATTTTAATGCGGGCATGTCCGTTTGTTTGTGTGTGTGTGTGTAGTCGGCAAGGCCATAGAGATGAACAAGCAGCGGGGCCCTCAGAAGCAGCTCTCCCAGCCCATCTTAAGCATCCCCGATCTCCCAGAATCCTTGGCCCGCGGCAGCCAATCAAGGGATCCAGGGTCGGATGTGGCAACCCACCCCTCGGCCTTCATCGCATCACCCCCACACAGTGCCCCAGCCAGCCAGGGCTCCGACCCCATGGGACGCGATTCTGACTCGGGTAGGGACCCCTTGTCTCTTCCCCATGCTTTTCCTCCTTACTCTCTCTTCCTATTTGCCTTTTCCTCTCCCAATTTCTCAAATAATGATAGAAGGTAAAGGATTATGTTATAGCGCTGTAGTGCTTTTCCAAGTGCTCCAATTGCTATATATTTGAGGGGAGGACTCGCCTCATCCAATATCAACTCTCTCCCTCTCCCTCCATGTCTTGCTTCCATCTGGCTTCCTCTCTATATTTCCATGCACCACCCCACCCTCTCTCTCCCACGCTGTTTGTTTGCCTTTGTTCTGTGGTCCACTTCCCTCCTCTCCGACAAGTTTGCTCCCTGGCCTTTTGTTGTCAGGACTTCATTACACTGGTTTAGCCTGTCTTACAGTGGCCCAGCCTTCTGGAAAATAATTGCCTTCTTTGGTTTCTTCTCGTTTATTCCTAATTGGGGGGCGGCCTTCTTGTCCGATTGTCGTCTTTGTCTGCATATGATCTGTCGAAACAACCCCTCTCTATTTGAGTTTTGAACGTCTTGCTATATGTCGTGCGGATTTTCTTTCTTGCACTGCTTTTCGACTAAAGGGGATCTCGATTTTTGAGCTTGTTCCATCACACGATAAGACAATGAACACAGCGTAAATGTGGACTAACGTGCTTCTCTTCAATGGAGATCTTGTTTGACCTTCCGAATGAAGAAACTTCTGTGAGCCTTCGCCGTATTGCCTCCTGTTGGACTTATGTGGACTTAAGTGGAGTAGAATATAACTTTATTAATTCACATGGAGAGGAACATTCACCCTGGTAGAATTGAATAGAACTTTATTAATCCACTTGTGGAGGGACATTACCCCTTTACCTTTGGATTATTTTTCTAATGTGGGGACCTCCCTCTGCGGTCATATCAAGTGTCTGAGTAGGACTGTTGATTTAGGATCAGTCTTTTCTTTTAGATCACAACGGAAATAAGATTACAGGGCCAGTTGGGACCAGATTGTAGATCAGCACTCTTACTCAGAGATTATTTTTACATACAGCCCCTGACCTCTCCTCTCCTCCTTTGTTCTCTCCTCTCCAGGTCTCACTCCCTCCTCCGCCCTGCCCAGACTGAGCTCTGACTGGCTCCACTCGGGCGACACCCAGAACAGGATGGCCCACCCAACCAGCACCCACTTTGACTTCAGCCCCTGCACCCTGGACCAATTGCAGGAGGAGGAGCGTGAGAGTGACGGGTAAGGGCGGGCACAATGTCATGGTGTCGGGTTGGATTCAAACTATTGCCGACTACGCGGTACTAACTGTTAGACCACACATGCCACATGGTCTATACACTTTTGATAGTGTCTCTCTTACTATAACACACTTCAGTGTAAAACACACAGCTAGGTATTGATTAGACTTTGGGAAATATACAACTTAAATATGGAGACGAATTCAGGCTAATGGGGCCATTGAAGTCAATTGACTCAATGAGCCTATTTCTTTAGCACTTTTTTTTACTAAACTATGAGGTAAGCGAGAACATAAATCAATGTATTTTACGACCAATGCAACAACAAAAAAGTTTACAAATTATATGATGATAATTTCTTTGCTTGCATTGGCGTTTACCCCCCTCAAAAATCATATTTTTTACATAGTGAGGTTATAGTAAGATAGGCTTATTGACTTGGTGACAGCACCTTTCCATATAATGTGCTAGTTACTTAGCCTACATGACCATTGAGAAGTACACCACGTAGAAATACTGAGGGCAGATCTGCTGTAATCAAATGTGATGGTTTCGTCAATACATAGTGAATGTCTAATCTGTTTAAGGGTTGAGAAACTCTAATCTATACCATCCTTTCATCTTGAACAGTTTATCTAATCAGAGTCAGGACTGTCTTCTGGGTCAACACAAATCTACGCTAAGTCTACAAACCAAATGGCATCCCATTGCCTATATAGTCAAAAGTAGTTCACTAAATAGGGAATATGGTGCCATTTGGGACACACACTAAATCTCATGCTGGATGAATTGCATGATCACTAAAATATTGGTCTGAAGAAGGAGCAAGCTTTCCCAGAAAAATCCTTCCAAGGCAGAATGTTTTGCTGATGTGTTGGTCCACTGCCAAGCTCATTTGTTATCATCCGACATCACCGGTCGACAGCAAAGTCTGCTGTCTCACAGTCTCATTCGGCCATTGTGCCGGGATACCCAGCCCATACCCAGCCATCGTACTCAGAGCCATATCTGTTCTACTACAGCACTCAGTGACATACTGGAGCCATTGAAATCCCTTTCTTTGTCTCTCTGATCATTCATTACCTTATTGAAACTCATTGAAATAATATGTCCTCTTATGGTGTATTGCTTGGAGATGGGGAGTTCTCCAATCTATGCCTTAGGACCTCCGGGATTTGGGCTCGGTAGAAAGTGTGTTGACTGTGATCTTCTCTCTCCAGAGTTCAAGAGGGAGGCACACCCAAACCAGCCCGGAGGTGAGTCTTTTTTTACTTTTATTTGTGTTGTTGTCTATTTCATGTGATGTTGTTTACAGACCTGGGTTCAAATAGTATTTGAAATCGTTCAAATACTTTGAGCAGTTGCGCTAGTTTGACTGTTCCATTGGTCAATTTAGCCAGGCAAGCTCAATCAAGTACGGATAAAGAATTTGAAATTATTTCAAATAGTATTTGAATCCAGGTCTGTTTATTTTATTTAGATATTTTTTTGGTCTCTGTAGTCGTATGAAGTTTTGGCATGAATGAGAACTGATTTTCCTCAGTTGTTCTGTGGCATCAGCTATTCAAAGGGTTTGCGTTTCCCACACAATTTAATGAACTGAATCAGTGGTGCTTGATTAATCATCATTAATGTGATTAAACTTGACTTATTAGTTAGTTAACGAGGCAAGTCAGTTAAGAACAAATTCTTATTTACAAGGCGGCCTACCCAGACCAAACCCTCCCCTAACGCTGGGCCAATTGTGAGCCACCCTATGGGACTCCCGATCACGGCCGGTTGTGCTACAGCCCGGGATCGAACCAGGGTCTGTAGTGACGCCTCTAGCACTGAGTTGCAGTGCCTTAGACTGCTGCGCCACTCGGGAGCCTCTTAACTCCATCGAAATCTTTGAATAGAATTGATTGAGTTACTAGTCCACCTCTCTCAACCTATTATTAAAGGCTTGACATCTGCACTTAGTAACTTGGTAACTTTCCCAATTAATCACACATTGATCTTAATCGGAGACTTGCGCTTTAATGTTGTTTAAATGGCCCCAGGGACGTGTTCATTAGGTAAAGGTAAATAAAACCAACCAGAAGAAGACTGACTGAAACAGGGAGGGACACCCTGAACTCTTATCCAATAAGAAATGCTTGTTTTCATTTTCCGTTGAAAAAATGTTGCCACTGCATGCCCTAATGAACACAATCCAGGTGTCATCATCAGCGACTTGTTGTTCTCATGTCAGGATGCAGGGTTTAGGCTGTCCAGATGTGCCGAATGAGGACGACCTGGGGAATGAGATCGAGTGCAAGCAGGACTCTCCCAACTGGCAGACTCTAGTCAGCCGAGAGGTCCTGGCGGGCCTGACGCCACAGGAGATCAAGAGACAGGAAGTCATCAACGGTGAGGCCGGTAACCATTTCTCTTCCACATAATGTACAGCTGCCTGGGGATCAATCATACAGATCGAGTAGTTTCATGCTATCAGTCTGCTGAAGATAGATTTGTTGAATATTGCAAGCCATGTTAGCTGTTAAGAGACATTGTTATTGAGATGGCAAGTATGATGTGCTGGATTAGAATTTGTTCTCTATTTTCATACATAGCTTTATATCCTAGCCGCCCCAGCCTGACCTAATTAGTTATTTGAGTTTGTGTCCATGACCAAGGCTACTGTGTCCATTCAAGTGGTGAACTTTTTCACTATGAGTATCAGTGATTGTAGATCCACTAGCTAAACAACAAACAACTAAAGTTTGTGTGATGTTTTCGAAAGAAAGTGTCCAAATTCGTCCACATATGTTGTGTAGATCCTGATACACCAGGGGATTTGCAGGCCTCAATCCCAAAAGAAAATCTTGTTTCCACCTCATTGTCTTAAGTCAGATGCAGTCACATTAGAATGATGCCATCTATTGGGAAGAAGATGGGTTCCACCTAGTTTATGACCATAAAGATACATTTAAGTGACAATGCCTTCGAAGCCGGGGTTTGGAGGATATATTGGCACGGATATTGCAAACTGTGCCAATATATCCTCTAAACACCGGCTTCGAGGGCATTATCACTGTTATACAATGGGTTACCAACATATTCAAATAATGATTGATGACCTAATGACATATTTTCATAAACTTTATTTTGATGAATTTATTCATACTATTTCATCCTTCCTCAACATATAGTCCCAAAACAAATCTAAGGTTGCTACCCAAGCCGGCTGGTCGTTTGTTCTATTGGTTCTGTATCTATGGACGCGACCCAGTCATTCGTTCTAAATGTTCCATTGCCATACTGGCTGGCAACGTTCTAATCCTTTGCTTGCTAGCTAGCCAACAACGGCTAACTTACAGTCACGCCAAACAGTGCAGAAAGAATAACAACAGTAGCTGCATTAGTTTAAGCTGTTTTCTAGTGACATTTATTTGGATACATCGATAGCAATAAGCTAATGAGGAACGATTTCGCCTGGCATAGAAAATGTGCTCTCTCGTTAGAACACTGTTGTTCAGAGGAGTTAGCCTCTGCACAACACAATAACTTCAAACTGAAGCTGGAAAGACTCCAAACTAGCTGCACTTCGTTTCGTTTGACCTTTTTTCAATTGACATTTCTTTGTATATATCCATAAAAATGATGCCAGCTCATTCATGATTTCGAATGGCTGAGACACTCTGCCTGCCTCTCTCTTGCGACCCCTACACGTTCATTGAAACAATGTTGCAAATCTCAGAGACAGACAGCAAGGTTTATAGAAATCTCTGCTGTTGAAAACTAAATGTTAGTCTAAAAGAAATGTGAGATAATGTCTAGATGCTTTTTATAGTGGAGATCAAGTTTATAACTTCCCTGTCTGGGCTGATGAGACAGTGGATTGTGCAGTCAGATGGAACAGAGGAAATAAGCATTTTAACATCACGGATTTAGGATTACGATTAGACACACCCGTTGTATAAAATACACTAGTGGCTGATGTCATAGGCCTGCATAGCTTTAGAATGTGCTGACAGCCGTCTTGTTCTGTTTCATACTTTGGGTCTGACTTTGTGCGTGTCTCCACAGAGCTGTTCTACACAGAGCGAGCCCACCTGAGGATGTTGAAGGTTCTGGATAACGTGTTCTACCAGAAACTAACCCGAGACAGCATCCTGCCTCCTGGAGACATTAAACACATCTTTACTAACCTAGAGGAGATTGTCCAGCTACATGGTACGCTGTGTGTATGTCAGTGTCGGTTAAACTCTTCTCTCAGGGCTAATCCAAACTTCCATTTTCACTTCCTAAATCATTGATATGGACCTTAGCAATCCTTGCTATCTCATCTCATGTAATCGCTTTTCTCTTCCTCCCTAGTGTCGATTACAGAACAGGTGACAGTCATTCGGAAGAAGAACGAGACGTCAGTGATAGACCTGATAGGAGACGATCTACTAGCTTGGGTAAGAAAAGACTTGCATCCTAAATGGCACTCTATTCCCTTTTATAGTGCATTACATTTGACCAGAGCCCTATGGGCCATTTGGGACAAACTTTCCGTCACTGCAGGAAAGGAGAGGGGGGAGTATTACTGTACATCCAAAAGCCATTGGGATAACATTGTTGTGTGTGTGTGTGTGCGCGCGTGTCATTTTCTGTGTACGTGTGTGTGTTTGTCTGTCCATGCCCGTGCGTGTGTTTGTCTTTGTGTCCCTCCATGCGTACGGTGTGTCCATGTCCCTCCATGCGTATGGGTGTGTCCATGTCCCTCCATGCGTATGGGTGTGTCCATGTCCCTCCGTGCATACGGTTGTGTCCATGTCCCTCCGTGCATACGGGTGTGTCCATGTCCCTCCATGCGTATGGGTGTGTCCATGTCCCTCCGTGCATACGGTTGTGTCCATGTCCCTCCGTGCATACGGTTGTGTCCATGTGCATACGGGTGTGTCCATGTCCCTCCGTGCATACGGTTGTGTCCATGTGCATACGGGTGTGTCCATGTCCCTCCGTGCATACGGTTGTGTCCATGTGCATACGGGTGTGTCCATGTCCCTCCGTGCGTATGTGTTTTTGCACATGTTACCATGTCTTTCTGTGTGTGCATGTGTAGTTCAGTGATGGCGAGGAGGAGAAGATCAAGCGGGCGGTGGGCACCTTCTGCAGTAACCAGCCCTTCGCCCTGGAACTCATCAAGACCCGGCAGAAGAAGGACCAGCGCTTCACCTCCTTTATGCAGGTACGACAATATACTTAACTATACTATATTATACTATACTAGTCATGGGTTGCATGGTGCGTCACAATTTTGTTGTGAAGGTTGTCTTGAGGACTGGACGTTCTACTCAATGCTTTCATAATTGCTGCTAATTTAGATTTTGTCTGAAGTGCATCATAGTGGCTTGGACACACTATAGATTTCTATAGGAAGCTAAACATTTGTAGAAATAAAATGACTGTTGTCATCATTGTGATTGACTTGTGATCGTCAGATTGACTTTAGATGTAGTATAACGTTAGCTAGATAGGTAAAGATTGAGGGGAAAGCACCGGATTTTAGCTAGCTAACTTTTCTATTGTGAATGACAATATTGTTTAAATTAAATTTGACGACATCCTAATATAATTTTTTGTTTCCTACTAACTATTCACCTACTTTAGCAATGTCATCGTATTTCCAAGCCACTATAGTGTAATTTAGACTAAACAATCATTAGCCCCATGGATGAGCCGTCTTAAGAATGTTCAGAACAATGACGTGAGGTGCAACCCATGAATACCAAACTATATACTATGCTTTTCTAAACTATGGTATGTTATACTATTATACTATGATGTACTATACAATACTTTATTATACTATACTAATGTAGTGCAATATACAGTATTATACTATACTGCACTACACGTTGCAATTCAATATAGAACAATACAACGTTATTGACTCCCTCAAGCGCGACTTAGAGGGCATCATCGTAACCATACAAGCTCAGTTATAGATGGGGAGATTCGAGACATGGATGAACTGAGATGACCTGGAGTGAGTGACTGTAGTATTGACTCGGGTGTGTGTCCCGTCCCGTAGGAGGCTGAGAGCAACCGTCTGTGTCGCAGACTGCAGCTGAAGGATATCATTCCAGTGGAGATGCAGAGGCTGACCAAGTATCCACTGCTGCTGGAGAGCATAGCCAAGTACACAGGTACAGTAGACAGACACCACTAGAAAACACCATGTCTGTCCACACAACTATTCAAAATTGAGACTTGGGCCTGAAAAGAATTTGGAATAAGTTGTATCTCTCTTCTTCTGAGTCCACCTGTTGGAAGATAAGTATTGCATTTCTTTATGGTTGATTGAAGAGGGGTTTATTTCCAAGCCCTATGATCTTCTAATATTTAATAACATTACTGAACTAAAGGCCTTTTTCAATGGCAGCACTGCAGATTTAGCTACTTTTACAACCAGAGATCGTAAAATCTGAAGAAGAAATTATTCTGAAGATTAGGCTATAAATGAAGCCGGCATCATCATCCCATCCCTTCACATTCTTGGTCTTGTAGAGCACTTATTTGGCCCACTCCATAAGACTGCATTGCACTTATTTGCAGGCCCAGCTCCAGGGTGACATGCCTGAGGAGGCATTTTAAATCCATGGAAGGGCACAACTACTAGTATTGCTTTAGCGCCTTAATAACACAAGGTGGGTTAGTCCTACTACTGTTCAAATATACAAAATGTATCTAAACTGTAGCCGTTCACATCAACAACCGTAGCTTTATATAATAACAAAATAAAGATACAGTATGCACCCCACTACGACATGTGCACCCGAAATGCAACCATAGCTGCATTAGGCCTACACATAATTTGCGCCTACCAACACGCACAGATCAACTCGAAAGGGTGAGCACCACTAGCTTGTCAAATATTCTTACAGGCTTCATCGCTTAAACTTCAATAATTAGAACTATAGGCTTCGTTTCTGTCGATTTTGACACACGACGCAATGAGCGTAACCAAGCCGCCACTTCTCCAGGGGCGCAATATTTTCTGTGTGGGAGAGTTTCAGTAAGGAAAACTAAATCAAACTAAATCAAACTAAGTGCATATTCTATAGTAATAGCTGATGTGAAATGTCCTACATGGCAGTAGCTCATTTGCAGTGGTGTAAAGTACTTAAGTTAAAATATTTGAAAGTACTACTTAAGTAGTTTCTTGGGGTATCTGTACTTTACTATTTATATTTTTGAAAATGTTTTACTTTTACTTCACTACATTCCTAAAGATTTTTTAAAACATTTTTCCTGACACCCAAAAGTACTTAACTGGATATAGGAAAATTGTCAATTTCACACACTTACCAAGAAAACATCCCTGGTCATCCCTACTGCCTCTGATCTGGCCGACTCACTAAACAGAGAACATCCCTGGTCATCCCTACTGCCTCTGATCTGGCCGACTCACTAAACAGAGAACATCCCTGGTCATCCCTACTGCCTCTGATCTGGCCGACTCACTAAACAGAGAACATCCCTGGTCATCCCTACTGCCTCTGATCTGGCCGACTCACTAAACAGAGAACATCCCTGGTCATCCCTACTGCCTCTGATCTGGCCGACTCACTAAACACAAATGCTTTGTTTGCAAATGATCTCTGAGCGTTGGAGTGTGCCCCTGGCTATCTGTAAATTAACAAAAACAAATAAGGTATAGTTTTACTATTGTACACAAGAAAACACGCAATGTTGAAGAAAAGCCCACGGAGACTGGTAGCCCAAGATGCGCTCATTTAAACAGCACACACCATAACCATTGATTCAGGACCATGGAAAGAAGGCTACCACCAGTCAGTGCGATGAAAGGATAACGTTGGATGCACTGCCAAAACATCTAAAACTGTGACATAAAAAATATCCGCCAAACAAATAGTAGGCGTACATGAGGGAAAATCAATTAATTCATCATTCTGGCACAGAGGCCCATAAAGGTTGTAGCTTACCATTTACACAAGTTGCAGCCTCCTCCATGTTGTGTTTAATCTCATGAAGTTTCTGATTCCATTTTCCTTCCTGGCGAAATGTACTTGTCAGGCCCCCTATCAAATGCCAGCTAGACAAGCTGGGCTTTTCGTTGATGTAACATTCTGTGTTCACTGAATACGTTCTTCAGAGCGGAGAAGGAATTTTCGCACATTGCTCTAGATTTTCGCACATTGCTCTAGATCCACCTCTACGCAGACGACACCATTCTGTATACTTCCGGCCCTTCTTTGGACACTGTGTTAACAACCCTCCAGGCAAGCTTCAATGCCATACAACTCTCCTTCCGTGGCCTCCAATTGCTCTTAAATACAAGTAAAACTAAATGCATGCTCTTCAACCGATCGAACCTACCCGCCTGTCCAACATCACTACTCTGGACGGCTCTGACTTAGAATACGTGGACAACTACAAATACTTAGGTGTCTGGTTAGAAAACTCTCCTTCCAGACCCATATCAAACATCTCCAATCCAAAAAATCTAGAATTGGCTTCCTATTTCGCAACAAAGCATCCTTCACTCATGCTGCCAAACATACCCTTGTAAAATTGACCATCCTACCAATGACTTTGGCGAATTTACAAAATAGCCTCCAATACCCTACTCAACAAATTGGATGCAGTCTATCACAGTGCTATCCGGTTTTGTCACCAAAGCCCCATTACTACCCACCATTGCGACCTGCAGCTCTCGTTGGCTGGCCTCCATGTTGGCTCCATGTCATCTACAAGACCCTGCTAGGTAAAGTCCCCCTTATCTCAGCTCGCTGGTCACCATAGCATCTCCCACCTGTAGCACACGCTCCAGCAGGTATATCTCTCTAGTCACCCCCAAAACCAATTCTTTCTTTGGCCGCCTTCCAGTTCTCTGCTGCCAATGACTGGAACGAACTACAAAAATCTCTTAAATTGGAAACACTTATCTCCCTCACTAGCTTTAAGCACCAACTGTCAGAGCATCTTACAGATTACTGCACCTGTACATAGCCCACCTATAATTTAGCCCAAACAACTACCTCTTTCCCAACTGTATTTAATTAATTTATTTATTTTGCTCCTTTGCACCCCATTATTTTTATTTCTACTTTGCACATTCTTCCATTGCAAAACTATCATTCCAGTGTTTTACTTGCTATATTGTATTTACTTTGCCACCATGGCCTTTTTTTTGCCTTTACCTCCTTCTCACTTATTTGCTCACATTGTATATAGACTTGTTTATACTGTATTATTGACTGTATGTTTGTTTTACTCCATGTGTAACTCTGTGTCGTTGTATGTGTCGAACTGCTTTGCTTTATCTTGGCCAGGTCGCAATTGTAAATGAGAACTTGTTCTCAACTTGCTTACCTGGTTAAATAAAGGTGAAATAAAAATGTCCCAAATGTTTATCCGAATCCATGTTCCAGTGACAACAGCACAGTCGGAATTGCTGACAAAGGCCCGCCCCGCCGTAACTTTGAAGAGCACTGAGTGGGGCTGTGGTTACAATTTCACTTTGCAAGAATCAATAAACTGCTTCCACTGGTTCAGTTTTGGTTAGATCCAACAGGTCGTCAGGTGCTAGTGGCTGGAGTAACGGAGGTGCAGGTGCTTGTTGTGTTGTCGCCCTCATCCTGCTGGTGCTAGGCCCTGTTTCTTCTCAATCTTGTTGGTCAGCAGGCAGCGTGGGGGATGAGTGGTATTACATTTTCTGCTAGGCCCCTCAACCTCGGTGGTTGGCCCAGCAGGCTGCTCGGTGAGCTTGGCATCGCACTCGACTGCTCTTGGCAGTACCCAGCCATTTTCGGATATCCATGCTGATTAGCCAGCTTTAATTATTCAGCTTGCCGCTACCAAAATGTAACGCTATTAGCTACTAGCTAGCTTATTATTAGCTGTAGCTGTCTGGAAAAGTTAAACACATTTGATCCCTTTCTGTGACAAAACAAAACGGTCAATTTGACCCCACCTTATGACAATCAGAATGCATTTTTGGATTTAAACAACTAAATATTACATCCATAAATACTCCCTCCCCCTTTCTCAGGTCATGAGCGCACACTGGGCATAGCCTCTGTCCTGCACTACTGGCAGGTCCGACAAAGTACATTGGCAAAACCAGTCATCCGATCCATAAGACTGATATCATCAATTTGTGGGGGGGTTTTCTGACAGAGGATGCAGTGGAGAGGGACAAGGTGAAGAGGGCCGGGGAGTGCTGCAGGAAGATCCTCAACTATGTCAACCAGACAGTGAAAGAGGCAGAGAACAAACAGGTAACTGACTATGGAGAGGAGAACCACTGGGACTAGACACATGTCCACAGCTCTGAGCTACACCAACAGTTGTCATGTTGATGGTGGATATTAAATGAATCAGTGGAAAACTGTTTGGCAAAGCAAAATTAAGCGAAGCCAGTTCAGATGGGAAACTGATAAAGGGATTCAAACAACACTTCCTACCTTAATATGGCATTCTATTTAAATTGACCAGTTGTGCACACATATCCTAGCTATGCGATTGGTTTGTCTTTTCTGCTTAATATTTCTGCTCCTGTAACTATTGCTGCCACCTGCTATGCGTTGTCTGTTTTCTGCTAGTCCACCACCACCCCAGCCTCAAATTGTATTCAAATGTTAATAATTGATGTATTGCTCTGGCAGTGAGCTCACCTGAAGGAGCACAGCCTAACACCAAATGGGTTCTCTTCTATTTTATAGTAAATGCTTAAACAAATACATGAGTTTCCTGTGTAAACAGTATTCATGTCAAATATAGTAAACAGTGCAACTCTTATGCCTGCCACATTTCTACCACAATATATCAGTGAACGGACTGAATAGGTCCTGTCTAGCCAGTGCTGATGAGTCTGTGTGCTCCTCTCCCTACAGAGGCTAGAGGACTACCAAAGACGCCTGGACCTGTCCTCACTCAAACAGAGTGAGAACCCAATGATCTCAGAGTTCAAGGTGAGACTCAACTCCTCTATTCCTCCACTTGTCTCACCATTTATTTACATGCATGTACCTTTGTTTGATCAGGGAAGTTGATTAATGACATATGCTCATTGGCAACAACCCCAGTTGGCATACAGCTTTCGATGTGTGCGCTGGCGTGGTCTCTTTGTGTACATGCGTGTCAGTGTCGTCAGCAGCATACCACCCTACATCCCACTGCTGGCTTGCTTCCGAAGCTAAGCAGGGTTGGTCCTTGTCAGTCCCTGGATGGGATACCAGATGTTGCTGAAAGTGGTGTTGGAGGGCCAGTAGGAGGCACTCTTTCCTCTGGTCAAAATAAAATATCCCAATAGAGCCCACAGTGGAGGCCATAAAACCTAGCATTCAAACAGGGAAATGGTTCCAATCGTTTTTTCCCATAGGGGATATTAGAATCACTTAAAATAAGGGCTGTGTTTCGTGTAGGCTCACCCTGGCGTGACGTTTTGATAACCATGTAAATCTCTCTCGGACAAGTTGACTTTTATCAATATATTCCTCTCTATTTACTCTCAGATTTGAAAATGCTAATTAGCATCAAAGTAGACATCATGCAAGACTACAAATCCCTGCAAGCTCCTGCACATCATCTCTAGTTGACACCTTTGCTAACAGGTATTGTGCCAATTTTAAAACTTCCACAAGATAATTCACAGAATTGACAATTTATTCATTACTAAATTTAGCTAACATTAGATAGTTAATCCAGAGATTCTTACATTTGCCTCGGTGTCAGTCTCATCCAGATCATGGAATTTGTGGTTCTTTATGATAGCCACATTGGCAGACAATTAGCATTTAATTTTGGGGGGGTAAATACAGGCGAATATATTCATAAAAGTCACCTAGTCCTATTTGCACAGTTATCAAAACGTCACGCCAGGGTAAGCCTACACAGAATATTATTATTTGAAGTCTTTCTAAAAATCTCTATGGGCAAATTGAATGGTGGAAAAACGATTGGAACCATTTCCCTGTTTGACCACTAGGTTTTATGGTTATGATCACTCATAATGTGGCACTCTATGCCCCAAGGCAGTGATTGGGGACATTGCCCTGTGTAAGGTGCGGTCTTTCCGACGGGATGTTGAACTGGTGTTCTGACTTTCTGTGGTCACTAAAGATTGCATGGCACTTATAGTAAGAGTAGGAGTGTAAACCTTGGTGTCCTGGCTAAATTCCCAATCTGGCCATCATACCATCATGGCCACCATTCCCCAGGTTGTTGCTGTAAATGAGAATGTGTTCTCAGTCAACTTACCTGTTAAAATAAGGGTTAAATCAAATGAATGTGTGTGTGTGTGTGTCTGTAGAGCCTGGACCTGACCAAGAGGAAGATGGTGCATGAGGGACCTCTCTCCTGGAAGGTCAACAAAGACAAGACAATCGGTAGGTGCCCACAATTTAACATAATGTGTTTTAGCGGTGTAGAAATGTTGATAATGTAGAGTCTATATATATATATTTTTTTTTACCTTTAGGACAATGTCTAATATCATTTTCAGCTTAGCCCTTTGGTACACTTGAGTTGTCATCATGTAATGCTGAAAAACTAAGAAGGCTACAACATACAGTAGAAAACAAAAGGGTACACATGCTAGTTTTAGCCTACATAAGCACTAGCTTGTCCTCTCTAGTGTAAGTGATTTTCTGTGTGTTGTAAACCATCTGCCCTCTGTATCAAACGCCAGAACTGAGAGATTCTCTCTACCGCACCTGCTGTCTAACTCTGAATGCTCGGCTATGAAAAGCCAACTGACATTTACTCCTGAGGTGCTGACCTTCTGCATCCTCAACAACTACTGTGATTAATATTATTTGACCCTGCTGGTCATCTATGAACGTTTGAACATCATGGCTGTTATAATCTGTTATAATATCAACCCGGCACAGCCAAGAGGACTGGCCACACGTCAGAGCCTGATTCCTCTCTAGGTTTCTTTATAGGTTCCTGCCTTTCTATGGTGTTTTTCCTAGCCACCATGCTTCTGCATTGCTTGCTGTTTGGGGTTTTAGGCTGGGTTTCTGTATAGCACTTTGTGACACCGGCTGATGTAAAAAGGGCTTTATAAATCAATTTGATCGATACAAATGTTCCCGTACATTACTACCAATTGATCAACCAAAAGTAGCATGAGTACACTTCTGACATCACCAGGCCGTAAATTAGTAAAGAGACCAATAAGAAAGAGGTCCAAGCCTCACTGCCAATAACAGCTCATTTCCAGTTTCCCACTCAGACCATTCTCAGACAGTCCTAGCCAAATTCTTTACCAATTTAATTGCAAAACAATTACAGTAAGGTACTTAAATTGTTACCCATAAATGATTTGATATTGAGAGAAAAATGGCTTCATTGGACCTTTAACTATTGAACTTCCTCTTGTGACCTCAGAGCTGTACACGCTGCTCCTGGAGGACATCCTGGTGCTGCTGCAGAAGCAGGACGAGCGGTTGGTCCTCAAGTGCCACAGCAAGAACCTGGCGGGCACCGCCGACACCAAGCACATCTTTAGCCCCATCATCAAGCTCAACACTGTGCTGGTACGCTCGGTGGCCACCGGTAAGTCCATTGAATTCAGTTTATTGTCCCCACAGGGAAATCCATTCTGCAGGAGTACATAAGACACACAAGGAAGCACTAACAAGCCACGTCCTCTTACTTTAATTAAGAGGGTTGTTCAGGAGTGTGTAATGTTTAAACAAATTCTGTGTAGAACAGATGTCATTTGATGAACAGATGTCATCTGTTATGCCGAATGGAGATTTGTGTCAGCTTTATATGCTCTATTTCTATCTGTCACATTCTTAATGTTGGGTCCCAATGAAAAGTCTCTTGGAATCAATGTCCAATCAAATTGCTTCAAGCATCATATCTGTGGTAGCCTGGTCCCAGATGTGTTTGTGCAGTCTTGCCAACCATCATGTTTGGAATGACAATGACATTAGACTAAGTTTGGTTGGAACCTGTTTGATCTTGCAGTAGCTCACATTCTGTTTTACTGAAGTGACCAGGCTACATCGGAGTTGGCTATACAGCACAAACAGATCTGGCACCAGGCTATATCTGGCGGGCTTTGGAGAGGAAAGACAACATAGCAGACTGTCATAATATATGTTCTGATGATATGCTGTCTATTCCCCTAACAGACAACAAGTCCTTCTTCGTGCTGTCTATGTCCGACAACGGAGCCCAGATCTACGAGCTAATGGCCCAGACCGTGTCCGAGCAAAGAACGTAAGTCTGTTTGTTTGTTCATCCCAAAGTCACTTAATTCAAGCTTCCCATTCAGTTGTCACCTGGCTGGAACTAGGATTGAAACATTCTGGACAGTTTATCAAAGTTCCCAGGCTTTCCAGAAATTCCAGTTGAAGGATTCTAGGGGGAAATAAGGGTCCTCCAAGTAATATTTCTGAAAAAGCAGCATTTTCTTGGTTTTATTTTAATTTTAAGTCGAGTCCCTCCAGGCTAAGTTGCTCTCATAGAGATAGATGGCACTTGCCAGAAAGACGGGATGGGCTCTCTTTTTATCTCTCTGGTTGCTATGTTTCTCATTAGCTCCTCCCATCCACTAGGTGGCAGTGTCTGATAACGCAGAGGGCAGACACCATGAAGACGAAACCGCACAACATCATACCTTTACCTCAGACCGAGTAAGTTAACTGGCCTTTTTTGGCTATTTATATATATATATATATAATATATAAATATATATATATTTTTTATATTTAACTTGTTATATATTCTGCTGTCAAATGAAAAAAGGCTCCCGTTTCACATCGCTTTAGTTTATAATTTACGTGTGTGCATTTTTCATGTGTGTTGCAGTGCTGAGCGAGACGCAGTGGAGGTGATCAGCACAGGGATACCCAAACTGAGCAAAGACCCAGACCGCCTTTCCACGGGAAGTATCCAGTTCGCAGGTATCAATTAGACAACATTTAATCTAGTTTTTCGACCCTATGAAAAGTTATGTGAGTTTGACTATGCTTCTTGCAGCTTTAAAACAACTTCATTACCCATGTTTCTGTGTCCCCCAGAAAAATATGTCACTTCCTCGCCTGGTCTGCAACCCACGCCCACATCGATCAACCCATTCGACAGCATCAAATCAGACGACAAGGAAGAAGAGTCGCCGCTACTGCTAGACAGAAGAGAAGAGGAGGAAGTGGAGGAGGTAGACGAGGAGGAAGTTGAAGCGTTTCTGGTTGGAGAGCTGGCAGACAGACTGCCCTTACTCCAGGAGAGGTCATGCCAAGGCATTGCCATCGATGACCAGGAGCCCCATGATGCCTTCGTCATGCCCCCCTCCAGAGCCGAGGAGGCCCTAAGAACCTGTGAGTTTACTACCTTGGCCTTAGTTAAACCCATATGACACATAGCGATTGAATGACACTATCATAATGTTTTGCTACGGAAACTAAAAATGTGTTTCTTATTGTCCAGTGCTGAGCGATTAGTGCTTTTTGAGGTTGGTTCGATTATTAAAAAATTGTCCGTTTTCAATTTCGGTTTCAATTACTTTGGACTGAATACTGTAACAACACTGAATAAAACTATTAATAAAGGTCACATGATTGTAGTGACTGCTTATTAACCATCATAGAGCTGCTGCATATGCTGTTTGACAAAATCATTATTTGGTAGTTTTTTAAAGTAAATAAGGCATACTTTTATGACTGCTTGGATACCAACTATCAATCACTTAGATCATGTATTTTCAGGTAGAGATACCTCGCGAAGCAACAGCTGTGCTCTATATCCCCTTACGGTCGAGCATTCTTCTGCCTCTATTTTATGCCTGCTATAGAAAACACGGACCAGGCAAGTAGATGCCCAATGGATTATGGTCATTGGAGTTAATTACCACTTTGTATAATATTGGCCTGTTGAAAATTACAACTCCCTACTACATCGCCAGTGGCGATTTTAGCATGTAAATCTTGGTGGGGCAAACTCAAGACTTGCTTAAACAAATGTGGTTTCTACTGACTCCCTGTGGATTTGTGTAAGTCGATAAGAACCTCATTGTCCTTAATAATAATGAACGCCAACATGAGTTGACTTTTGAACCATTCAAACAGTATTACATTTATGTTCAGTAAATTCATGTTTGTTCTTATATAATTAACACTTAGCTCTAAGTATAAGCAAGTGCAAACAAACGAGTTGCTACGAGGTAGGCCTATTTGTTCAGCACTTTCAAAATGGACACCGACTGAAATTCAGATGTTAGTTCAGATAAATTCAGCAAGATATTGAGGCCTTGACTCTTCGAGAGAGAGATGGATGGATGTGCGGTTCGCTTACTATTTGAAGGAAAATACAATCACGAGGATCCAGACGCATAGACAGCGCATTGCGCAAACAAAACAACCCTCGCAATATCAACTGGAATTACATGGGTCTATTACTGAACTTTTTGTTGAAAACAAATATTTGAATGGGAAGAGACTGTCATTGGCAAACATGGTTACAGAACCAACAACATATAGTATCTCCTCCTCGTGAAGAAAAGCACATGAGCTAATTTATGCAGAAGCATACAAGACATTTTTGGACTCAACATTGTTGTGCTGTGCTCACTTGAGCAGGAAGGTGGCATGGCGGTTGTTCTTGTGGGCAACATTTGTCATCAAGGGTGCTTTCAAGACAACAGGGAACTCTGGGGGGGGAAACAAGGTCAAATCATGACATCAGTTATTTTTAAATTCACAGCTGTACAAAGAGGCCTGAGTTCCCGGCTTGGAATTCTGAGTTGGATGACCGTTCAGAACATATTTTCCCAGTCGGAGCTAGTTTTTTTCAGAGTTCCCAGTTGTCTTGAACTCACTGAAGTCGAAATTTCCCAGTTCCAAGTTTCCAGTTGTTTTGAACGCAGGCAGAAGTCATGCTGGATTGACAGCATGGCCAATGTATTCAGCCTTTTCTCATCCATGGTGTTGCATGTGAATGTTTATCCTTTTAAGCTTGGAAAAGAGAAAAAAAAACTTCAACCCAGATTTGGACCACACACCCACTCCACTGAATAGCAGGCTAGTGATTGCTTTGCGACGCTTGCAGGTGTCCACTGATTCCTTCCAAACCACTCATTGTTGAATTTGCCATTTCCGACTTGTTGTGTAATGTTTATGTCCAATTGCCGATGAGCACCGATACCTTTTTATACATACTTTTTTTTCATATGACAAGGATTGAAAAGGATTTGCCAGTAGATTGTCAACGTGATTCATGATGATGACTGCTTGTCTAGCTTCCTAGCAACATGGTCAGTCCAATCAAAGCTGCGGTAGATATGCGATTTGACGTCATTTTGTCTGTGGCCAATGACCTTGAGCCTTCTTGGATGGGCACTTCTAATGTAATGTAAATATATGGCAGCACCCAAGGGGCTTGAACTGCCTAGCTCGCTCTGTAGATTCTGCGGTGACGTAGTGTCCCGATGAGTGACAGATTACTGAGCAAATCACGGCGCAACAAGAGAATATCACCAACGTCTACGCTCTGTATATTCCGCTGGCTGCCCCTTCACCACAGAAAGCTCTAAGCTAGGCTGAAATACCTGCATTTTGGAGATACCTTACTCAAGAAAGAGACTTTGAATGTGGCTTTATTGTGGCGGCTTTATGCCTAGTTAAGGTTAAATACAATAAAATTAACGCAATTTTTTTTACATTGTTTGCAAACTGATATGTGACATGAATTAATGTCAGAATAACATGCACATTTTTTTTTATTTTTGTTTAGCTAAACAGGTCCTGCCCCACCTGCTCTGAATGACGGGTCGCCGATAGCACAGCTCAGGCTGGATCTGATTTATCTCTAAAGAAACTGCAATATGCGCATTGAGCTCACAGGGGAAAAAAGGGATTGAAATAATTGAACCGTCAGTCAACCGCGCAACACTTTTATTGGCCTAATGGACATGACCATGTAGCAGTTAACACACCACAGTTATGGAATACCTTTAAAACACACCACAGTTATGGAATACCTTTAAAAAAACTGCACCTGGATTACCTGATGCCAGTAGAGCAGTTTAAAACTCAGTTAAATTAGTTCACTGAAGTGTGCAATTGTTTCAATTGATTGTTGTAATAACCTGAGGTAATGTATTTATGCTGTAGCTGTTTTGTAGTTTTATATATTTTTGTTGTTTTGATGACTTTTTTTGTCCTCAGGGCATCATTGTAAATGAGAGACTGATCTCAATTGGGTTCCTCTGAATAAATGTTTGTTTTATTAACTGCCCTCTGTCTCTCCTTCTCCTAGTGGCAGCCCTGAGGCAGGTCCTTCTCAACCACATGACAAGCAGAGAGGAGGGCAGCGACAAGAACAATGAGAATAGGAAGGAGAAGGAGCAGAGAAAGGGCTTGGCCCATGGCGCCCGCCTGCTGAGGACGACGTCAATGAGGGGCCCAGAGGACAGCAACAGCAGTACATCGGGCCCTAGGAGCCCAGCAGCATCCTCTCCTGGCTCCTCGGAGAACGGCACGGCGGGGAGGGAGGAGGGTGCCCCAGGATCCTCAGAACTCCCGTCTGGGGACACAGGCTTCTTCGAGACATCTGAGGACTATGGTGAGCCAACTGGGACATTCAGGGAGCTGGACAAGTCATGGGAGGGCAGAAAACTTAGTGGCCAATCCCCTTCTGCTTAAGTCAAATTTTCACTTAGTCATGTTTTGATGTCAATAGGAGAACAAGTTTGAATTTGACTTAAGCGGAGGATAGGATTCACACTGTAATGTGTATTGTTCAAATATCCTCATAGCTGAACAAGTTGTGTTTATAGCCGTTTTATTGATTTTATAGCAAGCTGTTTTATGATATCATTATGCATGTGTGAGGTTCTTCCTTTTTAATTGTGAACGTTAAAAGTTCTCAGGTGGGCATAACTTACACTTTTCAGAGATGATCTGCTTTATGGCTCTAAACCGGCATTTCCCAAGCTAAGGGTCGCTACCCCATATGGGGCCACCTGATTTGAAAATGGGGTCACGAGAAAAACTCTCAAATAAAATAAGAAAATTGCTTCCTACAAATGTGACTATCTTTTGAACTGTTTAAGCAACTAAATATTATGACCCCGCCATTGAAGGATAAGGCTCTAAGGAAAATGTATGTGTCCTCTGTTTCCCTCTACAATGACCACAAGCCATGCATTACTCGTTAGAGCAGAGTGGACAAGACCCGGCAATAAATCAGACTATTGCGCCCTCTCTCTCCCTTTTCAGGCAGTTACATTGTCCTGGGGGGCTCGGGGGAGAGCAGCACAGACGACGACGGTCAGGCGAGTGGAGGCAGGGCCCATTGGGGCTCGGACATCGACCTGAAGAAGCTGCTCTCCTCATCCTCGCAGACAGGGGATGCTGGCCCCAACCTCAGCCGTCAGGTCATGACCCACATCCGCCTGCTGCAGGCCAACCTGCAGCACTTGAAGGTACACCATCAACCCCCCTTTGAGTACCATGAAGAAGTTGCCCCCCTAGATCAGACCTGGGTTCAAATACTATTTTAATTCATTTCAAATACTTTCTGTGCTTGATTGTGTTCGCACTTCAGGCAGGCTAGAGTAAACACTTAAAGTATTTGACAGATTTCAAATAGTATTTGAAGCCAGGTCTGATCTAAGGTCAGTTTTAACGGCTCTTTGATGGATGACCCAGGGCAGCTTCGGCACAAAATCAAATCATATTGTATTTGTCACATGCTTTGTAAACAACAGGTGTGGACTAACAGTGAAATGCTTACTTACGTGCAGGCCCTTCCCAACAATGCAGAGAGAAAGAAAATAGAGAAATTATAGAAAAGTTTTAAAAAATGTAATAAAAATAATAGATGCAATGAATAACTATAACTTCGCTATATACAAGGGGTACCAGTACCGAGTTGATGTGCAGGGGTACAAGGCAATTGAGGTACATATAACTAGAAATAAAGTGAGATAAAAAAACAGTAGCAGCAGCATATGTGATGAGTCTAAAAAGTTGGCGCAAAAAGGGTCGGGTAGCTATTTGGTTAACTATTTAGCAGTCTTATGGCTTCGTGGTAGAAGCTGTTCAGGGTCCTGTTGGTTCCAGACTTGGTACATCACTACCGCTAGCTTGGGAGTAGCAGAGAGAACAGTCTATGACTTGAGTGGTTGGAGTCTTTGACAATTTCTAGGGCCTTCTAGGGCCTCTGACACCACCTTGTATAGAAGTCCTGGATGGCAGGGAGCTTGGCCCCAGTGCTGTACTGGGCCCTATGCATTACCCTCTTGCGGTCGGATGTCAAGTGGTAATGCAGCCAGTCAAGATTCTCTCAACGGTAGAAACTTTTTCAGGATCTAAGGGCCCATGCCCAATCTTTTCAGCCTCCTGAGGGGAAAGAGGGTTTGTCGTGCCCTCTTTTTGACTCTGTTGGTGTGTTTGGACCATGATAGATCCTTTGATGTGGACACAGAGGAACTTGAAGCTCTCGACCAGCTCTACTTCAGCCCCGTTGATGTGAATGGGGGTGCGCTCGGCCCTCTGTTTCCTTTAGTCCACAATCATCTTCTTTGTATTGCTGATATTGAGGGAGAGGTTTTTGGCCTGGCACCACACTACCAGGTCTCTGACATGCTCCTTATAGGCAGCCTTAACGTCGTCAGTGATCAGGCCTACCACATCGTGTCATCTGCAAACTTAATTTTAATTTTACCTTTATTTAACCAGGCAAGTCAGTTAACCTGTTGCTTCTACCCGGGACGCTTGCGTCCCAACTAGAGCTCTGGAAATGCAAATGCGCTACGCTAAATGCTAATAGTATTAGTTAAAACTCAAAAGTTCATTAAAATACACATGCAGGGTATCGAATTAAAGCTACACTCGTTGTGAATCCAGGCAACAAGTCAGATTTTTAAAATGCTTTTCGGCGAAAGCATGAGAAGCTATTATCTGATAGCATGCAACACCCCAAAAGACCCACAGGGGACGTAAACAAAATAATTAGCATTTCGGCGTTACACAAACCGCACAATAAAATAGAAAACATTCATTACCTTTCACCATCTTCTTTGTTGGCACTCCTAGATGTCCCATAAACACTATTTGGGTCTTTATTTCGATTAAATCGGTCCATATAAAGCCTAGATATCGTTATATGTAGACTGTGTGATAAACGAAAAAAACATAGTTTCAAAACGTAACGTCATTTTTTTAAAATTCAAAAAGTCGACGATAAACTTTCACAAAACACTTCAAATACGTTTGTAATGCAACTTTAGGTATTAGTAAACGTTAATAAGCGATAAAATTCATCAGGAGGCGATGTAAAGATTATTAGCTGTCCGTCTGGAAAAATGTCCGGCTAGAAACTCAACGAAAATATCCGGTCCTAGACCGGATTAGATACGGTGTCCTGTATGTGTTTGACCAAGAAAAAACTCGAAGGGAAATGACAAGACTCTAGACACCCTGTGGAAGCTGTAGGTACTGCAACCTCAGTCAATTAATTGTGGTTCACGTTTATCAATGGGTTCAAGTAGCGCATGGATATATTTTCCCCATTTTCAGTGATCAGTTTTTCCTGTGCTTTTCGATGTAAATGCCGTTCTGGTAAAGCCACAGCAGTGATTTAACCAGTTTTTTAAACGTCTGAGTGTTTTCTATCCACACAGACTAAGCAAATGCATATACTATATTCCTGGCATGAGTAGCAGGGCACTGAAATGTTGCGCGATTTTTAACAGAATGTTCAAAAAAGTAGAGGGTCGACTGAAGAGGTTAAGAACACATTCTTATTTTCAATGACACCCTGGGAACAGTGGGTTAACTGCCTGTTCAGGGGCAGAACGACAGATTTGTACCTTGTCAGCTCGGGGGTTTGAACTCGCAACCTTCCGGTTACTAGTCCAACGCTCTAACCACTAGGCTACCCTGCCGCCCCAGGAGTCGTGCACGGCCACTCATTCATAGGAAAACAAGGAGTACAGGAGGGGACTAAGCACGCATCCCTGAGGGGCCACCGTGTTGAGGGTCAGTGTGGTGGATGTGTTACCTACCCTCACCACCTGGGGGAGTCCCATCAAGTCCTGGATCCAGTTGCAGAGGGAGGTGTTCAGCCCCAGGGTCCTTAGCTTAGCAATGAGTCAATGAACAGCATTCTCACATGGGTGTTCCCATTTCATGGCTACAATTGTGTAGCCTCTGAGTGCTACGGGGCGATAGGCAGGTTAACTTCTTGCGTCGAGCCATCCCGGATCCGGGATCGTGAGTACAGCCTCGTTGTTAACTATTCATGAAAATCGCAAATGAAATGAAATGAAATAAATCTGCTAGCTCTCAAGCTTAGCCTTTTGTTAACAACACTGTCATCTCAGATTTTCAAAATATGCTTCTCAACCATAGCAAAACAAGCATTTGTGTAACAGTATTGATAGCTAGCGTAGCATTTAGCGTTAGCATTCAGCCGGCAACATTTTCACAAAAACCAGAAAAGCATTAAAATAAAATCATTTACCTTTGAAGAACTTCGGATGTTTTCAATGAGGAGACTCTCAGTTAGATAGCAAATGTTCAGTTTGTCCAAAAAGATTCTTTGTATTGGAGAAATCGTTCTGTTTGGTACATCACGTTTGGCTACCAAAAAAAAACGAAAATTCAGTCATCAAAACGCCGAACTTTTTTCCAAATTAACTCCATAATATCGACTGAAACATGGCAAACGTTGTTTAGAATCAATCCTCAAGGTGTTTTTCACATATCTCTTCGATGATATATCGTTCGTGGAAGTGTGCTTTCCCCTCTGAATCCCATGGGAAAATGCCTGCAGCTGAAGATTACGCACCAATTTAGACAAAGGACTCCGGGCGGACACCTGGTAAATGTAGTCTCTTATGGCCAATCTTCCAATGATATGCCAACAAATACGTCACAATGCTGCAGACACCTTGGGCAAACGGCAGAACGTGTAGGCTCGTTCAGGGCGCATTCACAGCCATATAAGGAGACAATGGAAAACAGAGCCTCAAAAATTCTGCTCATTTCCTGTTTGAAGTTTCATCTTGGTTTCGCCTGTAGCGTCAGTTCTGTGGCACTCACAGATAATATCTTTGCAGTTTTGGAAACGTCAGAGTGTTTTCTTTCCAAAGCTGTCAATTATATGCATAGTCAAGCATCTTTTTGTGACAAAATATTGCGCTTAAAACGGGCGCTTTTTTTATCCAATAATGAAATAGCGCCCCCATAGCTTCAACAGGTTAACTTGGCATTCTTGGGCACAGGAACTGTGGTGGTCTGCTTGAATCATGTAGGTATTACAGGCTGGGTTACGGAGAAGTTGAAAATATCAGTGAAGACACTGGCCAGCTGGTCAGCTCATGCACTGAGTACACACCCTGGTAATCTGTCTGGCCCTCCGGCCTTGTGAATGTTAACTTGTTTGAAGGTCTTACTCACATCGGCTACGGAGAGTGTGATCACACAGTCGTCCAGAACAGCTAGTGCTTTCACGCATGGTTCAGTGTTGCTTACCTCAAAACTAGCATAGAAGGCATTTAGCTCGTCTGGTAGACTCGTGTCACTGGGCAGCTCGCGGCTGGGTTTCCCTTTGTAATCCATGATAGTTTGCAACCCCTGCCACATCCAACGAGCTTCAGAGCCGGTGTAGTAGGAGTCCTGTATTGATGCTTTACCTGTTTGATGGTTTGTCGAAGGGCATAGCGGGATTTCTTATAAGTGTCCAGGTTAGTGTACCGCTCCTTGAAAGTGGCAGCTCTAGCCTTTAGCTTAGTGTGAATGTTGCCTGTAATCCATGGCTTCTGGTTGGGATATGTACGTACTGTCACTGTGGGAATCCAATGTCATCAATGCATTTATTAATGACATTTCACATTCTTAAAGTGGTGATCCTGACTGACGTAAGATGGAATTTGTACTAGGATCAAATGTCAGGAATTGTGAAAAACTGAGTTTAAATGTATTTGGCTAAGGTGTATGTAAACTTCAGACTTCATCTGTAGATTAAAACTTGGTAAATAGTATGGTCTGCAGCTTATCATGACGTTTTCTAACTTGGGCGAGTAGAACCTCAAGACTTCCTTAATATTAGAGATTGGGCACTAGCTCTTGTTAAGAAGTGCACACCTCCCCCTTGAGCTTACCCGATGCTGTCGTTCTGTTCTGCCGATGCATAGAGAAAACAGCTAGTTGTATATTATCCATATCCTTGTTTAGCCATGTTTCTGAGAAACATAGGATATTACAGTTCTTCAGGTCCCGTTGATAGGATAGTCTCGAATGGAGTTCATCCAGTTTATTCTCCAGTAATTGTACAATTGCCAATTGAAAAAAGATGGTGGTTTATTTACTCACCGCCGCAGTTTTATCATAGTGCCCGCACGTCGTTTTCTATATTGCCGTCTCTTTCTCTTCCGAGTGTCGGGTATTAGGGCCTAGTCGGGGTGAGCAATATGTCCTGCGCCGCCGAGGTTAGCAATCACTCTTCTGATGTCCAGAAGTTATTTTCGGTCATAGGAAACAATGGCAGAAACATTATGTAAAAAAAAAAAAACATTTTAAAACGTTATCATAGCAACAAACAAAAAAACAGGAACTTCATGGTACCAGAAATGTATGAGAAGCGCTTTAAGTAAAGTCATTCAAATTCTATAATTTCAGTCCCTCATGCTTTTGCCCATACTATCAAATGTTTCTATTCATCCATTCACCCATCCATCCACACACTCATTTTATCCATCGCTTCTGTTCTACCAGAGATAAGTTTGTCAACTATTTATTTTCAGGAAGTGGAAACCAAGTATAATGAACTGCGCCAAAGGCTGAGTGAAACCGCTACTGACACAGAGGAGAACAAAGGTACCGTGAATTATTGATATTGTGTCCCATATAGCCTTTAACAGTGCACTATTTTTGACCAGGTCCCATAAGGCTTTATAGGGAATAGGGTGCCATTGGGGGGACACACTGATACTTTACTGATCATGAACAGATACAAGAGTAGTTTGCATGCACAAGATGCTTGAAAGGGCTTTTGTAATACATCAGCATAGATATCTTGTGCTCCACTAATGCATTGTAATTTCTGCAAGCATTGAAGTTTGAGTAAACCATACACACGGGACAACAAACAGAATACGTATCACAACTTGTAACTAGATTTGTTGTTGGATATCCTAAATGTATACAACAGGTGGGTCTAATACAAGGGGTGGGCCTAAATGTATACAACGGGTGGGTCTAATACAATGGGTGGGCCTAAATGCATACAACGGGTGGGTCTAATACAAGGGGTGGGCGTAAATGTATACACAGGTGGGTCTAACACAACGGGTGGGTCTAATACAATGGGTGGGCCTAAATGTATACAACGGGTGGGTCTAATACAATGGGTGGGCCTAAATGTATACAACGGGTGGGTCTAATACAATGGGTGGGCCTAAATGTATACAACGGGTGGGTCTAATACAATGGGTGGGCCTAAATGTATACAACGGGTGGGTCTAATACAATGGGTGGGCCTAAATATATACAACGGGTTGGGTCTAACACAACGGGTGGGCCTAAATGTATACAACGGGTGGGTCTAATACAAGGGGTGGGCCTAAATCTATACAACGGGTGGGTCTAATACAAGGGGTGGGCCTAAATCTATACAACGGGTGGGTCTAATACAATGGGTGGGTCTAAATGTATACAATGGGTGGGTCTAAATGTATACAATGGGTGGGTCTAATACAATGGGTGGGTCTAATACAATGGGTGGGTCTAAATGTATACAATGGGTGGGCCTAAATGTATACAACGGGTGGGTCTAATACAATGGGTGGGTCTAATACAATGGGTGGGCCTAAATGTATACAATGGGTGGGTCTAATACAATGGGTGGGCCTAAATGTATACAACGGGTGGGTCTAATACAATGGGTGGGCCTAAATGTATACAACGGGTGGGTCTAATACAATGGGTGGGCCTAAATATATACAACGGGGTGGGTCTAACACAACGGGTGGGCCTAAATGTATACAACGGGTGGGTCTAATACAAGGGGTGGGCCTAAATCTATACAACGGGTGGGTCTAATACAATGGGTGGGTCTAAATGTATACAATGGGTGGGTCTAAATGTATACAATGGGTGGGTCTAATACAATGGGTGGGTCTAATACAATGGGTGGGTCTAAATGTATACAATGGGTGGGCCTAAATGTATACAATGGGTGGGTCTAATACAATGGGTGGGCCTAAATGTATACAACGGGTGGGTCTAATACAATGGGTGGGTCTAATACAATGGGTGGGCCTAAATGTATACAACGGGTGGGTCTAATACAATGGGTGGGCCTAAATGTATACAAGGGGTGGGTCTAATACAATGGGTGGGTCTAACACAACGGGTGGGCCTAAATGTATACAATGGGTGGGCCTAAATGTATACAACGGGTGGGTCTAATACAATGGGTGGGTCTAAATGTATACAACTGGTGGGCCTAAATGTATACAACGGGTGGGTCTAACACAACGGGTGGGCCTAAATGTATACAATTGGTGGGTCTAAATGTATACAACGGGTGGGTCTAATACAATGGGTGGGTCTAAATGTATACAATGGGTGGGTCTAATACAATGGGTGGGTCTAAATGTATACAATGGGTGGGTCTAATACAATGGGTGGGCCTAAATGTATACAATGGGTGGGTCTAATACAATGGGTGGGCCTAAATGTATACAATGGGTGGGCCTAAATGTATACAATGGGTGGGTCTAATACAATGGGTGGGCCTAAATGTATACAATGGGTGGGTCTAATACAATGGGTGGGTCTAAATGTATACAATGGGTGGGTCTAATACAATGGGTGGGTCTAAATGTATACAATGGGTGGGTCTAATACAATGGGTGGGCCTAAATGTATACAATGGGTGGGTCTAATACAATGGGTGGGCCTAAATGTATACAATGGGTGGGTCTAATACAATGTGTGGGTCTAATACAATGGGTGGGTCTAATACAACGGGTGGGCCTAAATGTATACAATGTGTGGGTCTAAATGTATACAATGGGTGGGTCTAAATGTATACAACGGGTGGGTCTAAATGTATACAACGGGTGGGCCTAAATGTATACAATGGGTGGGTCTAAATGTATACAACGGGTGGGTCTAAATGTATACAACGGGTGGGCCTAAATGTATACAATGGGTGGGTCTAATCCTGAATGCTAATTTTGTTAAAAGAACATCATAGCCGGTGTCTATTCCACAAGTTACAACCAGATAAATCTATGGTGTTAAAATGCTTATTTCCTCTGTTCCATCTGACTGCACAATCCACTGTCTCATCAGCCCAGACAGGGAAGTTATAAACTTGATCTACACTATAAAAAGCATCTAGACATTATCTCACATTTCTTTTCGACTAACATTTCGTTTTGAACAGCAGAGATTTCTATAAACCTTGCTGTCTGTCTCTCCGACATTTGCAACATTGTTTCAATATTCAAATTTGATCTCCAACTGTCCCATAGTAATGAACGTGTAGGAGTTGGGATGAGATGGAGAGGCAGGCAGCGTTTCTCAGCCACTAGAAATCATGAATCAGCTGGCATAATTTTTTATGGATATATACAAAGAAATGTCAGTTGAAAACTAGGTCAAACGAAATGAAGTGCAGCTAGTTTCCAGTCTTTCCAGCCTCAGTTTGAAGTTATTGTGTTAGCTGTCTTGTTGGCTAGCTCCTCTGAACAACCGTGTCCTAATGAGTGAGCACATTTTCTATCCCAGGCAAAATTGTTCCTCATTAGCTCATTGTTATGGATGTATTCAAATAAATGTCACTAGAAAACAGCTTAAACTAATGCAGCTACTGTTATTATTATTTCTGCACTGTTTGGTGTGTCTGTAAGTTAGCCGTAGTTGGCTAGCTTGCAAGCAAAGGATAAGAATGTTGCCAGCCAGTATGGCAATGGAACATTTAGAATGAACGACTGGAGCGCGTCCATAGATACAGAACAAAAAGACTGAACAACTCGGTCGCGTCTCTAGCAACTCTAGATTTGTGTTGTGGAAGGATGAAATAAATTCATCAAAATATTGTTAATAATTATTTGAATATGTTGGTAACCCGTTGTATAAAAGTGATAATGCCCTCGAAGCCGGTGTTTGGAGGATATATTGGCACGGTTTGGCGGCCCTCGACTCGGGCCTAACAACACCCGTGCCAATATATCCTCCCAAACACTGGCTTCTCGGGCATTATCACTTCAATACATTTTGTGGTCAGACATCAAAGAGCAAAACAAGATGAGGAAAGCAAAATGGAAATATGTTTTCACTATTTCTCTCTTTGTTTTCTGTCTCTCTTCAGATGAGAGTTAGTGGTGACAGAGCCCCTAATCCTCCACCACAACAGAACAAAATAGTGACATTGACAGGAAGGGGGACACCTGGTCAACGCTCCCTGTCCTCTTGATGCCCCCACATCACCCCCTCACCCCTCCAATGCTGCTTTGACCCAAAGTGGAGACTGAGACACCCCGCAGGCACACACGGAAATCAGGGAAGAACGCCACAACTCTCCACAGCCTTCTCACAAGGACCATTGGACTATACCCCCCTCAACCACCAGATCTTTTTCCTCCTGTGGATAAGAGTGTCATCTTCCCATTGCTCGCATGCATTGGGCCTTCGAACTCATCACTTTCAATTTATCCAGCAGGGTCCAGAAACACACTGTACGTGATGCTATAGTCCAACTTAAAGCATCCCCGTGTGGTGGCTAATGCTTTCGGCCTAGAGGATCATGGACCATAGCAAAGGCACACCAAAGTGAGAAGTGTGCAGAAGATCGATCAAATTCCGCTAGAACAAAACATTTTAAGTTTAAAGAATGGTCATTGAGATTTTAATCAGTGGTTTCTACTAAACTTCAAAACATAATAGTACGTTAAGTTAGCCCACCATCATGCCTATAATGACATTCTGAAGTGATTCTTTAATCACCTAGGGGTGAATCCTAACTTTAATTTAGTAAAATGTTCCCTTCGGTATGTATAGATGTGGAAGACTATTGGAAGTGGAAGTTAGGGTTATCCCCTTAAGAGGTCCTCAAGTAATTGGGATCTCAAGAAAAACAAGAAGTTCTCCAAAAAAAGGAAAATGTTGTGCATCTCAAGAAAAAGGACTAGTTCGGTCTGCTGGATAGGTCTACTTTGCCAACCCAGTGAAATACTGTTAGTAGTTAGTAAGATACATTTTTCTTAATCTTTCAGTGTGGCTGTATCTCCTCTGGCTGGCATTAGTGGCACTTTGGAAGCACGTGTGATATAGCAAAATACGAGAGGACAGTCCGTCGTTCCTGTTATTGACTTTCCCCTGAAGTGATGTGGTATTCATCCATCCCTAATTGACAGTGACCCTCTTAGATCGGGGGAACACCCCCCCACCCAGCTATGTGCCCAGTAGCTGTACATCTTCCTATTTCTCTGTTTTTGGATCTCCAAACTCTGTGTCCTTTGGCTCCAAGCTGAGGAACTCTTCACTCACAAATGTAGCTTCTGGGGTGAGAGCACAGGCCTCTGTGATTTCATGGTTGGATTGAGAAAGTACTGGCACAACAAATACTGTATATTAATTTCACTCCAATGTTAGCTCAGCTGGAAGAATGTTTAAATATGAAGTTGTGGCTTGGATTCTTGGATGGAAACAAAAAAACAAGAGACTTCTATGGACTATTTTAAATGTAAAAGAAATACAATTATGTACAATAATGACCAACACTGCATCTCTTAAAGTAAGAGCAATCTTCATATTTCCTTGGTTTTGTTGTTTTTTTCCTTCTGCTTTCTACATCATACAATCATGTATTATTTTAACAGAAACTACTAAAACATTTGAAAAAAGTCTTTTAGACTTTTATTCCTAAAATATTCATGTAATCTGTATTTTTATTATTTTTGTCTAGACTTTATTATATTATTATGAGCACTATTATTAATATGGTCTCTGGCTCTGAAAACGTAAATAGTTCTTTTTAGCTGAGCGATTTAAATTTGACTGATCTATTGTTTAAAATGAAGGGAAAGATTACAAAATGTCTTCATTTTGTTTCAGTTCATCTTGCTGGGTAGAGGGAGGGAAATCTGAGTTTGAAATATGATTAAAGAAGCTGGCTGGAAACACTGATGATGGAGTATTATTCTCTGAGCTTGGATGTGAAAATACTGCAGCATATTTTGGTATACCTTCTTGTTTCGCATATTTATCTTTCATTTTATTCGCAATGCAATGAGACCACACATATTTCCCAACTACTTGTTAAAGACACTTAAAAGGGAAGTTCAATATTGCACAACTTAGGCCAGGATTCAATTTGATCGCGCTTTGTCAGCTCTCCAGCTTTAAAAGGCAATGTTCCCGTGTTCACGGAGACCGCATTCACAGTAAACGCTGACAAAGCATGATCGGATTGAATCCTGGTCTTAATGTTATGTGATTCCTCACCCTGAAAGTATTTTACACAGACTATTTTTCAAGGTATGCCAGGGTTCTTTCATATCTGATCCCAAAAAGATCCCAACATATTTTGATGTGAATTAACAGCACAAGTGTGTATTAGAAAGGGGAGTCAGTCACTTTGGAATTTATATATTTTGACCATGTAAATTCAAACTTCGTTGAGCTCATTTTTTTAGAATACACCCAAACAGAGCCTTGTAGTCCTACATGTGTTGATTGATTGATTGACATGGATTTTATTGGGGGAAAAGATGTGCTGAGTACAACCGAGCGAAATTCACTTGTCTACAACATGGTCCTGTAACGTCTGCTTCCAACTCACACTCTCAAACACGTAGATCCCCTGAACGCAGCTCACTTTCCAGCTCACACTCTCAAACACATAGATCCCTGGAACGCAGCTCCCTCTCCCTCTATTTAGTTCAGTTCTTTGCAGCCCATCATTGTGAGGTATTGTTTGTTTTGTGACACACTTTTATTCGAAGCTCTGTTTTTCTGGTAATTGAATCCTCCCGTGTATGATAGTTTTTGCCTGCCTCACTAACAACTCCTTTTTGCCGATTCCCTGCCTGTACTTTAGCCTATCGTATTTCCTGTTATCAACCTATTGCCTGATCTCCCGGACGACGTTCCTAGCCTTTTCCCTGCCTGTACTGTTGCCTTTTTGGACCCCCTGTGAATGACCGTCTTCCTGCCCCTGGACCCAGCTACCTGTCTCCCCCTGTAGTCCTTTACAAATAAACACCTGCTGTGCCCTGTGCTTGAAAGCAGCTCTCTGCAGCTATGTCTAGCCCGACAGGAGGAACGAATCGATGAATTCCGACCTCCTTCGCCAGTCCATTCCTGTGTCACCGATATCAGGTGCCACGGCCTCCTCTCGTTCATCTCCCCCATATCCATGCCTAATAAACATGACGGCTCCCAGGGGAAATGTCAAGGATTTCTCATGCAATGTATGTAACCTGTACATAGACCATCACCCCGCTGACTTCTTCATCTCCCTACTCACAGGCAAAGGTGTGGATTGGGTCACAGCCCTGCGGACTGCTCAGAGTTCTAATCTGTCCTCTGAATCACGTTCCCTCTTCAAGGAGGTGTTCGACCATTCAGTTTCAGGTCGTCACACCGGGGACCTGCTATGTGAGCTGCGACAGGGCCGTCGCTCCAGCACTGAGAATGCCCTTGAGTTCCACTCCATGGCTGCCGGCAGAGGATGGAGTGAACCAGCTCTCCTTACAGTCTCCTTACAGGGGTTGTAATCGTAAATTACAGACCAAACTGGCCTGCAAAGGAGATTTAACGGACCTCAACCAAAACATCCGGATGTCCATATCCATTGGCAACCTACTGGTGGACCACAGACCTATACAGTCGCCCATGGGCCGCGAGTCTTCCACGCCCTTCATAGTCTAATAGCCTCGAACGCATTATGGCCCCCCACGAAGGGGTGACCATAACCCCTCCACTTCGGGTAAGCACCTCTACGTTTTGAATATTACCAAAAGGCAGTTTGGTATCCCAGCTCTTCTTTCTGCTAATGGGGTCACTCTGTTTGTGGAGGGACTAGAGGGCTCTGGGGCGGCAGGTAATTTAATTGACGAACAATTGGCACAACAGTTAAGAGTCAAACTAATCCCTGTTAATCCTCCCTTTAGGATTAATGCGCTGGACGGATAACCTCTCGGAACTGGTCTTGTGACTCGCATGACCGAAAGTAGCCTCCTTCACTCTGAGATCATTCAGTTAATGGTGTTGTCTTCGCTTAAAGAACCCCTCATCCTCGGTCACCCCTGGCTAAGCATTCACGACCCTGCCATCAAAAAGGATGGTAGTCTCCATCCCTGCATAGATTACCGACCCCTCAATGACTTTCCCATCAAGAATCACTTCCCTCTTCCTCTGATTCCGGCCACACTAGAACAAGTTGGACAGGCCACCATCTACTCCAAACTGGCCCCACATAGTGCTTACAACCTGATCTGTATCCGAAGTGGGGATGAGTGGAAGACGGCGTTCATCACTGCTAGGGGACACTATGAACACCTCGTTATGCCATTCGGTCTCACCAATGCTCCCACAGTCTTCCAGTCCTTCATGAATGAAGTTTTCCAGGACATGATCAACCAATTCCTCATCGTGTACATTGACGATATCTTGATCTACTCTCACTCCATTGCAGAACAGCATGTGCAACACGTCCTCCAACGGCTACAGGACCACCATCTTTATGTCAAGGCTGAGAATAGCGCCTTTCACTTTAGTACAGTAACCTTCCTAGGTTTCGTGTTGACACCAGGAGGGGTCAACATGGACGAAGTCAAAGTCACGGCCGTGCTTAACTGGCCCAAACCTACCACCGTAAAGGAACTACAACGTTTCCAAGGATTTTGTCGTAGGAGTGGATAGAGACACCTCCCAAATTACACCGATGTGGCTTCTTTTCCAAGAAACTGCCACCCATCTGAGAGGAACTATGATGTCGGAAACCGAGAGCTCCTTGCCATTAAGCTGGCTATCGAAGAGTTCCGCCACTGGTTAGAGGGAGCTCATCACCCATTCCTTATCCTTAACAACCACCGAAATTTGGAGTACTTAAGAAGTGCTAAGAGGCTCAACCCCAGACAGGCTCGCTGGGCACTCTTCATCACCCGATTCAGTCAAATTCACCGTCATCTGCCTGGCAATAAAAATGTGAAGGCTGATTCATTATCCCATCGATTTGACTCCCCTTCCTCTAACCCAGCTCCCGAGCCCATCCTGCCTCCGTCTTGTGTCATGGGACCCATACAGTGGGAAATCTAATCAGCCGTCCAAGAGGCCCTACGCCACGATCCAGCACCCCCCGACACCCCTGCAGGCAAGACCTACGTTCCGGCGTCCATCAGACTCCAACTAATGCAGTGGTGCCATACCTCGCTGAGTTCTGGCCATCCCGGGATCACCCGGACCACGGAGCTACTGACACCCAGTTCTGGTGGTCATCCCTAACAGCAACTGTCCGAGATTACGTTCTTTCCTGTCCCGTCTGTGCATGGGTAAAGAGACCTCATCAACTACCTACCGGTAAGCTTAAGCCTTTACCTACACCACGTAGACCATGGTCCCACATCGCTATGGATTTCCTCACTGATCTGCCAGACTTTTCGGGCTTCACTACTATTTTAGTTGTAGTGGACTGGTTCTCCAGATGTGCCAACTCATCCCCCTTCCGCATCTACCTAATGCCATGGAAATGTCCGCGTGCATGTTCCAACAGGTGTTTCTTCTGTATGGGATCCCGGAAGACATTGTTTTGGATCGGGGTCTCCAGGGTATGGCGAGCCTTCTGGGACCGACTGGGGGTCTCCATCAGCCTATCCTCCGGATACCATCCCCAAACCAATGGGAAGACGGAACGCCTGAATCAGGAAATAGGGAAGTACCTTTGTCAACACTGCACACACCAACCACACAAGTGGAGTCGCTATCTAGCCTGGAACGAATACTCACAGATTTCCCTGGTGCATTACTCTCTCCATCTAGCTAACCGATCGCTGCAGCTGTACATAATCTATTGGTAAACAGCCCACCCATTTTCACCTACTTCATCCCCACAGTTTTTATTTATTTACTTTTCTGCTCTTTTGCACACCAATATCTCTACCAGTACATGATCATTTATCACTCCAGTGTTAATCTACAATATTGTAATTATTCGCCTACCTCATGCCTTTTGCACACATTGTATATAGACTCCCCTTTTTTTCTACTGTGTTATTGACTTGTTAATTGTTTACTCCATGTGTAACTCTGTGTTGTCTGTTCACACTGCTATGCTTTATCTTGGCCAGGTCGCAGTTGCAAATGAGAACTTGTTCTCAACTAGCCTACCTGGTTAAATAAAGGTGAAATAAATGAAATAAAAAATAATAAAAAAAAAAACTCCTTTTCAGTGTGTCCTCAGATACCACCCCTGCCGCCGATGAGTGGTTTGAGTGAGCCAGCACATCGACACCTACATCAAGCTTCCCTCTCCCAGAAACGGATTTCTGACCGGCGTCGCCGACTTACTCCACTCTTCCACCCTGGGCAACGTGTGTGGCTCTCTACCCGGAACATCCGGCTTCATGACCCCTGCAAAATTTCAGTCCCCGGTTCATTGTTTGATGCAGTAGATGGTATAGAGTACAGTATTTACATATGAGATGAGTTTTGTAGGGTATGTAAACATTATATAAAGTGGCATTGTTTAAAGTGATACATTTATTACATCCAATTTGAATTATTAAATGGCTAGAGATTTGAGTCAGTATGTTGGCAGCAGCCACTCAATGTTAGTGATGGCTGTTTAACGGTCTGATGGCCTTGAGTCTGATGACTGTTTTTTCAGTCTCTCAGTCCCAGCTTTGATGCACCTGTACTGACCTCGCCTTCTGGATGATAGCGGGATGAATAGGCAATGGCTCGGGTGGTTGTTGTCCTTGATTATCTTTTTGGCCTTCCTGTGACATCGGTGGTGTAGGTGTCCTGGAGGGCAGGTAGTTTGCCCCTGGTGATGCCTTGTGCAGACCTCACTACCCTCTGGAGAGCCTTACAGTTGTGGGCGGAGCAGTTGCCGTACCAGGCGGTGATACAGCCCGACAGGATGCTCTCGATTGTGCATCTGTAAAAGTTTGTGTGTTTTTGGTGACGAGCCAAATTTCCTCAGCCTTCTGAGGTTGAAGAGGCGCTGTTGCACCTTCTTCACTACGCTGTCTGTGTGGGTGGACCAATTCAGTTTGTCCGTGATGTGTTAGCCGAGGAACTTAAAACTGTCCACCTTCTCCACTACTTTCCCGTCGATGTGGATAGGGGGGTGCTCCCTCTGCTGTTTCCTGACGTCCACGATCATCTCCTTTGTTTTGTTGACGTTGAGTGAGGTTATTTTCCTGACACCATACTGAGGGCCCTCTCCTCCTCCCTGTAGGCCGTCTCGTCGTTGTTGGTAATCAAGCCTACCACTGTAGTGTCGTCTGCAAACTTGATGATTGAGTTGGAGGCGTGCATGGCCACGCAGTCATGGGTGAACAGGAAGTACAGGAGAGGGCTGAGAACGCACCCTTGTGGGGCCCCAGTGTTGAGGATCAGCGGGGTGGAGATGTTGTTTCCTACCCTCACCACCTGGGGGCGGCCCATTAGAAAGTCCAGGACCCAGTTGCACAGGGCGGGGTAGAGACTAGAGGTCGACCAATTAATTGGAATGGCCGATTTCAAGTTTTCAGAACAATTGGAAATCTGTGTCCAAATATATTTGGACACCGTTTAATTTTTATTTATTTTTTTACACCTTTATTTAACTAGGAAAGTCAGTTAAGAACACATTCCTATTTTCAATGACTGCCTAGGAACGGTGGGTTAACTGCCTTGTTCAGGGGCAGAACGACAGATTTTCACCTTGTCAGCTCGGGATTCAATCTTGCAACCTTACAGTTAACTAGTCCAACGCTCTAACCACCTGATCACATTGCACTCCACGAATAGCCTGCCTGTTACGCGAATGCAGTAAGCCAAGGTAAGTTGCTAGCTAGCATTAAACTTATCTTATAAAAAAACAATCAATCAATAATCACTAGTTAACTACACATGGTTGATGATATTACTAGTTTATCTAGCGTGTCCTGCGTTGCATGTAATAGATGCGGTGCGTATTCGCGAAAAAGGACGGTCGTTGCTCCAATGTGTACCTAACCATAAACCTCAATACACAGAGGTATATTTGTTTAAACCTGCGTATTTAGCTAAAAGAAATCCAGGTTTGCAGGCAATATTAACCAGGTGAAATTGTGTCACTTGTCTTGTGTTTATTGCACGCAGAGTCAGTGTATATGCAACAGTTTGGGCTGCCTAATTTGCCAGAATTTTACGTAATTATGACAACATTGAAGGTTGTGCAATATAACAGCAATATTTAGACTGATGGATGCCACCTGTTAAATTACGGAACGGTTCTGTATTTCACTGAAAGAATAAATGTCTTGTTTTCGGGATGATAGTTTCCGGATTCGACCATATTAATGACCTACGGCTCTTATTTCTGTGTGTTATTATGTTATAACTAAGTCTATGATTTGATTGAGCGGTGGTAGGCAGCAGCAAGCTTGTAAGCATTCATTCAAACAGCACTTTCATGTGTTTGACATCAGCTCTTTGCAATGCTTCAAGCATTGCGCTGTTTATGACTTCAAGCCTATCAACTCCCGGTGTGAAATGGCTAGCTAGTTAGCGGGGTGCGTTTCAAATGTCACTCGCTCTGAGACTTGGAGTGGTTGTTCCCCTTGCTCTGCATGGGTAACGCTGCTTCGAGGGTGGCTGTAGTTGATGTGTTCCTCGTTCGAGCCCAGGTAGGAGCGAGGAGAGGGATGGAAGCTATACTGTTACACTGGCAATTCTAAAGTGCCTATAAGAACATCCAATAGTCAAAGGTATATGAAACATCCAATAGTCAAAGGTATATGAAATACAAATGGTATTTGTAGAGAAAAATAGTCCTATAATTCCTATAATAACTACAACCTAAAACTTCTTACCTGGGAATATTGAAGACTCATGTTAAAAGGAAACCTCAGCTTCCATATGTTCTCATGTTCTGAGCAAGGAACTTAAACATTAGCTTTCTTACATGGCACATATTGCACTTTTACTTTCTTTTTGTAGTCCATGATTGACTGTAGACCCTGCCACATACAGCTCGTGTCTGGGTCATTGAATTAGCTTAGCTTGTTTGATTGCCTTGTGGAGGGAATAGCAACACTGTTTGTATTCAGTCGTGTTTCCGGGCGCCTTGCCCTGATTTAAAAGCAGTGGTTCGCGCTTTCAGCTTTACGCGAATGCTGCCATCAATCCACAGTTTCTGGTTGGGGAAGGTTTTAATAGTTGCTGTGGGTACAACATCACTGATGCACTTGCTAATAAACTCGCTCACCGAATCAGAATTTACATCAATGTTGTTGTTATCCGGAACATATCCCAGTCCACGTGATCATAGCAATCTCGAAGAGTGGAATCACACTGGTCGGACCAGCGTTGAACGGACCTGGGCATGGGTGTTTCCTGTTTTAGTTTCTGTCTGTAGGCTGGGAGCAACAAAATGGAGTCAGATTTGTTGAAAGGAGGGCGAGGGAGGGCTTTTTCTGCATCTCGGAAGTTAGAGTAACAATGATCCACGATTTTGCCAGCCCGGTTCGCGCATTCGATATCCTGATAACATTTAGGGAGTCTTGTTTTCTGATTAGCTTTGCTAAAATCCCCAGCTACAATAAATGCAGCCTTGGTATATGTGGTTTCCAGTTTTACATAGAGTCCAATGAAGTTCTTTCAGGGCCGTCGAGGTGTCTGCTTGGGGGGGGATATACACTGCTGTGATTATAATCGAAGAGAATTCTCTTGGTAGATAAGTCTGCATTTGATTGTAAGGAATTCTAGGTCAGGTGAACAAAAGGACTTGAGTTCCTGTATGTTGTTATGATCACACCATGACTCGTTAATCATATGGCATACACCCCCGCCCTTCTTACCAGAGAGATGTTTGTTTCTGTCGGCGCGATGCGTGAAGAAACCAGGTGGCTGTACTGACTCTGATAACGTATCCCGAGTGAGCCATGTTTCCGTGAAGCAGAGAATGTTGCAATCTGATGTCTCTCTGGAAGGCAACCTTTGCTCAGATTTTGTCTACCTTGTTGTCAAGAGACTGGACATTGGCAATTAGTGTACTCGGGAGCAGTGGGCGATGTGCCCGTCTACGGAGTCTGACCAGAAGACCGCTCCGTCTGCCCCTTCTGCGGCACCGTTGTTTTGGGTCGCCTGCTAGGATCCGATCCATTGTCCTGGGTGGTGGACCAAACAGAGGATCCACTTCGGGAAAGTCGTATTCCTGGTCGTAATGTTGGTAAGTTGACGTTGCTCTTCTATCCAATAGTTTCTCCCGACTGTATGTAATAAGACTTAAGATCTCCTAACAGTGTAAGAAATAATACATAAAATAACAAAATACTGCATAGTTTCCTAAGAACGCGAAGAGAAAAGGAGAGCCGCACACTCTAGGAGCTCAAACGCAATAATTTTATAACCAACGTTTCGACAGCCAAACTGTCTTCATCAGGGCACAGTTATGAATGAGACCCTGGTCTCAATGGGTTTCCCCTGAATGAATGAATAAATAAATATATAAAAGCTTCTGGCGTCTCACCATACATCTGCCTGTAGTTACTGAGCTCAACCTGCTGGAGATTTTTGTTGTGATTGAGTGGAGGGAAACAGCTGCAGGCAAAGTTCTAACAGATGGGTGTGTCTTGGTGGTGGCATGGATACACCTAAGAAACACCCACATCAAACCACACCTCCAAGCCAACTCACATTTGGCTTCTGTCATGGCCACCAGCATTTCTTGAGGAGCGAGCCAAAAAACGAGGCCAAATCAGCGGGTGCAGTTCCCCTTTAATAACTAATAAAACACAAAAACAACAAATGCCTCAAGACATTGGTATTTCCAACACGTGTCTATAGACTCTCTAAAATGTCTCAAGATGTCTTCATTTTAATTTCTTAAGACGTCTCAAGTAGAGGTCGACCAATTAATCGGCATGGACGATTTAATTAGGGCCGATTTTCAAGTTTTCATAACAGTCGGTAATCAGAATTTTTGGACGCCGATTACATTGCTCTCCATGGGGAGACTGTGTGGCAGGCTGACCACCTGTTACGCGAGTGCAGCAAGGAGCCAAGGTAAGTTGCTAGCTTGCATTAAACTTATCTTGTAAAAAAAAACAATCCATCTTAACATAATCACTAGTTAACTACACATGGTTAATGATATTACTAGTTTAACTAGCTTGTCCTGCTTTGCAGATAATCAATGCGGTACCTATTAATTAATAATTTAATCACAGCCTACTTTGCGAAATGGGTGATGATTTAACAAGCGCATTCGCAAAAAAGCACTGTCGTTGTACCAATCTACCTAATCATTAACATGAATGCTTTTCTTAAAATCAATACACAAGTATATATTTTTTTAACTGCATATTTAAAAGAAATTCATGTTAGCAGGCAATATTAACTAGGGAAATTGTCACGTTTCTTGCATTCTGTGCAAGCAGAGTCAGGGTATATGCAGCAGTTTGGGCCGCCTGGCTCGTTGCGAACTGTTTGAAGACCATTTCTTCCCAACAACAACCGTAATTATTTTGCCAGAATTTTACATAATTATTACATAACATTGAAGGTTGTGCAATGTAACAGCTATATTTAAACTTATGGATGCCACCCATTCAATAAAATACGGAACTAACCACTAGGCTACCCAGCCGCCCCATATCCCCGCCTGTGTTTCTGTACAAATCTGAGGAATGGGGCTGGAGAAATCGAACCACTCTCAAATGTGTAGACAGAGCTATGGATGCAAGGACTGACCATCCATGATATCAAAATGATAGTTTTAACCATGTTATGAGGCTGTAGACTCGTTTTTTTTTTACATTTACTTTGTTTACAAACATTGAAGTAAAACAAGCTTATATTTTGAGTTCTGATTGGGTACGACAGTTGAACTAAGCTCATGAGGCATTTATAAGTTATATTCTTCAACTATCAAAGGGTACATTTATAATTCTAAAAATGGATGTAGCAACAGCAGATTTCCCGTTTAAGGACGAGCCTAGGAAACTTTGTTTGGCCTTATCTCAAATTAAATGCATAAATAAATGGATTGTTTTATAAGATCTTGACGTCAGAGATGTTTTGCAATATATACCTTTTAAACCACGGGTCATCCGGGCCTCAAGGTCCACTACACTGGGTTTTTAATAACCTACACACATTCAGCAGACACTTTTATCGAAAGCAACTTAACAGTAGTGCATACTTGTTTTTTTTCCTGTATGGATGGCCCCAGCAGGAATCGAACCCACAATCCTGTCATTGCGTGTGCCATGCTCTACCAACTGAGCCTCACAGGACCAGTTTGCCATATTTACAGTAGGCTAACTAATCTCTTCCAGAAAGCTGACCTGGCTGTAGCGGGACACACCATTTCAAAGAGCGAGAGAAGGTAATTGACTTCTCCAAACCCTTCATAACCCTGGGCATCAGCATAATGTACACAGCACATATGGTGAGACACAAGCACGCACACATGCATAGAGAACTGGTCAAACAATGGTCACCGACTTTAGTCCATGATTAGATTGGATGAAGAGCTTAGGTCAGTTTTACATTCTTCTCCATAATGTTAACGGTTTAGGATTGGGGATGCCAAGCTGATCCTAGATATGGGCAATTTCTCTACTGTAATCTGTCTAGTGAGTCAATGAAAGATGCCAAATATGACTGCACAGTTCTTTGGTGAAACCAGACAACAAAATATGTTTATTATAGATACATGCACATCAGATAGAAATTAATTTTCAACCATCTTGGAAATTTAAGAAATCTAAACTTCATTGATATACTGTAGTTTATCAAGGTAATTGAGTGTCTTTGATAGAGGTTAGGCACCTGGTGAGTGTACCCAAATCCATTGTTTCTTATCAACCATATCAGTGAGAGACTAACACTTTCCTGGAAACTATTGAATCTCCATGGTAATTCTTTATAGCCTGGTGGATCCAGAGTGAACACTACTTTCACTATTTTTTCACTCCGCTTATCAGTCTGTCTTCAAACCAATAGATGGGCGACGTGATTTAATTTTTCAGGTCCAGGCTAAATGATTTATGCTCTGGCTTCTTTAGACCCGTCGACCAGGCTACTGGTCCTTCTTAGACCCCTTCTCTCCAGGCTTATGGCTCTGCATTCTGCTGGCCTATCTGATTGTCAGCTGTGTGCTCTTCCTAGTGGCCAGGTAAATGTGCAGATTGACACAGACGCCTACTGGCGGTGCTGTGGACTGTAACAGGTATTCTATTCTGAAGCTGCGGTCTAATTTCCACGCTATAATTTTTGGGGTGACCTGTTTGGTAGGCACAAACTGGAGAAAATGATTTTGAAAACGTCATATTAAAAGGAGCATACTTATTGGTTCAGATCAGATTGTAGCTTTCCTCCCCCGTTTTCAAATATTTGACTTCTGTTGTGTTCCTATTCAACACAACCCTAGTTGTACGCTTTAATCTTCCCTATAATGAGCACCCGGTTTTTATTCTCCTGGCTGTATAAGTGGTTCAGTACTGAGCCATGCCTGCGGGGGCGCTCTAAGCTGGTTCTGAACCAGTACACTCTGGGGAACAGTCTGTGGTTCCTTGTAGGGGGGTTCAAGCAGCAAGGCTCAGCCATGCCCTGTCCACACGCTGTCTGGTGAATAGACTACACAACAATCCCCTATATAGGGACTACATTGACCCATAGGCACGCATGCACACATACGTTGGCCATTTTCCAACACAAAGATAACCATTGGCCATTCATTAACTCACTCTAACATTGAGACACACACACAGGTTTTGATGCACTTTATGCTTACCACGCTGTATGAACCAATTTGACTGTCTCACGATAAATAAACAGGATTCACACCTCAATATTCAAATGGGGCTTGCGCTTAACGGGGAGCCTTTCTGTGTACTAAGAACAGCTGTGCTGTTCCTTCCTGCTGCAGGTGGTTTTTCACACTGATCATAGTGTCCTCCAACACGGCCAACCTGGCCACCTTCCTCACTGTCCAGAGGATGGAGACTCCCATTGAGTCAGCGCACGACCTGGCAGACCAGACCAACAGAGTATGGCACCATGCAGGGAGGCTCAACCATGGCCTTCTTTCAGGTAGAGAGAGATCATAATGCTTGCCATCTCATACGTTGTTTCAACCAATTTTGTCCGCTGGGTTAGCCTACAGATTTGTTGCAGCTTTCTCTTCTTCTCACTTGCTACCGGGTGCTCAACTCCAACTACCTGCTGGAGAGCACCATGAATGAGTACTACCACCAGCGCAACTGTAACCTCACCCAGATAGGCCTGCTGGACACCAAGGGCTACGGCATTGGCATGCCACAAGGTAAGACCTGGGTTGTTCATGCCACTGGGTAAGACCTGGGTTGTTCATACCACTGGTTAAGACCTGGGTTGTTCATGCCACTGGGTAAGACCTGGGTTGTTCATGCCACTGGGTAAGACCTGGGTTGTTCATGCCACTGGGTAAGACCTGGGTTGTTCATACCACTGGGTAAGACCTGGGTTGTTCATGCCACTGGGTTGTTCAGAACAACATATTCAAATAATGATTCACCTTTTTAAATTAAAAACGTTATTTTGATTAATGTATTCATACTATTTCATCCTTACACAAGATATCGTCCCAACACAAATATAGGGTTGCTACCCAAGCTGGCTGGTCATTCTATCGGTTTGGTTGCCAGAGACATGACCCAGTCATTCAGTCTTTTTGTTCTGTATCTATGGACACGACTTAGTCGTTCGTTCTAAATGTTCCATTGCGTACTTATCCCTTGTTTTCTAGCTAGCCAACTACAGCTAACTTAGCCACGTCAAACAGTGCAGCCAGAATAACAGCAAAGTAGCCGCATTTAATTTGTTAAAGCTGTTTAGTGACATTTATTTGGATACATCCATAACAATGAGCTAATAAGTTGCGAATTTGCCTGGCATAGAAAATGTGCTCACTCGTGTAGAGGACTGCTAATTCCTATGTAGGTGACATTACATTACTGCTAATTCCTATGTAGGTGACATTACACTACTATAGCTGAGACACATAGTAAAACAGGTTGGGCCCCATACAGGATATCTCTCACACACACACACTCACTGTAATCATCCAGAACACTGTCACAACAGGATACTCCTAGCCACAGGTGCTAGCCGGCAGTTCGGCCACAACTCCCCTGAAGATAGGGACGCATACGCTCTTACACACTGACCCCAGAAGACAGGGACGACGCACATACAGTACACACATAGCTGCCGAGGACACCCAGATAAGACACCCACAGATTGGCAGAAAGCCTAGACTTAGAGACAAACTAACACACACACATAATCTCCCTCCCAGCCGAACATTGTGTGACTGAAGATAGCGCACACACCAGATCTCCTTTTCAGCTGAACAGGGTGTGACGACCAAGAACAGGCATGGCAGGATTCTACGATGACGGACAGACAACAGAGCCAATGCCGGATGACTACACCCCAGCCTGATCCAATCCGAAGATCCGATCTCCTAGATATCAACCTACTTTCTGTTGTGTATATGAAGCTTGTACTTACTGTTAGCTAGTGTCTTTTTTGCTAGTCTCTGATGAGCTAACAGAGGGGCCCGTATATACGCTGTACCAGATATCTCCACTTTGAAATAAACCTGTCGCTTGTCGTACAATCTACCACCTTGTCTGCATCGATCCTTGACCGACTCACCCTTTATCATATCCCATTATCAACACTCGTCAGGACATGGTTGTTCACAGGATCTAGCCAACAAGACAGCTAACACAATCACTTCAAACTGAAGCTGGAAAGACTGCAAATTACTTTTCAATTGAAATTTCGTTGTATATATCCATAAAAATGATGCCAGCTGATTCATGATTTCGACCGGCTTAGAAACGCTGCCTGTCGGTCTCGTCAGTCGTCCCAACTTCTGACACGTTCATTACTAAGGGACAGCAGGAGATCGAATTTGAATATTGAAACAATGTTGCAAATGTCCGAGAGACAGACAAAGGTTTATAGAAATCTCTGCTGTTGAAAACCAAATGTTAGTCGAAAATAAATGTGAGATAATGTCTAGATGCTTTTTATAGTGTAGATCAAGTTTATAACTTCCTTTCTGGGCTGATGAGACAGTGGATTGCGCAGTCAGATGGAACAGAGTAAATAGGCATTTTAACATCATAGATTTAGCTGGTTGTAACTTGTGTAATAGACACCAGCTGGAATGCGGTTTTAACAAATCGGCATTCAGGATTAGACCCACCCGTTGTATAATGACATTTAACATCTATGCTTTTTATACAGCAATGCAACATCAATAGTGATGTACATGTCACATCAATGTCAAGTGTTAATCAGGGAAGTTTATCACCAGACCATTTACATCACATTTTTCTCTCTCTGGGGTAGGGCTGTGCATGGAAAATATAGGTGGGTCCTGCTGTCTGGTTTACTGCTGGCGGTGTTCATTGTGGGGCTGGACTTTGCCTGGGTGCAGCAACACACTCTGGGGTCAGAGGTGAGGGGTTATCATATCTGCTTTCCCTGTTTAGCAGCCCTCTTAGGAGCAAATCCCAAAATGTCAATCCAAGGGGCGTTATGGAATAGCGCACTATACAGCCAGCAATGCATCTTTTAAAGTCATTTTCCCTGGTGTTAGATCGCATTCATGGTAAAAGCTGCTCAATTGTAAATTACCTCTAAAATATTGTTATAGTGTGGCTGCTCATTGGATTGTCAATGGGAGACTAAGTGAAAATTCAACATAAGGGAAAGTTAGGCCCCTTAGTAACTCATTACAAACCAGCCTGGCTGAGACTGCACATAGCTCCTTAACAGCTAGCATCTTTATAAGGCTTTGTTTGTTATTCAGTATGTAAGATTTCACACCAGCTTGACAATGCGACTTTACATGTGAAGTTAAACAAATTGGAACCTAGACTTCAAAGAATGCAAAGCGGAAGAAAAAAGCTTTAAAGCACTGAAAACAATCAATCCTTCTCTTCTGTTCAAAAACATGTCTCTGTATAGTACTTCAGTTGTCTCAATCTGACGAAGATACACTTATCGTTTTGCCCTTTCCTGTTCCCTTCTAGCTCTCCTTGTGTACAGAGATGCTGAGGGCTCTCCATGGGATCCAGCTGTGCGAGGACAGTAATGGCACTGTGGTTTACGAGGCCCAGGGACATTACTACAGACACTTCCAGAGGAGCGCAGGCCCGGGACAGCCGATTGCACCCTCAGTAACGGCATGTGTGGAATGGGCAACAGTAGCAGCAGTCCTCTGTCTCAGACGGGTACAGGAAGCCATTTTGGCTCCGCGTGGCTGTGCTCACGTCCACATAAGCCCAGGGGATATAAAGGACTGCAGGTGCAACCACCACTACCCAGAGAACACTCACCAGATCTCAGAGGAGAATGTGTAGGTAGGGTGGTCAGAGACCTCAGTGGATCTTTGTGAACCATCCCCGAGCAGTGACCCTGGGCCACTTGTCTGTCTTTCCACTTGGTTTAGTTCATTAGATGAGACATCAGGTCTGACATACCTGTGTTTCATCCTCAGCCTTGGTCCTTGGGTTCAGGGATTACTACCCGCTCTGAAACAAAGCATTTGCCCTGTGGAGGAAAAAGTGTACCAGTACTGCTGTACTTCAAAGTCCCAGCTCCAACTGGCGGCGAATGCCGCTCCCCACATTGCACTACATCTGTGAGAGAAACAGGAGTGTGGCTGTAGTCCAGTTCATTATTTTATTTGGAAACATTTAAGTGGCAAAAACATTGGCCAGGATTCAATCCGAAACGTGCTATAGAGAGCTTCACATTTAAGGCGATTTCCAATTGAACCGACATCTTCAGCGTTTACGCGAACATTGCCTATGAGCACGATTGGATTGAATCCCTGCCATTCTTGTACAATGGAGTACACGAGATGCTAGCATGGACCTTATTTTGAAAATGTCATCGACCTTCGTGGATCATTTCTGGTTCAGGTTGTCATTGAACGTCAAAATAAAAGGTTCCCCATGTTATAGATGGGTCAGCTGACAACGTCATGAAAACAATGCTCACACTTCAGTGGGACCGGGGTTGCCAGGTCAGGAAAAAAAACGTGTAGCCGTTAGACCACTCAACCTGACCAACTTATTTTCACAGCGAGAAAATAGTTGCCATATCTATACATTAACCCCTTTTTCCATTTCGTTATCAAGCCAATTGAGGAATCATAACTTGTAACAGCGTTAGATTCAAATTTCAGGTTTTCAAAATAATTGCAAGCTAATGAATATGACAAGAGAAAAGGTAATTGGCCATATACCAAACCCCCGAGGTGCCTTATTGCTATTATAAACTGGTTACCAACGTAATTAAAACAGTCAAAAGTTGTCATTCCCATGGTATATGGTCTGATATACCACAGCTTGAACCAGGTGTATAATTGTAAATACCCTTTGCACATGTGCATAGATAGAATCAGGAGAGTTTGAGTGATGAAAGTTGGACAGAAGATCTGAGCATGAAACAAAACACGTTAGATTATTTTCTGGCAATTGTGCTGTTAAGACAAACTTAAATGGCCCATTTGCGAGATTGTAGTCTACAAAAGGTCCTAATTTTCTTTTTTTTAAACTAATTTTCCACCATAATTTGCAAATAAATACAAAAATCCTACAATGTGATTTTCTGGATTTCTCATTTTGTCTGTCATACCTATGATGAAAATTACAGGCCTCTCATCTTAAGTGGGAGAACTTGCACAATTGGTGGCTGACTAAATACCCCCCCCCACTGTACATTAGGCTACTTGATGACCTGAGGCAAATGTATAATTCTCCACATTTAGCTTTCAGTTTCATCGAGGACTTTTCCCCCATAAAAAGAACCTTGCGAGGGAGTTCCAGATCTTCCATTTAAAATGTCTGCTCAGGCAGCCCCCCCGAGACCCTAGAACTGAGCATGCATAAAGCACTTTGTCTGATACCATTTTCTTTAAGCAGTCAACATTAGAATGCAGTTTAAATCACCTCCGAACAGATTTATGTAATACACTCTAGTGCGCCCAAAGCCATTTTCCAGTGCTTTGTTTCCATTATTTCTTGATGTACATCAGTTCTAGAGTATTCATATGTTTTATGGAAAAAGGTTTGGAAATAAATGTCTCGATAATGACAATCTAAATAGCCTACCTACAACTGGTAAAAAGTTGTCACAACATGAGTGCATGCCACGCTCTCCGCATATATGGGAACTCGTTAAAGACTGTTGGAAAAGCATTCCAGGTAAAGCCATTCCTCAAAGTTCTCCATATTTGTTGTCAAGGAGTTTATACAGGATGTACCACCCCCACCTACTGTCAACCAATCATGTCACATGCGGAGCTACATGGAGCCCTCCACATTGTTACATTTGGGAGGCGCCATGCAATGCGGTACAGAGCTCCATTAGGCAACTCTGTTCCTGGAGTGCTGCAGGTACTGCAGGATTATTCTTCCAACTAGACACCACACATGACTGAGGTAATTAAGCAGTTCAGTGATTGCCCAAAGTCAACACACCTTGTCTCCCAGGTTGGTTAAATCAAAGACATGAAGTGCCTGCAAGCACTCCAGGACCAGGGTTGCCTACCCCTGCTCTGGAGACTCCGCATCACACCCTCCGCACAGAGCCTCCAAATCAAGCATGGATGGCTCGATAGCTACCAACAATGACATTAAGCATTTACCATTCCCCAAATGGTAGCTTCATTTCAGCGCTTATATGGCTAACAAGCAACAATCAAAGCAAACCCCATCTGTTTTGTCCCATAGTTGTGCACATGTAGATTGCGTTGCTAAACAACCAACCCATCTATTGTAGATTTGTTTGTTTTTTACTATTCATCTTTACAGATGCATTATTAATATCTATCAGCCAACTGAGATGATAGTAGATAAACAAGTGTCATTTGATGCATTTTTATTTTCAGAACAAATCCAAAAGTACAGTTAGTGATAAATTCATACACACACGTCTGAAACTTTAGCACACCCCCAAAATCCATAACATACCCAAAAAATATACAGTCTAAGGAAAACATAATTGAAGTGCTGCTGTTCACTTATCCATTATCAACAGCCATCGATGCCCCTTGCATCACAGCCATTGTCCCAAGGTCCCACCTCAGTTTGGGGTAACCTCTAATGCACAAATCATAGTGCAAACAAAGTCTGAATCATATCTGTCAAATAAGAAAAAAAAACATTTATGTACAGGTTGCCACACCAATGTAACTGACAGTATTTCCAGCTCAGTATGAAAACCCTCCCGTTGTCCAACCACTTCCTTAGCCTCATTTGAAAGCCTGGCCCATACATTAGTATATAAAAAAATACTGGTATGCACAATGGTGGACATTATTGGGTCATCGACATCCAATGTTAAGCAAACACAGCCCTACGTATGTAAATAGCAAGAAAACAATGTCCTCTGTCACCCCCTAATAAGACAGCTCTGCACATGGAGGTTCTATAATTTAATTCAATGGTTCTGTGTGTAATTCTATGACTATGCTCCCCTGAAACTCACCAGGATTATTCATGCTTCTCTTCAACACTTTGTACGAGTCCCCGGTAAGGGTGTGGATTTCATCCCTCAGCCTCCGGCGTCCTTCTAGAGTCAGGTGCCACAGACAGGACTTCCTCTTCCCCTCGCTGCACACCTGCTGGGGGGTCTTACGAAAGCTGTTGCTGAAACACAGGTTGTGGCGGATAGTGTTCTTCCAGCCGTCAGGGGCTGTCTGGAAGAATGGGAAGTGCTCTCTGGGAGAGGGAGCCGTGAGAATCACACACAATCATCCTCCATTACACTTTCAAGGACTGAGACCTCAAGGTGTCACAACAATGACAGATGGAAACGATAAAGATGGCACAATAACAAATAGATCCCTAAACTCTTCTGTATGCACTTGTGAAGCACTGAGAGGATGTTGTTGATATAAGCAACATGGTGAAACTTCTACCCTTAGGCTATCAGAGGACAAGGTGGCTCCATTACATTCTTACTGTACATCTGTCAAATCCTCTCAGCTCTCCACAAGTACTTAAGGGTCGATTTGGGATTCAGTATAGTTTCTCCAGCTTCAACAAAATAGTAACTGCATTGTGTTACTGGTCTGGTAATCTCCACCTATCAGTTCAAAAACATGTGATGCTTCTCTGTGGTCAGTAGTTCTTACCTTGTGAAGTTATAGATCTGCTGGACATTGAGGCTGCCAGTGCGGCTGCTGCCAATAGCCATGGCGATTAAGATGCAGTAGTTGACAGGGGGACGCAGCCAGGCTCCGCTCTTCAGGTTGTTGCTGTCTTGAAGGACCCGCTGGAGGCGCTTGCTTTGGGCCAGACTAAGCTTTCGTGGTCCACCATTAGGGGCCTTTGCCTTGCGGGCAGTTTTGACTTTCCGACAAACGGGGACATCCACCGAAGAGGCATCATCTTCATCTGTAAGCTATGAAAAATATGTCACAAGATGTAGTTATTGAAGCAAGAGATCAATTGAGTGCAATATGTCCAATGTGCTCTTAAATGCTTATACATATTGCACTGATTTAATCTCATTTGAAAACCATGAACTAAATACATATATTTTTTCACTAGAAGTTCGCTCTCCTGATCAGAGTTTACCTACCATGTACTCACTGGAGGATGCGTCATGTCGAGAGTCAGCCAAGCAGGTGTCCTCAGTAGGTGAAACTGGAAGCACATTTGGGATAGACTTGGGTTTGACATGGGTGACTGTGGGCTTGGGTACTGGTGCCAGGTGTTTCAGTGGCACCTTGGGACTCAATATCTTTGTTACTTTTTGGGGATACTTAATTGGGCAGGCTAGGTTGGGGTTGACCATCAACCACAGATTTGGCTGTATTGGAGAGTCTGAAATGCAAGTACATTTTAAGATAACGTTGAAGCACCAAACACATACATGAAACATTTAAAATGGGGCTAAGACTAAAGTTAAGTAACGTCTCTATTAGGTATGTTACCCTCAACTGATTTCTGATAGTTTTGAAAAGAGAGGTCGTCCTTTCTTCTCGATATTCTTGCACACTGCCACTGAACCAGATACTGATCATTCCGTTTGTCTCCTGCTAATGAGTAATAGACAGACAAAAAAAACAAAAAGTGTTGTACCACAACTTTTCAGGGCAGCATGTCATCATTAATCCCCTTTGGAGGGTAAATTGCACACAGGTGTTTTTCTTACCTTGGTAAAATTGGTCAGTTGTTGTGGTCAGCTTGATCTCTTCATCCATATCCCAGTCGTTAAGGCTGTTTGAAAGATGGAGCTCAAGAAACCTGCTTCGAGTTTGGAATTGTAGAGACATTCTCGTTCTGTTGATATGAGTAACGTAAAAAACACTTCTGAATATATCACACACGCCAAAATAGCCCTCTCTTGAAACTCATCATAAGTTCTGACTGAATTCCCTCAAATCTCCAATTATAGGTAAGGCCCTTGCCACAGCATTTATGCCAGGTGTGAAGAATTAGCCATTAGTGCCTTGATCAGTTCTGTCTTTCTCTCCTATAAAATGTTGAAATTACATTTGGTTAGGCCTCATAAAAAAGATTGTATTTATTTAGGAAATATGATAAGCGGCCTAATTGTCATCAAGAAAAACTTTAAATGTTTTATAAAATGTATTACCACAGTTGTGTTTTCTAATAGCCGTCATCCACAGGTGGCTGGTGGCACGTTAATTAGGTAAGACGGGCTCATAGTAATGTTTTGAACAGAATAAATGGAATGATATCGAACATGTCAAACACATGGTTTCCATATGTTTGATACCATTCCATTCACTCCATTCCAGCCATTATTATGAGCTGTCCTCCCCTCAGCAGCCTCCTGTGCTGTCATCATTGCAAAAGAGATGCTCAATTAACTTCCTTGGTACTGTAGCTAATGGCAAAGCAGGTAAGCGGAGAGTCGCTGGTGTGAAAGGCAAAGACCCTACGCATCGCGCTAATAGATTGAAATTGTAACATGGCTCTTATAGTAAGTATAAGAGCCACGTTCCAACGGGAAGGCATGGCCAGTGCTTCAACTTCTCAGCCCCCTTACACGTCCAGGCCTAACGACCGCCATCCCGCTTCTGACACCACTGTAGGGAATGGTGGGGCGGGGAAGTAAAACCGGGTCGCTGGCGTGAAAGGCAAATATCCTACGCATAGCGCCAATAGGGTGAACCCACTTGGTGGAATTTGGAACATGGCTCGTACAAGGATCACTTCAACATAAAAAAATATAATTATCAAGCATATTTAAACAAAAGCAAGTCATGGTTCTGATATTAGCATTTTTTTGCACATCAACTACCAAAAAATGCTAATATGGATACCATAACTTCAATGGGATTTGTGCCACAAATGCAAAATCGTTAGCATTTGTAAACCAGTGCCGGGGAAATAAACCCCAAAATGTATTGCCGTCATACATTGTCAATAGAACTGCTGACATGGTAAGGAAACCAATGTCTTTTTGTAATTTAGGTGAACGATCTCGTTAAAGATTCTAGTTTTGAGAATAGAAAACTGTCTTGAGATCCAAAAGATCCATGAGAATTGCCGAATGCCAACCAAGTTTTTTATATGCTCCATCTTCTCTGCCTGTCACTGGATTTCCTCTCACCACTATATTTGGTGGTAAGTGGAATCCCCGACCAGATGCTTCAGGCTCTTACCCATAGAGATCAATAAATGGAAATAAACCATTTTTGCATGACCATTACCATTGAGGGCATTCACCATTTTAAGGTAGTCAACTGGGTGGGGATTCTTATGGGTTGGGAGTGATCAGCCAATGATCAGGTCATTGTCTTCTTCAAATTGGTTTGCCTAGTTTGTAAATGTCTTTAAGCTATATGGCCGCCATCTAGTGGCCACAATAAATGAATGACAAGATTTGGTTCAACTCCAGCACTGCATGTGGTGGTAACCAATATTAACTTTACACTTTTCCAAACATCAAAAGAAGAAGAAAATGTACTACTTTAACATGGAGATAGCATGGGAAGCCCCATTGAGACTGTCACAGATGCCATGATGCCACAGACCCCTCCTCTCTCGCTCCCTTTCTCTATTTCTCTCTCTCTATGTCTCTCTTTCTCTCTCTCTCACCAGTTGTCTCGACCTCTGAGTGCTCGGCTATGAAAAGCCAATTGACATTAACTCCTGAGGTTCTGACCTGTTTCACCCGCTATAACTGTTACTATCATCTATGAACGTTTGAACATCTTGAAGAATGAATTGATGATCTGGACAATCTCCACCCGGCACAGCCAGAAGAGGACTGGTCACCCCTCGAACCTGTTTCCTCTCTAGGTTTCTTCCTAGGTTCCTGCCTTTCTAGGGAGTGTTTCCTAGCCACTGTGCTTCTACATCTGCAATGCTTTATCTTTGGGGTTTTAGGCTGGGTATCTCTATAACCACAATTCTCATTTCATTGTGGTTAAAGTAGAGTGGGAAGAGGAAGCAAGAGACATCCCACTCTCACATTTTTTCTGGTTCATATACAGTCAATAAACTAAGCAGACCAGACCCAGCTGCTAATACATTTGTGTCTATGGGAGAGCCACCCCGCTAAAAGCCAATTTATGCTTGATCCGTAAATGTGCTCAAAGGCTCTGTATGGAGGGTGTGATGCAATTGTGGTGCCTCCAGAGGCATGGAGAGGCCATATTGAGCTCTGTACTGAATTGCTATGCGCCACCATATTTTTTTTTACATGACTGGTTGAAAGTAGGTGGGGGAGGGAGGTCCTGTATAAACACAAACTCACTTTCTTGACATTTTCCTTCACAACAGCTCTAATCAACAGCTCTGCGCTGCTCCATGGAGCGCAAGAAGTATGAATGCCCTGAGTTCTGCTGAGGCCATATGGAACATACAGTACCAGTCAAAGGTTTGGACACACCAACTTATTCAAGGGTTTTTCTTTATTTGACTATTTTCTACATTGTAGAGTAACAGTGAAGATGTCAAAACTATGAAATAACACATATGGAATCATGTAGTAACCAAAAAAAAGTGGTTTTATATTTGATATAGCCCCACTTTGCCTTGATGAAAGTTTTTCACACTCTTGGCATTCTCTCAATCAGCTTCATGAAATAGTCACATGGAATGCATTTCAATTAACAGGTGTGCCTTGTTAAAAGTTCATTTGTGGAATTTCTTTCCTTCTTAATGTGTTTGAGCCAATCAGTTGTATTGTGAAAAGGTAGGGGTGGTATACAGAAGATAGCCCTATTTGGTAAAAGACCAAGTCCATATTATGTCAAGAACAGCTCAAATAAGCAAAGAGAAATGACAGTTCATCATTACTTTAAGACATGAAGGTCAGTCAATACAGAACAATTCAAGAACGTTTCTTCAAGTTCAGTCGCAAAAACCATCAAGCATTATGATGAAACTGGCTCTCATGAGGACCGCCACAGGAATGGAAGACCCAGAGTTACCTCTGCTGCAGAGGATAAGTTCATTAGAGTAAACAGCCTCAGAAATTGCAGCCAAAATAGATGCTTCAGAGTTTAAGTAACAGACACATCTCAACTGTTCAGAGGAGACTGCATGAATTAGGCCTTCATGGTCGAATTGCTGCAAAGACACCACTATTTAAGAACACCAATAAGAAGAAGACACTTGCTTGGGCAAAGAAACATAAGCAATGGACATTAGACCGGTGGAAATCTGTCCTTTGTTCTGATGAGTCCAAATTTGAGATTTTTGGTTCCAACTGCCGTGTCTTTCTGAGACGCAGAGTAGGTGAATGGATGATCTTTGCATGTGTGGTTCCCACCGTGAAGCATGGAAGAGGAGGTGTGACGGTGCTTTGCAGGTGACAATGTCAGTGATTTATTTAGAATTCAAGGCACACTTAACCAGCATGGTTACCACAGCATTCTGCAGCGATACACCGTCCCATCTAGTTTGCGCTTAGTGGGATTATCATTTGATTTTTTAACAGGATACTGACCCAACACACCTCCAGGCTGTGTAAAAGCTATTTGACCAAGAAGGAGAGTGATGGAGTGCTGCATCAGATGACCTGGCCTCCACAATCACCTTACTTCAACCCAATTGAGATGGTTTGGGATGAGTTGGACTGCATTGTGAAGGAAAAGCAGCCAACAAGTGCTCAGCATATGTGGGAACTCCTTCAGGATTATTGGAAATGCATTCCAGGTGAAGCTGGTTGAGAGAATGCCAACAGTGTGCAATGATTTCATCAAGGCAAAGGGTGTCAATTTTTAAGAATCTCAAATCTAAAATATATTTTGATTTGTTTAACACCTTTTTGGTTACTACGTGTTATTTCATGGTTTTGATGTCTTAAGTATTATTGACAATGTAGAAAATAGTGCAAATAAAGAAAAACCGTTGAAAGAGTAGGTGTGTCCAAACTTTTGACTGGTACTGTATGTATCTTTCATATAATTGAGAAATAATTTTCAAAAAAGAAAAGGCCAATTACTATACACCTTTATGGGGTTAGGGTTAGTTTTCCCACACAGCCATATCTCCATGTTACAGCGCTTGTTTACGGAAGACAAACAGAAGACATAGGCCTGCCACCTATGCTACTTGGCTATCTAGCATGCTCCGAACACCTGTGTGTAAACTAACTGGGGAGGAAGTGCAGTTCATCAACTGGAGACACACACAGATGGATCTTTGCAAAACTGCTAAACTAAGGGTATCTTTTTTTTAAAGCTTCTTTATCATTGACATGAAAGATAAGGGAAATATCAGCATATGTTTCGAAAATGGTTTCAAAAGCAATGATTATTGGCGTTAAAACACAACGTCGAAATTGTAGTTTACATAGAGCCAAATGTGGGTGAATGTAATGGCTGAAAACAATACATACGGAGAAGACTGGTTTTTAAGAGCTAGCCTACAAGTAGCAAAATAGGACTCAACTGATTAAACATGAAATGTATATCTATATGATTGAAATAGGCTTATTTATTTTTTATTTAACTAGCCAAGTCAGTTAAAAACATTCTTATTTACAACGACAGCCTAGGAACAGCAGGTTAAATGCCTTGTTCAGGGGCAGAACAACAGATTTTTACCTTGTTAGCTCTGAGATTCGATTTAGCAACCTTTCGGTTACTGGCCCAACAATCTAACCACTAGGCTACTTGCTGCCCCTTATAGTCTACTGTTTATTTTTTAATGTAGTCATCTCAGTTTTCATTTGAAGCATATATTTATATGTCACTTGTTTGTATCAATTGCAAAGACTTTGTCAACTTTGTATTTGAAGTTACAGTGCCTTGCAAAAGTATTCACCCCCCTTGGCATTTTCCCTATTTTGTTGCATTACAACCTGTAATTTAAATCGATTTTTATTTGGATTTCATGTAATGGACATACACAAAATAGTCCAAATTGGTGAAGTGAAATGAAAGAAATAACTTGAAAAGTGGTGTGTGCATATGTATTCACCCCCTTTGTTTTGAAGCCCCTAAATAAGATCTGGTGCAGACAATTTCCTTCAGAAGTCACATAATTAGTTAAATAACGTCCAGCTGGGTGCAATCTAAGTGTCACATGATCTGTCACATGTTCTCAGTATATATATACATGTTCTGAAAGGCCCCAGAGTCTGCAACACCACCAAGCAAGTGGCACCATGAAGACCAATGAGCTCTTCAAACAGGTCAGGGACAAAGTTGTGGATTAGTACATATCAGGGTTGGGTTATAAAAAAATATCAGAAACTTTGAACATCCCACGGAGCACCATTAAATCCATTATTAAAAAATTGAAAGAATATGGCACCACAACAAACCTGCCAAGAGAGGGCCGCCCACCAAAACTCATGGACCAGGCAAGGAGGGCATTAATCATAGACAACAAAGAGACCAAAGATAACCCTGAAGGAGCTGCGAAGCTCCACAGCGGAGATTGGAGTATCTGTCCATGGGACCACTTTAAGCCGTACACTCCACAGAGCTGGGCTTTACGGAAGAGTGGCCAGAAAAAACGTCATTGCTTAAAGAAACAATTAAGCAGACACGTTTGGTGTTCGCCAAAAGCCATGTGGGAGACTCCCCAAACATATGGAAGAAGGTACTCTGGTTAGATGAGACTAAAATTGAGCTTTTTGGCCATCACGGAAAATGCTATACCTGGTGCAAACTCAGCACCTTCTCATCACCCCGAGAACCCTATCCCCACATTGAAGCATGGTGGTGGCAGCAGGCTGTGGGGACGTTTTTCATCGGCAGGGACTGGGAAACTGGTCAGAATTGAAAGAATGACAGATGGCGCTAAATACAGGGAAATTCTTGATTGAAACCTGTTTCAGTCTCCAAGAGATTTGAGACTGGGATGAAGGTTAACCTTCCAGCATGACAATGACCCTAAGCATACGGCTAATGCAATACTAGAGTGGTTTAAACTTCTTATGGCTGCAGGGGCAGTATTGAGTAGCTTGGATGAAAGGTGCCCAGAGGTGCCCAGAGTAAACAGCCTGCTCCTCAGTCTCAGTTGCTAATATATGCATATTATTAATAGTATTGGATAGAAAACACTTGGAAGTTTCTAAAACTGTTTCAATGATGTCTGTGAGTATATCAGAACTCATATGGCAATCAAAAACCTGAAGAAATCCAGGTTGATCGGTTTTCAACCCAGGCCCTATTGAATTCACAGTGGGATATGGATAAAGTTGCACTCTTCCACTAGATGTCAACCATCTTTTGAAACTTGAATGAGGCTTCTACTGTGTTGTGGGCCTGAATAAGAGCTGAATGAGTCAGGTTACTGGCAGAGCCATTTCCTGGTCAAGTGCATTTCACATGATATCAACCTGTGATCCATTGCTCCTCTACACACAAAGGAATTCTCCGGTTGGAACTTTATTGAAGATTTATGATAAAAACATCCTGAAGATTGATTCTATACTTAGTTTGAAATGTTTCTAAGACCTGTAATATAACTCATCACGGACAAACTGAGTTGGTCCACCCACACAGACAGCGTGGTGAAGAAGGCGCAGCAGCGCCTCTTCAACCTCAGGAGGCTGAAGAAATTCAGCTTTTCACCAAAAACACTCACAAACTTTTACAGATGCACAATCGAGAGCATCCTGTCAGGCTGTATCACCGCCTAGTACGGCAACTGCTCCGCCCACAACCGTAAGGCTCTCCAGAGGGTAGTGAGGTCTGCACAATGCATCACCAGGGGCAAACTACCTGCCCTCCAGGACACCTACACCGCCCGATGTCACAGGAAGGCCAAAAAAGATAATCAAGGACAACAACCAACCAAGCCAATGCCTGTTCACACCGCTATCATCCAGAAGGCGAGATCAGTAGAGGTGCATCAAAGCAGGGACTGAGAGACTGAGAAACAGCTTTTATCTCAAGGCCATCAGACTGTTAAACAGCCATCACTAACATTGAGTGGCTGCTGCCAACATACAGACTCAATTTCTAGCCACTTTAATAATTAGATATAATAAAGGTATCACAAGTCACTTTAAACAATTCCACTCTATATAATGTTTACATACCCTACATTGCTAATCTCATATGTATATACTGTACTCTATACCATCTACTGCATCTTGCCTATGCCGTTTGGTCATCGCTCATCCATATATTTAAATGTATTTGTATATTTTTAATAATTACTTTACACTTGTGTGCATAAGGTAGTTGTGAAATTGTTAGATTACTTGTTAGATATTACTGCACGGCAGGAACTAGAAGCACAAGCGTTTCGCTACACTCGCATTAACATCTGCTATAACCATGTGTATGCGACCAATACGATTTGATAGGCGCGAAACTGTGCTACGAAACTGACTCAGTTGATAGTTAATATGAAATATGTAACATTACAGTAAATTGGGACAGTAGGTAAAAAACATACTGTATTTAGCTCATTTCCACTGCAGAGGACATTTATTAACAAGCTCTTATTTAATGTGGGGAAAAGGATTGCACTACTCTGAAAACTCAAACTATTCCTGAGATTTTATTATTAGAAACTATTTGAATATCAAACTGACATAAATGATAATTACACACACTTATCATAACATTTTCTAATTGTGATGGTTAATGTGATGGTAGCCATTTTGAAGAACCAGAAAGAAAGAATGATCAAGGTGACAACCCCGCACCTGTGATCTCATTGAGTGAGTTGGGTGCGTCACCGGCCTGAATCTAATCCAATCTGGAGCTATAGTCAGTAAAGCATATAATTAGCATTTCTACTAGTTGCAACAGCCACAAACTAAAAATGTGTCTATATCATCTAAATTGAAAACTATCAAAAACAATGAGGATAATGATCATCTCCTTTTGGACTGTTTTTCACCCTCTCAAATGCAGGTGTGTTATGTTTCTGATCTATGAAACAAATGTAAATGTCTACAATATAGAATATTTAGTCTGACTTAGAAATTGATACACACAATGTCACGGCCGTCGTTGGAAGGAGACCAAGATGCAGCGTGGTGACATGTTCCTTTTATTTATAGAAAATGTAGCCAAGAAAACAAGGACACGACGGTGAAGCTTAACTTCGGCTATAATGCTCTAACAAAGTCAACTACCCACACTGAAGGAGGGGGAAAAGGACTATGATTCCCAATGAGACAACGATAGACAGCTGTCCCTGATTGAGAACCATACTAGGCCAAAACATAGAAATAAAGAAACATAGAAAACAAAACATAGAATGCCCACCCAAATCACACCCTGACCAAACCAAAATAGAGACATAAAAAGGCTCTCTCAGGTCAGGGCGTGACACACAAAGACACAATTTTGTCAGAATTTGATCGAACATATCCTCATAAGCCTATCTTCACTTCCTGAGACCCAGCAATACATTTTTTTCTTCTCTTCTCTCACTTTTGTTAGGTCTGCCACTGTGTTAGGTCCTGCTGTACCTTTTGAGAGGACATTCTGGGATTTGTCATCTGGTTGGCAAGCATGTGAATGGTTTGTGTACGGAGTGTATGGTTTATTTAAGCAATCAGGCATGAGGAGGTGTGGTATTTAGCCCATATACCACAGCCGTGCCTTATTGCTGTTATAAACTGGTTACCAACGTAATTAGAGCCCAACTAACTTCTCACAAACCCTCCCCTATCCCCCAAATCCCTTCCAACCCCCATTGGAAGGGATTTGGGGGAAGGGGGAGGGTTTGTTAGAAGTTAGTAGGGCTCTTTTTTAATTTTCTTAGTAATACAGGATTAGGTAGGAGGGTTTAGTATTTCTTAATGTTTGATTCTTTATTAATTTAGTCTGTAAACTGGGATTGACTACACACCAGTACAACAGGTGGCGGAATGCACCTCTAACGTTTGTTTGCAAAACATAGAAGATGAAGAAGAAATACGTGACCCGGAAATGCCTAGTTAGAACAGTCTGGGTGCGTGCATGCGTGTTGATGTTATGGTTTATTTGCATTTTCATTTTTGATCAGATCGGCAATTCATAACTCATTGGTTTACCTAATTATAATTTATTGTTGGTGAAACACATGTCCAGCTAGCTAGGCTAAGCTAGCTGGTATTGGATTCAACTAGCTAGGCTAAGTTAATCAGCAAAAGGTCAGCTGAGCTAGCTAGCTAAAAATATGTTTGATACTGCTAATGTTACAGACAGTGTATTTCAAAGAATCCCAAATCAATCCATAGCACTCTAGTCTAGGCACTTATGGAGATCTGAGTTTTGATAGGTGTAAGGAATATGGCAAAAATTCCACCGAGCCGATCAAAGCAAGATGGAACAAGCTAGTTACCACATTACAGTTCCGCTTTGGGCTGGATGTGTCAATGTGTAGTTCAGACATGCATAATCAGAATTTTGTATTACCGCTATTAGTCACAAAATCCCTAGTTTGAAAGAGACTGTTTTTCTGAAAGCTGTGCTGAGACATTTTCCATACATTTTCCTCCACGTGGGCCGCCACCTAGCAATTTGAGTTCAACCAATGAGCTTCAGACTCTCACCATATGAGTGCCAGCTAGCAAGAGGCACACCATGCAACCACAGCAGAGTGAGAAAGATGCTGTGTTCGAAACAACTGGGAACTTGTAAAAATACAAGGTCAAATCATCACATCAGTGATCTTCAAGTCAGAAAGCCGGAGCTCTAGAAAGAGGCCCGAGTTGGAATTCCAATTTGGATGACCGTACAAATCTATTTTTTTCCCAGATGGCTTTTTTTTTTTCAGAGTTTCCAATTGTTTTGGAAACACTGAAGTCAAAAGTCAAAGATTTCCTAGTGGCCAGTTCAAAGTTTTGAACGTGGCAAGAGAGCGCAATGACGTGGTGCACAAATCTGCACATATGTGAGTACTATTTTCAGAACTATTTTCTAAAAAGTAAACAAAAAATATAAGATAATCTCTTTAAGGAACAGGTTTTTCCTGTCTTTTTGATAGTAGCAGCAGTGGAGATGATGGTGATATTGGTGATGTTGGATGGCCACCAAGGGGCTCTTGTCGCTCTGGTCAAAGGTAATCCAATCCCAAGGCCCCAAGGCAGTGACAGTGAAACTGTGTTGAAGAGGCCTCCACACCTTCATATGAGAAATGTTGTTATTAATTGTCTACAGTTCAATATATGTGTCTCAATAATCTATAGGCTCATTAGAGATTAGACAATATATTCAATGATATACAGAGTACACCCTTTCATTCTTGTAGCCTATATACCTGATTTATATATGTCTTGTTATCAGCCTAGTGGCGGAATCATGCTTACAGTACGTTCTGTTGCAATTTGTCTTTATTTCAGTTTTGAGATGCTTTGTTTATGTAATGTTCACCTTACACTTGTAATGGAAAAGTTCATGTATGACAGCAGCAGCTGCACTACCAGGGCCGGCTCAAGAAAAAAATAAGTTGACCTAATGATATATACATGGCGGAGGATAAATCAAGCTAGTCGTATTGACTACTTTCTTATGTCATTCTCGCAGGCAACAAAAGTATTTTAAAAAAAGTGCTGATAGGGGACAGAATGCAATCAGACCATCAAATAATTGGCATATAAATTATTCTTACAGAATTTCTACGTATTGGAAATTTAATCAAAGCCTAATGGATGACAACTTGTTTTTAACCAAGGCTGAAAAATTTATAACATAGGTTCAGCAGATTCCCTTATTGTATGGGACACTTTTAAATGTGCCTTTGGAGGCCATTCATTTCAATTCGCATCTTTAAAACAAAATAAATTTAGCTCAAGCGTTAATACTAACAAAGGACTTAGCGGGACTAACAGTACAGATAGATGGCAATAAAAACGGTACCAGAGGCACAGAATGAGTTAGAGGAAAAAGAACTGGAGGAAGTTCATCAAGAAATATCAAGTGTAATATATTATAAAACATAAAACGAACTGCATGGAATATGGGGAATAGTCACCCATGATTCACAAAACCATGTTTTGAAAGAGGAAGCAAAGTACTTTAAGCATATGTTTTGATTTCAGTCTCCTCCATCTCCACTAACTGAAGTTAATTGCAAGGATTTGTTTCTATTAATAATGTAAAATGAACAGCTGTACAGAAATACTCAGGGAAGGAACAGAGGAGGAAAGTCTTGATGCCTTTAAGTCAGGGACAAGTCCAGGGATTGATGGCATACATGTTGAGGTATATCACCATTTTTTAAAAATGTACTTACAGGACCGTTATTCGAATGTTTTAGTCTACCATTTTTATAGGAGTGGTTATCAGATATTCAACAAGAAGGCTTACACTTCAGTATTGTGATGCAAACATTCTAGCAAATGCATTGTGCATAGAATTAAAAAGGTATTGTCGGATATTATTTATCCTAATCAGACAGTTTTTTTTTTAGATGTACGATACAGTAGAGATACTATAAGACTGGAAACAATAGAACACTTTTAAAAATCTGGGAAACTAGACCTAGTATTCATAGCTGACTTTGAAAAGGCTTTTGATAAAGTACGACTGGAATTTATATATAAATGGAATATTTTAATTTAGGAGAATCTCTAATACAATGGGTTAAAGTTATGTATAGTAACCCTAGATGTAAAATATGGCTACTTTTCAGAAAGTATTAAACTGTTTAAAAAATATATATATTTCACCTTTATATAACCTCGGAGGCCAGTTAAGAAGTTCTCATTTACAACTGCGACCTGGCCCAGATAAAGCAAAGCAGTGCGACAAAAACAACAACACATAGTTACACATAAACAAACGTACAGTCAATAACACAATAGAAAAATCTATGTACTGTGTGTGCAAATGTAGAAGAGTAGGGAGGTACGGCAATAGATAGGCCATAGAGGCGAAATAATTACAATTTAGCATTAACACTGGAGTGATAGGTGTGCAGATGATGATGTGCAAGTAGAGATACTGGGGTGCAAAAGAACAATAAGATAAATAAAAATATGGGGATGAGGTAGTTGGGTGTGCTAACTGTCAAGAGGAGTAAAACAAGGTTTTCCACTATCGACATATCTATTTATTATTGCCATTGAAATGTTAGCTATCAATATCCGATCCCTGAAATCTAAAAAACAAAGTTGTCATTGAACGCTGTTCTTTTAAATTCACAATTTGGATCCCTCCACACCCTCAGAGGATCTAGATAATTGTTCTAACATCTCTGGATTACAATTGAATTATGATGTGTACTATATTACGTATTGGATCACAAAAAGATACTACTTTTACATTACTGTGTAGTTTACCAGTAAAATAGTCTGACGGTAAAATGGAAATACTATCAAATCAAATGTATTTACAAAGCCCTTATTACATCAGCCCATGTCACAAAGTGCTTATACAGAAACCCAGCATAAAACCCCAAACAGCAAGCAATGCAGATGTAGTTGCAATGATGGGAAGGTGAGTCGGAAGCAGGTGAAATGTTTTAATAAAACAACAAAACCAAGAACACGACACTAACATAAGGCAGTACGCCGATACACGAGAACAATACCAACTGGTGAGTGAACATGGGAGAGTGACATATAAAGGAGAGGAAATGATGAAGTTAATGGAGTCCAGGTGTGAATCATAATGATTCACAGGTTTGCGTAATGATGAGTGACAGGTGTGTGTAATGATGAATCCCAGGACAGGTGGTTAGTATTCTGGCGACGTCGTACGCTGGAGGGGAGGAGCAGGAGCAGACGTGACAGTAGTAGCACGGTGGATAGGAAAAACTCCCTAGAAAGGCAGGAACCTAGGAAGAAATGTATAGAGCAGGTATTCCCAAACTAATGTGATTCACTTTTTTAAATAATAATTTATTAATAAATAAAAGAGGTACATTTTTTTAATTCACATTTTCAAACAGTATTTTCCAATGGGGCTATACATTTGGGTGAGATTTTTTTCCTGCCTGAGTAACCTCATTTCAATGTCAAAAATAAAATTTAACCATCTAGTGTTCAGCGAAATAACAACACAATGTCAAATACAGGTAGCTTAGTCAAATAATTAACATCCAATCACATTAACCGTTACTCTCTCCCTGGAATTCCACTAACAGTCCGTTTGTAGCCACACATAGCTGCTGCTCATGTTGGTATCTGTACTGATGGTGCAAAAGTCATGACAGGGAGACATAGTGGAGTGGTAACGTGTGTGCAAGCAGTTGCTCCAGATGCCACTTCGGTACACAGCAGAATCCACTGAGAGGCTCTTGCTGCCAAGGGAATGCCTGACCACTTGAAAGACGTTTTGGACACTACAGTGAACATGGTTAACTTTGTTAAAGCAAGGCCCCTGAACTCTCATGTATTTTCTGCACTATGATATGGGCATCGACAATGTAACGCTTTTACAACATACAGAAGTGTGCTGTTATCAAGCGGCAAAGTATTGACACGTTATTTGGAATTGAGAGACGAGCTTAAAGTTTTCTTTACTGACCATCATTTTCACATGATGATGAGTTTCTCACACGACTGGCCCATCTGGATGATGTTTTTTCTCTCTCACCTGAAGGATCTGAATCTAGGATTACAGGGACTCTCCGCAACTATATTAAATGTGCGGGACAAAATTGAGATTTCTGGATTGGGCTGCGCTCAAGAGTATCCTGCCTTGGCAAATCACGCTGTTAAGACACTGATGCCCTTTGCAACCACGTACCTATGTGAGAGTGAATTCTCGACCCTCACTAGCATGAAAACTAAATACAGGCACAGACTCTGTGTGGAAAATGATTTAAGACTGAGACTCTCTCCAATACAACCCAACATTGCAGAGTTATGTGCATCCTTTCAAGCACACCCTTCTCATTAACGTGTGGTGAGTTATTCACAATTTTCAATGAACAAATAAGGTTTTATATGTAAGATGGTTAAATAAAGAGCAAAATGATTGATTATTATATTATTATTTGTGCCCTGGTCCTATAAGAGCTCTTTGTCACTTCCCACGAGCCAGGTTGTGACAATAACTCACACTCTTTCTTATGTTTAATAAATGTAGTGTGTGTGTGGCAGGCTTACAATGATGGCAAAAAACAACATTTGAGAGTGCGCTGACCCTGATGCTAAAGGGGGTATGCAGCTGGAGGTTGAATGTTTGAAGGGGTATGGGACTATAAAAAGATTGGGAACCACTGCTATAGAGGAACCAGGTTCTGAGGGGTGGCCAGTCCTCTTCTGGATGTGCCGGGTGGAGATTATAAGCGTACCATTAAGGCCAGATCATTCTTCAAGATGTTCAAACGTTCATAGATGACCAGCAGGATCAAATAATAATCACAGGGGTTGTAGAGGGTGTAACAAGTCAGCACCTCAGGAGTAAATGTCAAGCATTAAGAGGTTGAGGCAGCAGGTGTGGTAGAGAGAGAGCGAGAGGGTAGAAAACAGCAGGTCTGGGACAAGGTAGCACGTCCAATATTCAAATCCCGAAAGAATGAAATGATCTTACTTCAAAATGTATTTTAATAGAAAGTTAACAAACAAAAATAGATAAGATCTTGCTACTATGGATAGGAAAATAACTCTATTTGTGGAAAAATCACCCTGATTAACTCTTGTCATATCCTAGCTGACCTACCGTATTTGCTTATGGCCCTGCCTACACCTAACGACTTGTTTTTTAAATTATATGAGAAAAAAAAATACATTTAATTTGGAATGGCAAACCAGACAAAATTAAACAGGCCTTTTTATATAATGAATATGAATTCGGATGGCAGAAATGATTACATATTAAAGCATTAGACCTCTCACTAAAGGCTTCAGTCATAAAAAAACTATACTTAAATACAAACTTGTTCTCTAGCAGATTAGTAGCTCACCCCATGTTCAAGAATGCCATTTTTATGTCACGCCTGCCTCTGCTCCCCCGCTCTGGCCCTCGAGGGCGCCAGGCGTCCCATCATTACACACACCTGTCACCGTTGTTAAGCGCATCTGCGCTTCACGGGACTCACCTGGACTCCATTACTTTATTGATGGCCCCTTCTATATCTGTCACTTCCTCAGTTTCTTCCCCGTGTCTGCATTAATATCGTTTTGTTCACCCTGTCCAGACGCTGTTCTTGTTTTGTTTATCCATTAAATCTTCACTCCCTGTACTTGCTTCTCGTCAACCTCTCACTTTCGGGTTATTTGAAAATGAAATAATCTCCAAAATATTTCAATTTTTAAAACAAGCCATAGAAAGTTGGTTGCTATTTCAGTTTAATCTACCAGAAAATACAGAACAAATATTACAACAAATAGTATGGTTAAACTCAATTATACAATGGGTGGGTCTAATCCTGAATGCTGATTGGTTAAAAGCACATTCCAGCCACAAGTTACCACCAGATAAATCTATGGTGTTAAAATGCTTATTTCCTCTGTTCCATCTGACTGCGCAATCCACTGTCTCATCAGCCCAGACAGGGAAGTTATAAACTTGATCTCCACTATAAAAAGCATCTAGACATTATCTCACATTTATTTTCGACTAACATTTAGTTTTCAACAGCAGAGATTTCTATAAACCTTGCTGTCTGTCTCTGACATTTGCAACATTGTTTCAATATTCAAATTTGATCTCCAACTGTCCCATAATGAACGTGTAGGGGTCAAGGAGTCGGGACAAGAGTGAGGCAGGCAGCGTTTCTCAGCCAGTAGAAATCATGAATCAGCTTAATTTTTATGGATATATACAAAGAAATGTCAATTGAAAAATGTTAAAACGAAATGAAGTGCAGCTAGTTTGCAGTCTTTCCAGCTTCAGTTTGAAGTTATTGTGTTAGCTGTGTTGTTGGCTAGCTCCTCTGAACAACAGTGTCCTAATGAGAGAGCACATGGAAAAATCGTGCCTCATTAGCTCATTGTTATGGATGTACAGTATCCAAATAAATGTCACTAGAAACAGCTTAAACAAATGCAGCTACTGTTGTTATTCTGTCTGCACTGTTTGATGTGACTGTAAGCTAGCAATAGTTGGCTAGCTAGCAAGCGAGGGATGAGAACATTGCCAGCTAGTATGACAATGGAACATTTAGAACTAACGACTGGGTCGCGTCCATAGATACAGAACAAAAAGACTAAACGACTGGGTCGCGTCTATGGCAACCAAACCAATGGAACGAATGACCAGCCTGCTTGGGTAGCAACCGTAGATTTGTTTCAGGAATATATCTTGTGGAAGGATGAAATAGTATGAATAAATTCATAAAAATAACATTTATATTGAAAATATGTCAATCGTTATTTGAATATGTTGGTAACCCTTTGTATAAAAGTGATAATGCCATTGAAGCCGGTGTTTGGGGGATATATTGGCACGGTTTGCCGGCCCTTGACTTTGTCTTGAGCCTAACAACACCTGTGCCAATATATCCTCCAAACACTGGCTTCTCGGGCATTATCACGTAAATATACTAATTGATCAAAATAAAAAGAAATTGGGAAATGTTTTTAAACTGTATAAGGTCTGTAAATAAACGTGCAATATTGTAATTATTCGCCTACCTCCTCATGCCTTTTGCACACATTGTATATAGACTCCCCTTTTTTTTCTCTACTGTGTTATTGACTTGTTAATTGTTTACTCCATGTGTAACTCTGTGTTGTCTGTTCACTCTGCTATGCTTTATCTTGGCCAGGTCGCAGTTGCAAATGAGAACCTGTTCTCAACTAGCCTACCTGGTTAAATAAAGGTGAAATAAAAAAATAAAAATAAAAATTATATCATAAATAGATTGAGTTGAGTTAAATCACACATGCAGCTAGCAAAAATATATGGAAATGTCTGCTATTCAAAATTACAACCAACTAATTGCAGCATTACCTAAAAAATGGAAGAGGCAAGTGGAAGGGGAAGAAGGTAAGGAACTTGTCTGTCGGCATAAAGGACCAAAACATGTACAGCTGTGCCATACAGGTTGCAAAATAGAGATTTTCAATGTACTGATTCCATGGAACATGGTTTATGACCTGGTACACAAAATGACGCGGGATTCAAAATGCTGTTTTTCAATTAAAATTATTATATACAATTCAAACAATAGAATGTTATATACAGTTGATGTCGGATGTTTACATACACTTTAGCTAAATACATATAAACTCTGTTTTTCACAATTCCTGACATCTAATCCTAGTAAAGATTCTGTGTCTTAGGTCAGTTAGATCACCATTTTATTTTAAGAATGTGAAATGTCAGATTAATAGTAGAGACAATGATTTATTTCAGCTTTTATTTCTTTCATCACATTCCCAGTAGGTCAGAAGTTTACATACATTCAATTAATATTTGCTAGCATTGCCTTTAAATTGTTTAATTTGGGTCAAACGTTTCAGGTAGCCTTCCACAAGCTTCCCACAATAAATTGGGTGAATTTTGTCCCATTCCTCCTGACAGAGCTGGTGTAACTGAGTCAGGTTTGTAGGCCTGCTTGCTCATACATGCTTTTTCAGTGCTGCCCAAAGATTTTCGATAGGATTGAGGTCAGAGCTTTGTGATGGCCCCTCCAATACCTTGACTTTGTTGTCCTTAAGTCATTTTTCCACAACTTTGGAAGTATGCTTGGGGTTATTATCCACGTAATTTTCCTGCCTCATGATGCCATCTATTTTGTGAAGTGCACCAGTCCCTCCTGCAGCAAAGCACCCCCACAACATAATGCTGCCACCCCCGTGAATTGTGGTGTTGGGATGGTGTTCTTCGGCTTGCAAGCCTCCCCCTTTTTCCTCCAAACATGACCATGGTCATTATGGCCAAACAGTTCTAATTTTTGGTTCATCAGACCAGAGGACATTTATCCAAAAAGTACGATCTTTGTCCCCGTGTGCAGTTGCAAACTGTAGTCTGGCTTTTTTATGGCGGTTTTGGAACAGTGGCTTCTTCCTTGCTGAGCAGCCTTTCAGGTTATGTCGATATAGGACTCCTTTTACTGTGGATATAGATACTTTTGTACCTGTTTCCTCCAGCATCTTCACAAGGTCCTTTGCTGTTGTTCTGTGATTGATTTGCACTTCTCGCACCAAAGTACGTTCATCTCTAGGAGACAGAACGCATCTCCTTCCTGAGCGGTATGATGGCTGCGTGGTCCCATGGTGTTTAAACGTGCATACTAGTGTTTGTACAGATGAACGTGGTACCTTCAGGCATTTGGAAATTGCTCCCAAGGATGTACCAGACTTGTGGAGGTCTACAATTCTTGGCTGATTTATTGTGGAGGTTCTCTGAGGTCTTGGCTGATTTTATTTAGATTTTCCCACGATGTCAAGCAAAAGAGGCACTGAGTTTGAAGATAAGACTGGAAATACATCCACAGGTACACCTCCAATTGACTCAAATTATGTCAATTAGCCTATCAGAAGCTTTTAAAGCTATGACATCAATTTCTGGAATCTTCCAAGCTGTTTAAAGGTACAGTCAACTTAGTGTATGTAAACTTTTGACCCGCTGGAATTGTGAAACAGTGAATTATAATTGAAATAATCTGTCTGTGAACAATTGTTGGAAAAATTACTAGTAGATGTCCTAACCGACTTGCCAAAACTATAGTTTGATAACAAGAAATGTGTGGAGTGGTTGAAAATTGAGTTTTAATGACTCCAACCTAAGTGCATGTAAACTTCCGACTTCAACTCTATATGGGGGATACAACCACCCCAGCTCTGATTTTGCTACAAAGACACAGAATTATTGTTCACTTGTTTTGGTGCTGCCCCCATGTAGCTTGTTTTTGGTCGCAGGGTCAGGAAAGGCCGAAAAATTACAACATTTATCTGGAGCTAACTCTGCAAATTTGAAAATTCATATTCAATCGATCAATGATAAAATAATAATACTCTTAGCAAAACAATATATTGTTCATTTACAATCTGTGGCAACTTATTATTATTATTCTTTTAATTTTACCTTTATTTTACTAGGCAAGTCAGTTAAGAACAAAATCGTATTTACAATGACGGCCTAGGAACAGTGGGTTAACTGCCTGTTCAGGAACAGTTCAGGAACAGAAGTTCGGGGATTCGAACTTGCAACCTTTCGGTTACTAGTCCAACGCTCTAACCACTAGGCTACCCTGCCGCCCCTTTATAATATAAAGGTTATGGAAATGTGTGAAACATCACAGCACAGATAAAAAATATACACTGCTGGTGAAAAGTTTTAGAACACCTACTCATTCAAGGGTTTTTCTTTATTTTGACAATTTTCTACATTGTAGGATAATAGTGAAGACATCAAAACTATGAAATAACACATATGGAATCATGTAGTAACCAAAATGAAGGCTGCAGCTCAATGACGAGGGAACACTGAGCGAGAAACGCCCGACAGGTGCCCGGCACTCCACTGACGCACTCTGGGGGAGGTAAGCAGGGTTCCCGGGAAACCGGGGTGACAGCGCTGCTACCAGCCAGGTTGCTGAGGGGCTGGGAGGCTACCATCGTTGTAGGCTGCCTAGTAGACAACTCACTGAATTGCTCCCGCAATGTGTCCAATGCTAGCTTGTGATGTTTGGCCATGGCCTGGAACTCTTCCATCAGACCACGAAGCAACTCGTCGTTCATACCAAGAACACAGTGGCCTCCATTATTCTTAAATGTAAGAAGTTTGGAGCCACCAAGACATTTCCTAGAGCTGGCTGCCCGGCCAAACTGAGCAATCGAGGGAGAAGGGCCTTGGTCAGGGAGGAGACCAAGAACACGATGGTCACTCTGACAGAGCTCCAGATCCTCTGTGGAGATGGGAGAACCTTCCAGAAAGACAACCATCTATGCAGCACTCCACCAATTTGCCGTTTATGGCCAGACGGAAGCCACTCCTCAGTAAAAGGCACATGACAGCCTACTTGGAGTTTGACAAAAGGCACCTTAAGGACTCTCAGACCATGAGAAAAAAGATTATCTGGTCTGATGAAACCTAGATTGAACTCTTTGGCCTGAATTCCAAGCATCACATCTGGAGGAAACCTGGCACCATCCGAAGGTGAAGCATGGTGGTAGCAGCATCATGCTGTTGGGATGTTTTTCAGCAGTAGGAACTGGGATACTAGTCAAGATTGAGGGAAAGATGAATGAAGCAAAGTACAGAGAGATCCTTGATGAAAACCTGCTCCAGAGTGCTCAGGACCTCAGACTGGGGCCAAGGTTCACCTTCTAACAGGACAATGACCCGAAGCACACAGCCAAAACAATGCAAGAGTGACTTTGGGACAAGTCTCTGAATGTTCTTGAGTGGCCCAGCCTGTCATGTATTGTCATGTTATGTCTTGTCCCTGTGCTTTCTCTTCTCTTCGTTTCCCCCTGCTGGTCGTATTAGGTTACTTTCTCTCTCTCTATCTCTCTCTCTCTCTATCGTTCCTGCTCCCAGCTGTTCCTCATTCTCCTAACGACCTCGTTTACTCTCTCACACCTGTCCCCTCTTTTGCCCTCTGATTAAGTCTCTATTTCTCTCTCTGTTTCTGCTTCTGTCCTTGTCGGATTCTTGTTTGCTTTGCCCTTGTCCCGTCCTGTCGTAATCTGCCTCTTCATCAGATGCTGCGTGTGAGCAGGTGTCTCTGTCCTCTACGGCCCGCGCCTACCCGGAGGGACCAGCAGTCTATTGCCGCTAGCCCTGCTATTCTCCTCTACTACTAGAAGGGGGACTCTCCTGTAAAGATAGAGGATTTATGTTTTCCCTGTTTGGACATCTCCTGTAAAGATTGAGGATTTATGCTTTCCCTGTTTGGACATTCTCCTGTAAAGATAGAGGATTTATGTTTTCCCTGTTTGGACATCTCCTGTAAAGATTGAGGATTTATGTTTTCCCTGTTTGGACATTAAAAGACTCTGTTTCTGACTCTGTTTCTGTTGTCGGTCCATCTACGCTGGACCGGTTCGGCAGCTTCCTGCAGTGCCTTGATAGACTCTGGGGCGGAGGGCTGTTTTATGGACGAAGCCTGGGCTCGGGAACATGACATTCCTCTCAGACAGTTAGGGGAGCCCACGGCCATGTTCGCCTTGGATGGTAGTCCTCTCCCCAGGATTCAGCGTGAAACGCTACCTTTAACCCTCACTGTCTCTGGTAATCATAGCGAAACCATTTCTTTTTTGATTTTTCGTTCACCTTTTACACCTGTTGTTTTGGGCCATCCCTGGCTAGTGTGTCATAATCCTTCTATTAATTGGTCTAGTAACTTTATCCTCTCCTGGAACGTCTCTTGTCATGTGAAGTGTTTAATGTCTGCTATTCCACCTGTTTCTTCTGCCCCCTCTTCACAGGAGGAGCCTGGTGATTTGACAGGGGTGCCGGAGGAATATCATGATCTGCGCACGGTCTTCAGTCGGTCCAGGGCCACCTCCCTTCCTCCTCACCGGTCGTATGATTGTAGTATTGATCTCCTTCCGGGTACCACTCCCCCCGGGGTAGACTATACTCTCTGTCGGCTCCCGAACGTAAGGCTCTCGAAGATTATTTGTCTGTAGCTCTCGACGCCGGTACCGTAGTCCCTTCCTCCTCTCCCGCCGGAGCGGGGGTTTTTTTTGTTAAGAAAAAGGACGGGACCCTGCGCCCCTGCGTGGATTATCGAGGGCTGAATGACATAACGGTTAAGAATCGTTATCCGCTTCCCCTTATGTCTTCAGCCTTCGAGATCCTGCAGGGAGCCAGGTTTTTCACTAAGTTGGACCTTCGTAACGCTTACCATCTCGTGCGCATCAGGGAGGGGGACGAGTGGAAAACGGCGTTTAACACTCCGTTAGGGCACTTTGAATACCGGGTTCTGCCTAACGCTCCAGCTGTCTTTCAGGCATTAGTGAATGATGTACTGAGAGACATGCTGAACATCTTTGTTTTCGTTTACCTTGACGATATCCTGATTTTTTCACCGTCACTCCAGATTCATGTTCAGCACGTTCGACGTGTCCTCCAGCGCCTTTTAGAGAATTGTCTTTATGTGAAGGCTGAGAAGTGCGCTTTTCATGTCTCCTCCGTCACATTTCTCGGTTCTGTTATTTCCGCTGAAGGCATTCAGATGGATCCCGCTAAGGTCCAAGCTGTCAGCGATTGGCCCGTCCCTAAGTCACGTGTCGAGCTGCAACGCTTTCTCGGTTTCGCGAATTTCTATCGTCGTTTCATTCGTAATTTCGGTCAGGTGGCAGCTCCTCTCACAGCCCTTACTTCTGTCAAGACGTGCTTTAAGTGGTCCGTTTCCGCCCAGGGAGCTTTTGATCTCCTCAAGAAGCGGTTTACATCCGCTCCTATCCTTGTTACACCTGACGTCTCTAGACAGTTCATTGTCGAGGTTGACGCGTCAGAGGTGGGCGTGGGAGCCATTCTGTCCCAGCGCTCCCATTCTGACGATAAGGTCCACCCTTGCGCGTATTTTTCTCATCGCCTGTCGCCGTCAGAACGTAACTATGATGTGGGAAACCGCAAACTGCTCGCCATCCGCTTAGCCCTAGGCGAATGGCGACAGTGGTTGGAGGGGGCGACCGTTCCTTTTGTCGTTTGGACTGACCATAAGAACCTTGAGTACATCCGTTCTGCCAAACGACTTAATGCGCGTCAGGCTCGTTGGGCGCTGTTTTTCGCTCGTTTCGAGTTCGTTATTTCTTATCGTCCGGGCTCAAAGAACACCAAGCCTGATGCTTTATTCCGTCTCTTCAGTTCTTCAGTAGCCTCCACCGACCCTGAGGGGATTCTCCCTGAGGGGCGTGTTGTCGGGTTGACTGTCTGGGGAATTGAGAGGCAGGTAAAGCAAGCACTCACTCACACTCCGTCGCCGCGCGCTTGTCCTAGGAACCTTCTTTTCGTTCCTACTCGTCTGGCCGTTCTTCAGTGGGCTCACTCTGCCAAGTTAGCCGGCCACCCCGGCGTTCGGGGTACGCTTGCTTCTATTCGCCAGCGTTTTTGGTGGCCCACTCAGGAGCGTGACACGCGTCGTTTCGTGGCTGCATAACACAGCCAGAGCCTGGACTTGGTCATCGGTTGCTGCTGCGGAAGCGAAGTGTTCTGGGCCTTACTGAACCCCTCCTGGAGGTCCTGGTACTCTGCAGAGACCAAGCCCCCAGGAAGACGTCCAGGGGCAGGCTGAGCTGACTTCAGGCATTGAGTGTGGCAGGACGGGCTCCAGCCCATGATGGCACCAGTTGGCCAGTCGATGATGGGATTGTGTTGCTGGAGCCAGGAGAATCCCAATACCATGGGAATCTGAGGAGACTTGATGACCAGCAATTTAATAGTCTCGCTGTGGTTCCCTGACACCCATAGGTTGATGGGAGTGATAATATGAGTAACCCTGCCTATTGGGCGCCCATCCAGCGCTCTAACCTCCATGGGAGTGGAGAGGGACTGAGTGGGGATGTTCAGCTCGGAAGCCAGGGTTGCGTCCAAAAAACTCTCATCGGCTCCAGAGTCAATGAGGACCCGGAGAGATTTAGACTGGCTGCCCCATAGAGGAATGGCAGGAATGGCAGGAGACCTCGGGTTCTCTCGGCAGCAGGATCGTCTGGGACTTCTGGGAGGACTCGGAGGCAAGGTGGAATCCCTGGACGTGTGAGCGAAGTCGAATTTCCTCTCCCTCTACTGTTCCAGTAGTCGCCCATCAATATGGATATGGTCAAAGCGATGAGGGAATAGAGACCATTGGTAACACCCGAGCAGCAAGCTCGTCCTTGACCGCCTCCGAGACCCCGTGCAGGAACATATCAAACAGTGCTTCCTGGTTCCAAGCACTCTCCGCTGCCAACGTGCGGATATCCACAGCATATTCAGCCACACTGCAGGGGTCCTGCCGAAGCTGGATTAGCTCCCGGGCAGCGTCTCTCCCGGAGAACAGGGTGAGAAAAACCTTCTTGACCTCTTCCAAGAACCCCTCCAGACTAACCCATATGGCCGGCTGCTGTTCCCATACAGCAGTAGCCCAGGTGAGAGCCCTCACGGACATCAGCGTGATGAGATAGCCTACCTTGGAGCGATCCAAGGGGAAGGAAGAGGGGTGAAGCTCAAATGAGGGCACACTGACTAACGCTTCATTGAAGCTTTCCAGGGGGGGGGGGGGGGTAAATGGGGCTTCCGAGAAGGTGGAGTGTTCGATGAGACTGCTGAATCACTGAGGAGCTGCAGGGTTACCACTGTGGTAGGCTGCCTCCCAGACAACCTGCAGAATTGCTCCAGCAAACTGTTCAAGGCCCGTTCATGGCATTAAGCCAACATTTGGACCCCCTCCATAAGGCCACGAAGCAGTTCCTCGTGCCTCCCAATGGCGGAGGAGATGGCGTCGCGCAGCTGGCCCGGGTCTGCTGGGTCAGTCATGGCCAGTTGTACTATCAGGAAGGTAAGACCGAAGTGCAGACTGTGTGAAGTAACCATGTTTAATGTAACCTCAGGGGCAGGCAGGGGTTGATAATCCAGAGTAGGAGCCAAGGTACAGGACGGCAGACAGGCTCGGGGTCAGAGACAAGCAGAGTGCAGTAATCCAGAAGTGGAGCAAAGGTACAGGATGGCAGGCAGTCTCAGGGTCGGGCAGAGTGGACAGGCGTGCAGGTACAGGACGGCAGGCAGTCTCAGGGTCGGGCAGAGTGGACAGGCGTGCAGGTACAGGACGGCAGGCAGTCTCAGGGTCGGGCAGAGTGGACAGGCGTGCAGGTACAGGACGGCAGGCAGTCTCAGGGTCGGGCAGAGTGGACAGGCGTGCAGGTACAGGGTCAGGACAAGCAATGGTCAAAAACCAGGAGGACGATAAAAAGAGAGGCTGGGAAAAGACAGGAGCTGACAGGACGGACGCTGGTAAGTTTGAAAAACAAGACGAACCGGCAACAGACAGACAGAAAAAACAGGTATAAATATACAGGGGATAATGGGGAAGATGGGCGACACCTGGAGGGGGGTGGAGACAATCACAAGAACAGGTGAAACAGATCAGGGCGTGACAATACTCAAGGTATTATCTTCACACTTATTTTAGATGCTTTTCACTGACAGCCGCAACTCAATAATCAGCTAGGCTATTGCCCCGTACGCAGCTCAAATGACTGGCTTTTCAAATTGGCATAAGCCTATGCACATATGATTTTAAATAATTCACAGCGAAAAAAAATGTAAAGAAGCTAATGATTCTTTGGTGAAGTATTTTGAACTATTTTACTTATTTCTATATAGACAGGAGTAAATATACAACTTTGGTATATGTATTTCAATTTACTTATCCAAACAGTACACTGTGCACCAGCCAGAGTTGGGACCAAGTCATTGTTTTACAAATCAGAAGTAAGTCTCAAGTCTTAGCACTCAAGTCCCAAGTCAAGTCTCAAGTCAAGACAGGCAAGTCCGAGTCAAGTCTTAAGCCAAGACCGACAAGTCCCAAGTCAAGTCTCAAGTCCTAAACTTTGAGTTTTGAGTCCTAAACAAATCACAAGGTGCTCTTCACCAAATTTAATAGCATTTGATATTTTTAACAAGAGTTATAGTTAGTATATTACATTTACGCAAATCATGAATGCTTTTTAAAAATATTTTAAAAATATTTCCAAATAAACTTTATATTCCATGGAAATACATGGGTAGCCATGAGAAAGACACATCAATGACAACAAAAACAAAATATTTTAGTTCTCTCTCCCCAGATATACTCTTAACACCTAAAACAATCCTGCCATAAAGTTACAATAATTTATTAAAAGGTACATCAAAACAACTGCTACTGAACTTCAAGTAAGGCCTACAATTTGAACACTGGCCTGAATGTCTGAGAAAAAAATACAGAGCCCAAAGATGGGAGATAAAACCTGAACATGGAGACTACGTGTGTGTGTGTGATGCATAAACAGTTGATTTTCTTCTCTTATCTCAGGGCCATATAATGCATTGCATTTGCAAATAAACAAATTCGATAAAAGTCTGTCAAAAATAATTGAGCAGCGGCAGTAGCACCGTATCGTCCAGCCCCGTCCCCCATCCCCATAGCGATCGACTATCGAGGCTGGCTGTGAGAGCCAGGTCTGTGAGAGCCCGAAATCTTGGTTTTGGTTTTGCAATTGACTTCACAACGTGGGCATCACATGAATTCAAAGAGGAAGGAGGTTGCATTGTGTGTGTGTGTGTGTGTGTGTGTGTGTGTGTGTGTGTGTGTGTGTGTGTGTGTGTGACCACCCTTTCAAAATAAGTTAATTGCCCAAACATCCTGCTGCAACAAAAACGGTTTACACTTACAGGTGAAATGAACTATCAAAACCCAATTCTCAATGTCTCATTTACTGATAACAATGCTGACAGGACTGCACATTCATCCTGAGAGTGGATGTCTCTTCCCTCTCTACAGAAATCCAACCTAGTCTATCAACAACTAATATTTGAAAGAGGAAGCACACAGCCAAAAGGAGTTTGTTTTGGGTTTCCAAAAATACTTTTTTGTTCCTTTTTATAAAATTACTAAACTTTTTGAAATCACAAACCTTGCAGATATTTTGCATTGCAAAACTCCTGGTGAAACCCCACATTTGTGTGGTAAGGAGGTTGCTATGAACAACATTGAGGAAAATAAAAGTACATTCAGTGCTACTATGACCAGTGGTGGAAAAAGTACTAAATTGTCGTACTTGAGTAAAAGTAAAGATGCGTACCTTAATAGAAAATGACTCAAGTAAAAGTCACCCAGTAAAATACTACTTGAGTAAAAGTTTAAACGTGTTTGGTTGTAAATATACTTAAGTATCAAAAGTAAATGGAATTGCTAAAATGTACTTAAGTATCAAAAGTAAAAACCTATTCAAATGTATATTAAGCAAACCAGACTGCATTATTATTTTATATTTTTTTACGTACGGATGGCCAGGAGCACACTCAAACACTAACATAATTTACAAACATGTTTAGAGAGTCCGTCAGATCTATTGGTAGATAGGTAAAAAACATTGAATATCCCTTTGAGCATGTTGAACTTATTAATTACACTTTGGTTGGTGTATCAATACACCCAGTCACTACAAAGACATCCTTCTTAACTCAGTTGCCAGAGAGGAAGGAAACCGCTCAGGGATTTCACCTTGAGGCCAATGGTGACTTTAAATATTTAATGGGAGTTTAATGGCTGTGATAGGAGAGAACTGAGGATGGATTAACAACATTGTAGTTACTCCAATAAACTAATCTTATTGACAAAGGGAAACAAAGGAAGCCTGTACAGAATAAAAAATATTCCAAAACATGCATCCTATTTGTAACAAGGCACTAAAGTAATACTGAAAAAAATGTGGCAAAGCAAGCATTTTTTTTCCTGAATACAAAGTGATATGTTTTGGGCAAATCCAATACAACACATTACTGTCTACCACTCTCCATATTTTAAAGCATAGTGGTGGCTGCATCATGTTATGGTATGTGTCTGCTTATAATCGTTAAGGACTGGGGAGTTTTTCAGGTAAACATTTTTACGGAATGGAGCTAAGAACAGGCAAAATCCTAGAGGAAAACTTGGTTCAGTCTGCTTTCCACCAGACACCTGGAGATTAATTCACCTTTTAGCGGGACAATAACCTAAAACACAAGGCCAAATCTACACTAGAGTTGCTTACCAAGAAGACGGTGAATGTTCCTGAGCGGCTGACTTACAGTTTGACTTCAATCTACTTGAAAATATATGGCAAGACCTGGAAATGCTCTAGCAATGGTCAACAACCAATTTGACAGAGCTTGAAGTATTTTGAAAAGAATAATGAGCAAATGTCGCACAATCCAGTTGTGGAAAGCTCTTAGACACTTACCCAGAAAGACTCTGTAATCGATGCCAAAGGTGCTTCTTCAAAGTATTGACTCAGGAGTGTGAAACATGTTTTCACTTTGTTATTATGGGGTATTGTGTGTAGATGGGTATGAAAAACATATATTTAATCCATTTTGAATTCAGGCTGTAACACAACAAAATGTGGAATAAGTCAAGGGGTATGAATACGTTCTGAATCATTAACCCAATAAGTGAGACATGTAACTTTCTACAGAGCATACAGATCTATAAACACAACAACAACAACAAGACCCTTAGTGATCTGTTTATTTATTTGAATCAAAATTTTTTAAATAGTATGTTGTGAAATGCACTGTATCTATTCTTGACTGTGACAACTTTATAACTTAAATAAAGTAATAGCTTTGAGATGATGGCCTTTTGAATGAACTCTGAACTCATGGATGATTCATAAAGGAAATGATGAATTGACCCAATGAACTCAATGAACTCATGGATGATGCAATTGAAAGGATCTATATGCAACCAAAGTTATTTCCATTTCTCATTAAATGACCAGTGATCGCTACGTGAGGAACCCAAGGTATCTGTTGGGGACCTCCTACTACAGGGGCTGGCTGCTTTCTGAGTGCACACTGTTGCTATAAAAGCTCTTCCCTTTTCACTTTTCACTCTGCACATTTGTGGACTTAATCATTACTCTTCTGCATCTTACAATGGAGGAAACCTATGTCAGGCATGTGGAGTTTCTGGGCTTTGAGAAACGCTTCTTCCCCAGTCAGCACTATGTGAGTTTGAGTTTGATCATTGTTGACCAAAATACCAAATGGTTCAGTGGAGGTTAATGCATGAGATTGTTTTCCCAGACATAGATTAAGCCTAGTCATGCTCAATGGAGATTCTCTATTCAAAGTGCTTCTTAGTCCGAGTCTCTTCTTAATAGTAAAGACAATTGCTTAGAAAACTTTAATGACCAGGATTATTAGTTAACATTAAATTGCTTTCATACCATTTTAATTCTGCAAAATAGCTGTAGAGGATTTGATGGTTCTTCACTTATCTTTTTGACTACTTTCTCAAAGGTCTACATGCTGATGGTGAAATGGAACAACCTGTCTGAGAAGTTGATCTATAGAGGGTATCCGGAGATCTACACATTTCATGTGAGTCTCTGCTCACATAATTTAATAGCGGAGGCAGAAAGTCGAAAGGTTGGACAACTGTGTATGTGTAGTGTTTGTCTGTATGAAAATAGCAGGCGAAGGGATTTCATTGCTACCTCAATAACTGAAAGCTTGTTAAATAGATAAACGCTGTGAAATGCCTGCCTTACTATTAGCCCCACTGATCTGCAGTCAGTTGATATGGTGCCTGTCTGCCGGGGATATAGAAATTCAAGATGAATAACTGCCTCCCTACTACCCCCACTGATCTGCAGTTAGTTGATAATGTGTCTGGGTTATAGAAATCCCTAATGGAGATGTTCCCAATTGAGGCTGGTGACATCGATAAGAAAGACAGGATCATCCCTGCATTACCAGGTAAGGACATGTACCTGCTCTATGGCTTACCTCTCCACAATGATAACTGTTGTGTGCTTAGCGTTCTGGCACAAATGGTTGCTGTGCACCATATTGGTGGTGGATGAGGTGAATTTCCACCTTACCATGTAAAGGGCATTGAGCACCTAGATGGAAAATCATGGATAAAGAAAGTATTGATCTCTCGACAATTTACTCTAGCAGTGATGTTGTAATTCTAGTATCCTTTGCATTTTTGCTTCATTTGAAAACAAAAAAGTGTAGGTGTTGTGTGCACTTGGGTGAACAGACTAGGTAGTGCTTGTTGTCAGTCAATGCTTCTCATAAGGAAACACCTGCAGCTGCTATCCAGATGTGACAAATGTACTTCTCTTTTTTTGTATAAATGCTAATCAGTAAACCATAGCATCCTGTCTCATTTTAATATTTTTTTTTAAATAACCTTATTCAATATATTTTTCTTTTCTAGAATTGAATTTAAGCATAAATTATTTATCAAAAATATATTCTTTAAATTACAGTGCATCTTATGCTTATGCAGTCTAAATAGTTATATAGTATATTAATAACTTCAATTGTTGTGCTGTACAGTTAAAAGCTGATTGGTAGGGATTCTGTATGTGTATTACATATTTTGCACTTTTGCTTTTTGTTAAACAGTTTGCACTTTTAGTTCTCACTAAAGGCAGCATATTTTTAATCCAAAGGCTGTGACCACTAGTGATTATTTAGTACGAAAGCTAAATTAACTAACACAGTGATTCCCAAACTGGAGAATTCCATCGGGGGTACACCTAATAGAAATGTGATTCACATTTTTTTTAAATATTAAAAAATAATTTTTGAATTTAAATAAATAAAATAAAAAAAATCTTCATATTTTCAAACAGTCCCATTATATTTTCCAACGGGGGCTATACATTTGGGTGAGTTTCTCTCTCTCGCCTGATTAGCCCCCTTTCACTGCTAAAATTAATGACACCATATACTGTTCAGCGAAATAAGAACACAATGTCAAATACAGGTAGCCTAGTCAAATAATTAACATCCAATCACACTAACCGTTACTCTCTCACAGGAATTCCACTAATGGCCCGTATGTAGCCACACATAGCTGCTGCTCGTGTTGGTATCTGTACTGATGGTGCAAAAGCCATGACAGGGAGACATAGTGGAGTGGTAACGTGTGTGCAAGCAGTTGCTCCCGACGCCACTTGGGTACACTGGAGCATTCGAGAGGCTCTTGCTGCCAAGGGAATGCCTGACAGCTTGAAAGACATTTTGGACACTACAGTGAAAATGGTTAACTTTGTTATTAAAGCAAGGCCCCTGAACTCTCATGTATTTTCTGTAGTAACCAATGATATGGGCAGCGACCATGTAATGCTTTCATAACATACAGAAATGTGCTGGTTATCAAGGGGCAAAGTATTGACACGTTTTTTGAAATTGAGAGACGAGCTTGAAGTTTTCTTTACTGACCATAATTTTCACTTGTCTGACCACTTGCACGATGACTAGTTTCTCACACGACTGGCCAATCTGGTTGATGTTTTTTCTTGCCTGGATGATCTGAATCTAGGATTACAGGGACTCTGCGCAACTATATTCAATGTGCAGCACACAATTGAGGCTATGATTAAGAAGTTGGAGCTGTACTCTGTCTGCATTAACAAGGACAACACACAGGTCTTTCCATCATTGTATGATTTTTTGTGTGCAAATGAACTCAAGCTTATGGACCATGTCAAATGTGATATAGCGAAGAACCGGAGTGAGTTGGATACGCAAATACGCAGGAACTTTCCCGAAACGGATGACACAAACAACTGGATTCTTTATCCCTTTCATGCCCTGCCTCCAGTTCACTTACCAATATCTGAACAAGACAGCCTCATCGAAATTGCTACAAGCAGTTCTGTGAAAATGTAATCAAAATCAACTGCCAGATTTCTGGATTGGGCTGCGCTCAGCGTATCCTGCCTTGGCAAATCACGCTGTTAAGACACTGATGCCCTTTGCCCCTTTGCAACCACGTACCTATGTGAGAGTGGATTCCCAGCCCTCACTAGCATGAAAATTAAGTACAGCCACAGACTGTGTGTGGAAAATTATTTAAGACTGAGATTCTCTCCAATACAACCCAACATTGCAGTTATGTGCATCCTTTCAAACACACCCTTCTCATTAACCTGTGGTGAGTTATTCACAATTTTCAATGAACAAATAAGATTTTATATGTAAGATGGTTAAATAAAGAGCAAAATGATTTATTATTATTATTTGTGCCCTGGTCTTATAAGAGCTTTTTGTCACTTCCCACGAGCTGGGTTGTGACAAACTCACACTCATTCTTATGTTTAATAAATGTATTGTGTGTGTGTGTGTGTGTGTGTGTGTGTGTGTGTGTGTGTGTGTGGGGCAGGCTTATAATGATGGCAAAAAAAAAACATTTGAGAGTGCCCTGACCATAATGATAGAGGGGGTACGCAGCTGGAGGTTGAATGTTTGTAGGGGTACGGAACTGTAAAAAGTTTGTGAACCACTGAACTAACACAACAAGGACCCTCACAACAGGGCTCAAGTGGTTTTAAGCTTGTGTTGATACAACATGGGGAAGCAGAAGTTGTGAACAAACCTCAAAGTACGATGCAATACCAGAATTTTCCCCAGAAAATAAGAATACCTATGAAGATTTTACTCTAAACAATATCATGTATTGACTGGATTTGGCCCATTTGGAAGGTGTATAAGGGCACAAGACAAGACCCAGATGCAGACACGAGAGGCAGATGGTTTGTGTCTTTGATATTTATTAATAATCCAAAAGGGGTAGGCAAGAGAATGCTCGTGGACAGGCAAAAAAATAAAATAATAATCTGTCATTCTGCCCCTGAACAAGGCAGTTAACCCACTGTTCCTAGGCTGTCATTGAAAATATGAATTTGTTCTTAACTGACTTTCGTAGTTAAATAATGGTCAAATATATATTTTTACAAGTAGCTTTAATGACAGTGTGATACATTAAGAGGAAACTGCAATATGCGTTTAGTTCCTTGTGCAACGCAAAGGTCCACCTTTTCAGAGACAAACATATAACATCTACATCCAACACTGTAGTGTGTTATTTTGAATATTCCATTTTAATTGACCTGCAATACATGTTTCTTCTGTCCCTCCTATCCTCAGCGCCAAAATGGTTGGACAGCCAAAAGAGCACCGAGACCAGGCAGAGCACTCTGGCTGAATACTGTCACTCTCTCATCAACCTGCCCCCCAAAATATCACGCTGCCAGCTGGTATGCAACTTCTTCAAGGTCCGACCGGAGGACGAGAACCCACCCGCTCAACAGCCGTAAGTACAACAACAAGGAATGTGTAACGGGTGTCGTCGTCTGATGAGGAAGAATCGGACCAAAGCGCAGCGTGGTAAGTGTTCATGACTTTTATTGAACTGAACACTAGAACAAAACAACAAAGTGAATGAAAGAAACCGAAACAGTCCTGTCAGGTGCAGAAGACTAAACAGAAAACAACTACCCACAAAACACCGGTGGGGAAAAAGCTACCTAAGTAGGGTTCCCAATTTTAGACAACGATAGACAGCTGTCCCTGATTGAGAACCATACCCGGCCAAAACAAAGAAATACAAAACATAGAAAACTGAACATAGAATGCCCACCCAAATCACACCTTGACCAAACCAAAATAGAGACATAAAAAGCTCTCTAAGGTCAGGGCGTGATAGTACCCCCCCCCCCCCCCCCCCCAAAGGTGCGGACTCCGGCCGCAAAACCTGAAACTATAGAGGAGGGTCTGGGTGGGCATTTCTCCGCGGTGGTGGCTCTGGTGTGGGACGCAGACCCCGCTCCACCTCTGGCTTGGCCCACTTTGGTGGCGCCTCGCCGCCGAGCGGGACTGGGGACCCTCGCTGCGGACCCCGGACTGGGAACCCTCGTTATTGTGGGCCCCGGACTGGGGACCCTCGTTGTTGCGGGCCCCAGACTGGGGACCCTTGTTGTTGCGGGCCCCGGACTTGGGACCCTCGTTGTTGCGTGCTCCGGACTGGGCACCCTCGTTGTTGGCCCACTTGGCTCAATGCCCACTTTAGCCCGGCACGGGCGGAGCGCATGAACTGAACAGTCCCAGCACACCTGAGACACAGTGCGCAGAGCCGGCGCAGGATACCCTGGGCCGAAACGGCGCACCGGAGACCAAGCGCGCTGAGCTGCCACAATCCGCACTGGCTGGATGCCCACTCTCGCATGGCACTTGCGGAGGGCTGGCATATAGCGCACCGTGCTATGAGCGCTCCCTGGAGACACCGTGCGCTTTACCGCATAACACGGTGCCTGACCAGTACCACTCTGCTTCCGGTAAGCACTGGGATTTGGCTCAGGTCTATAGCCTGACTCCGCCAATCTCCCTGTATGCCTCTCGTGCCTGCTTTGCTCACTTGCCTCATCACTGCCTCTCAGCTTTAGCTGCCTCCAGTTCCTTTTTCAGGTGGCAATATTCCCCAGCCTATCTCCAGGGTCCCTTTCCGTCCAGTATCTCCTCCTATGTCCAGGAGTCCTGAACCCTCTGCTCCTCCATACCACACTGCTTAGTCCTTTGGTGGTGGGTAGTTCTGTACCTGACAGGACTGTTTCGGTTTCTTTTATTCACTTTGTTGTTTTGTTCTAGTGTTCAGTTCAATAAAAGTCACCTGCGCTTTGGTCCGATTCTTCCTCATCAGACGACGACACCCGTTACACAATGTCTCACTACTAATCTGTAAAGACTGTGGCTACATTATGACTCTTTACCCTTCTCCTGAAGTGTGCACTCGTAGACTCCCCTACATGGATTTAAAAGGAATGGACTGGTGTGAGGAACATGGTGTAAACTCCCTCCAGCCATGTATGCACCAATCCAATGCTGTAGGTCTAAGCCCTTAGATCACAACATCTACTAAGCTAACATATATAAGCTAACATGGTTCGGGGTTTTACAGAGAATTTTGTGACCTTTTTTCTTGTCCAGATCCTCTCATGTGTAGAAAAAACATAGCTTTCACTAACCCCATATTATGGGACAGGCTCAACCTTCATATCAGCCAAAAGAGGGTATTGAGATCCAGCCACTACAAGAAGCAGTAACATGCTGACCACACCAAACCTGTGTGTCGTGATTGCATTTGTTGTGGGGGAAAAAAATCTATTTGCGCACGATAGCGCACGTGCGCAGCCGGTGTGGGTATGGCTTAAGTCTCTAGCATAAACATACAGGGAGCTATTTAAAATTACATCACTGTGTGACGTGCCATCTCATCAATCGACTTTAAGGTTTTAGACCAACGGGCACCTTTTGGTAACATGATATGGCATGTTACAATTTTCATGTGGCACGGGAGTACATAGAATGCTGGACCACACTACAAGGATCTGGCCCTTTGGTGATGAAAAATTACATTGCAACACTGAGCCAACTCCGTTGGGTCCGTCTCCGTAGGGTGTAAATAGCCCTTTAAGGGGGGTTAAATGCATTTGGGGGAAGAGGACAGTGTGCACACTTCTGGAGAAGGGTAATGAATCAGAATGCAGCCTGTTTCATTCCAAGAAGACGTTCCAGGAAGATGTTCCCTCTCCTCCCATTCACTCCCCTTCCCAGATCTGATAGGACTGGATGGGGGAAAAGCAATATGGTGATAACTAGGTGGCGGTATTGCTTACACCTACCCTGTTGTATCAGATCCTTGAATGAAAATGAACGAGGGAATGAAACTCCGCCTTTGTGTTACCTTTGCTTCTGGATTGATATACACTGAGTTTACAAAACATTAGAAACACCTTCCTAATATTGAGTTGGACCCCCTTTTGCCGTCAGAACAGCCTGAATTTGTCAGAGCATGGACTCTACAAGGTGTCCAAAGTGCTCCACAGGGATGCTGGCCCATGTTGACTACCATGCCTTCCACAGTTGTGTCAAGTTGCCTGGATGTCCTTTGGGTGGTGGACCATTCTTGAGACACACAAGACACTGTTGAGTGTTAAAAACTAAGCAGCATTGCAGTTCTTGACCCACTCAAACCAGTGCGCCTGGCAACTACTAAGGGTTCGTGGCTTTCACCTGGTCAGTCTATGTCATGGAAAGATGTTTTGTCCACTCAGTGTAGAATAATGAGTGAGTTCACCATGTTTCCCTTGTAGATTCAAAAGAAATGAGACCATCGTGATGTCCACGGACAAGGCCAAAGGCAACACTTCTGGTAAGACCCCGTCTTAGTCTTTACCCTTTTATAAACCCACTAATAGAAACACTTTTCCAGCCAAACTTGTGAGGGAATATGGGCTATAGTCCTGTTATAAAGAGATCTGCCATAGTGATTTAAAGTGGCAATAAGCAGTTGAAGCAATAACAAAGCCCCTGTTTCAGTAAAAAGCTGAGGTATAGGCCTGGAGAAATGTAACCACTCTCAAATTCATACAGAGCTATGGATACAAGGACCGGAGTTAAAACAAGCTTATATTTTGGGTTCTGATGGGGTACGTCAGTTGAACTAAGCTTATGAGGCCTTTATAAGTTATATTCTTCAAGAATCTATGGCTACACATCCTTAATTTATAGGTCTACTGCAGATTGTCATTGTCATTTTTGTCATCTGACCAGAAATCTCTGGCCCCATCATATTGGAAAGCTACAGGGTGATCTCTGACTACATGAAGACCTCCAAGTATGAGATCAACCTTCTTACTGGAGACTTAGTGGAGATTGTGGAGAAAAGCCCAAACGGTGAGTGACAATAAGACCCAACATCACTGAACAAGTGATTGGTCCCAGTCAGAACAGACGCCATCTTAAAATACAGTTGCTCTAATATCAGGGTGGTGTATTCACTAGTGTGTACACTAGATGGCAACACCAAGCATGTACAATTGAAATTTTCCATGAAATAATAGGCACAGAAGTGTGCATGTGACAATGTGAACTGGATGGAACATTTCACATTTGCGAAAAAGTCTGTCCTCCACCTTCTCTTCTCCGTGACCCGGAAACCGATAAGTGGTCAAGTGATCGAGGAGATGTCAATTTGTTAGTGTCCTCCCCTCCTCGATAGCCACCTTTCATTGAGGTGTCATGTGCATCCTACCTGATTCCTTTGCGGAATAGTTTTCAATCGGTTTTTAATTTGCCAGAAGAGAAAACCATGCACACGTTTAAAAACAATATTCTATTTGTAGTAGGATGTCCCTTGGGGTTATCCGTACCTATGTAGGACATACAAGGGTTAGGTTAATAAACAGGCTGGAGCTAGAACCTCGTTGTCACGCGTCCTTATTTTAGATCGTACTACATGGGGTCAGAAGTGGTTTTAAAATGCACATAAACGTGAAAGACGTACCAAGTAAATCATACATTCAGGCTGTTTCAAAGCAGGGAGGGCACAGTGTTGGAGATAAGACCGCGCACATCATTATTTTGCTAGCTAACGAGCAATGACTAAGTTACTGCTAAGCAACATGTTGCAAGAGGAAGAAGTTGGCAGGATTTCAGGGTTTGCGACTCCAAGTTCAACGGGCTCTGGTGCAAACACGGACGTGCTGACGGATTTCGCATTAGTCCCCCAGAGAATTGTGTTTATGTGGACATTCAAAACTGTCCGAAATGGATCAGGCGCTTTGAAAGGTACAGGGTAGCGTCAGGCTTAAACGTGAACAATTGGGCATTTCAAGTTAACACACTGATCTACTCTATGGGTGATGAAGCCGAGGATATATTAAATGCTTCAACGTTGACCGAGGAAGAGAAACTTAACTATAGTGCCGTTAAAGACTGTTTTGAAACGCATTTTGTAGGGAGACAACATTATTTTTGAGAGAGCTAGGTTTAATATGCACGAGCAGGGTGAAACCACCAACAGTTCACAGCTGTTCACAAACTAGCAGAACATTGTCAGTTTGGCGCGCTCAGGAAAGAGCTGATCCGAGATCGGATTGTAGTCAGAATAAGAAATATATCACTTTCTGAAAAGTTACAGTTGGATTCCCAGCTTACCTTGTCCAAAGCTGTAAACCAGGTTAGGCAGAGTGAGACGGTAAAAAGACAGCAGACGATACTGCGCGACAGCAGCTCATTGCAGAACGAATATACAGAGCTAAAAAAAAACGGAGGGAAACACAGAACAGAAACAGACAGCACCAGTAGCTAGTTCAAGTGTTTGTCGCAAATGTGGGAAATCCCCTTTCCACAGATGGAAAGATTGCCCAGCAAAGGATGCGGAATGCAGGAAATGTGACAGGAGAGGACACTTTTCAGCTGTCTGTCGATTAAAGCAAATGCATGACGTTTCAGAGGAGGTACAGCAGGACAGCATCTTTCTGGGAGAAGTAAAGGAAAACAAAGCTGGCTGGCATTCAGACATTACACTCAATGGGGAGGTTGTGTCATTTAAACTAGACACTGGGGCAGCAGTGACAGCTATCCCAACTAGGCTGTATAGCTATAGCAGAGATGGCCCTTTGCTTTCTACAAACAAAAAACTGTACGGTCCCAGTAATTAGATTTTACCAGTGGTAGGACACTTGGTGATTAAACTGGAGAGTAAAGACAAAAGTGCCATCCAGCCTGTCTTCATCATTGACTCTAGCCAGATTGTTGCTGGGGCTGCCAGCAATTGAAGCATTGCAACTCATTGAGAGAGTGAGCAAACTGGAGGACCCAGGTGAGGTTTTCAAAAATAAATTCCCAAAAGTGTTTTCTGGTCTAGGAAGGATAGAAGGTGACTACAAAATCTGCCTGAAGAGGATGCTGTCCCCTATGCCCTTACCACCCCCCGCCGGGTGCCTATCCCTTTATTGGCCAGAGTAAAGGAAGAGCTGGGGAGGATGGAAGAAATTGGGGCAGTGTCTAAAATAGAGAGTCCCACAGACTGGTGTGCATGGATGGTGGTGGTCCCAAAAGCCAATGGGGAAAAAAGGATCTGTGTGGACATGACTAAATTGAATGAGGCATTCTGCAGAGAGAGACACATCTTACCATCAGTGGAGCAGTCACTGGCTCAGTTGGATGGCTCACAAGTCTTCAGAAAGCTGGATGCCCGCTCAGGTTTCTGGCAGATACTGCTGTCATCAGAGAGTAGGGCACTCACAACGTTTATAACACCGTTTGGCCGTTACTGTTTTAATGTTTTGCCATTTGGAATCACTTCCGGTCCTGAGCATTTCCAAAGACTCATTTCCCAGCTGTTGGATGGGCTGAGTGGCGTCATAGTCCACGCGGACGATGTGCTCGTGTGCGGAAGAGACAGAGCAGAACATGATGTAAGGCTCACAGCAGTTCTGACCCGACTCCAGGAGACTGGCCTGACACTCAATGAAAAATGCACTTTTGCACAATCAGAGGTCTTGTTCTTTGGACACAAAATCAGTGCAGCTGGAATAGAGCCGGACCCAGAGAAGATCAGCGCCATCACAGATATGCCCAGACCCCAGAATGTGGCTAAAGTCAGGACCTTCTTTGGCATGGCCACATATGTGGGTAAGTTCCTCCCACAGTTCTCAGATACAACCAAACCTCTTGAGAGGCTTACTAGCCAAAGAGAATGACTGGTCATAGGGTCACATGCAACAGGTAGCTTTTGACTAAATCAAAGGAGATCTGGCCTCACGCTCGTCCCCACGCTAACACAAAAGTATCAGCAGATGCATCATCCTTTGGGCTAGGGGCGGTCCTCACACAGATGCATCATCCTTTGGGCTAGGGGTGGTCCTCACACAGATGCATCATCCTTTGGGCTAGGGGCGGTCCTCACACAGATGCAGGACAACTTGGAGTGGCGTCCAATCACATACATCTCCCGAAGCTTATCCGACACAGAGCAAAGATATGCTCAAGTGGAGAAGGAGGCGTTGGCTATCACATGGGCATGTGAAAAGCTCAGCCAACAGCTTATTGGCTTGCAGTTTACAGCAGAGACTGACCACAAACCACTGTTGGCTCTGTTAGGGACAAAAGCACTGGACGACTTGCCTCCCAGAGTTCTGCGCTTCCGCCTCAGATGACTAAGGTTCACCTACAAGATGGTGTATGTGCCAGGGAAGGCACTGATCACAGCAGATGCACTCTCCAGGGCCCCAATTAAACGTCCATTATCAGAGGAGGAGCAATGTCTAGAGGGTGAGGTACAGGTGTCCATTAATGCAATAAGGGACAGTCTACCTGCATCTCAGACCAAACTGCAGCAGATTGCAGAGGAGCAACAACAAGACCACATCTGCCGACAGATAGTTCAGCAGTGCAAAAAGGGATGGCCCAGGCAGGAGGAACTGCCTCAACTGCTGAAGCCCTATTGGGTGCACCAAAGGGATGGCCCAGGCAGGAGGAACTGCCTCAACTGCTGAAGCCCTATTGGGTGCACCAAAGTGACTTCCACTGTAATGGAGACCTTCTCAAGAAAGGACAACGGAGAGTTATCCCAGAGACTCTACAACCAGAAATGCTAGACAGAGTGCATGATGGACACATGGGGATAACCAAATGCAGATTGAGGGCTCAACTGTCAGTGTGGTGGCTTGGTCTGAGTACTCAGATTGCCAAGCTAGTGGCCCAGTGTGTACAAAATGTCAACCTTGTCATCCGGAGCCAATGATTGCAACGGAGCTGCCAAAATGGCAATGGCAAAAGGTAGGGGTGGATATGTTCTATTGGAAAAATGACACTTATCTGCTAGTGGTAGATTACTACTCAAGATGCATTGAAATAGCAAAGACACCCATAACCACATCAGCTGGTGTTATCAATGGATTAAAGTCCATTTTTTCCAGGCAAGGGGTCGCTGAGGTCCTGGTTACAGATAACCCTCCCCAGTTCTCTGCGAGCTCCTTTTCTGCTTTTGCCGCAGAATATGACTTCATACATGTGACCAGTAGCCCCTACCATGCACAGAGTAATGGTGAGGCAGACAGAGCTGTGAAAACAGTCAAGGGACTGCTGAAAAAGAACAAGGATCCATACAGGGCTCTGTTAGCTTACCGAGTTACACCACTGCATCATGGGCCGTCGCCTGCCGAGCTCCTGATGGGCAGGAGGCTGCGTTCCCCATTGTCTGTCTCGCCGGCTCAGCTTAAACCCCGATGGCCTAACAGGAAGGCCTTCGCTGAGAGGGACAAACGGCTGAAACAAACGCAAACTGGAGCCTTTAATGGGAGACACCGTGCTAAGGAGATGCCCGAGCTGACCTAAGGTCAATGTGTGTGGATTACAAACTCAAAGACACCAGCAATAGTGCTGAGGAAAGCGAATGCCCCACACTCCTATGTGGTGGACACAGGCTCAGAAGAGGTACGAAGGAACAAAACACACCTCAGAGCTCTTCCAGATCTACCAGCCACACAGACTGAGGCCACAGAAAATGCACAAAAAGAGGGCGAAGGAGAGAGAATGCTCACAGAGCCACAAGCGTGCCCAAAAAGGAATGTGAAGCCACCAGAGTGGCTGTTGGGGACCATACCCAGCAAAAAGAGACTGTACCTAAGTTAATGTTCATACTGTGTGATTTAATGCTTTCATACTGTTTCAGGATGGGAAGTAGCATGTTAGAGAATAATACTGGTTTCCAAATTGCATTTCAGTTATGCTTCAGGGGTTATGCATGTTGAGGTCTTGTTCATGGGAGAGGGGAAGATGTGGTAGGATGTCCCTTGGGGGTATCCGTACCTATGTAGGACATGCAAGGGTTAGGTTAATAAACAGGCTGGAGCTAGAACCTCATTGTCGCGCATCCCTATTTTAGATCATACTAGACTACTTATCGTTTTATCTATAAAATGTGTTGCACAACTAACTTAATTCGTTTTTATTACTTTACACGATTATTTTGGGGTCCACCCCTGTAAGTGTAGTTTGCCTGATGACGAGCGAGTGGAGAAGGAGTCCAATTTCATGCAAGCGCATTTTCGGCCAAGTTCCGTCTCCTTGCCGCCTCTCTTCAATTACCTTTGACCTTTTTCAAAAAGAGGCAACAAGACGGAGGAGTTGAGCAAATCCTATTGAGAAAAGCCCCTAGTTATCCCTCAGGTATTCCTGATGAATCTACTGCTGCTCCTTCTGGGTCGTGTTTAGTAGGCACGAAACAAAAGACAACCGACTGACACAGGGAGGGAGTACCTCCTACCCAATAGGAAACACATATTTTTATTTTTAAATGTTTACCATTGCATGCCCTACTGAACATGGACATGGTTTCTGTGCTTAGTGCTCACTTGACCTTTGACCCCTCTACCATGGCAGGTTGGTGGTTCTGCCAGTGTGATACCAAGCGTGGCTGGGTGCCCGCCTCTTACCTGGAGCCCCTTGATGGACCAGAGGAGCCTGAAGACGCTGATCCCAACTATGCAGGCAAGTCTCACCACCTGCTAGGGCTCTAACTAATTATTATATCTTCACATTTTCAAACAGTCCATTTTATTTTCCAACGGTGCTTTACATTTGTGAGTTTTTCGTTCTCACCTGATTAGCCTCCTTTCACTGCCAAAAATAAGATGAAACCATCTAGTGTTCAGCAAAATAACAACACATTGTCAAATACAGGTAGCCTAGTCAAATAATTAACATCCAATCACATTAACCGTTACTCTCTGTAGCTGCTGCTTGTGTTGGTATCTGTACTGATGGCGCAAAAGCCAAAACAGGGATACATAGTGGAGTGGTACCGCGCATGCAAGCAGTTGCTCCCGATGCCACTTGGGTACACTGCCAGAGGCTTCTCACACAACTAGCCTATCTGGGTGATTTTTCTTGCCTGACTCTCCGCAACTATATTCAATGTCCGGCACAAAATTGAGGCTATGATTGACACAAACAACTGGATTCTTTATCCCTTTCATGCCCTGCCTCCAGTTCACTTACCAATATCTGAACAAGAGAGCCTCATCGAAATTGCAACAAGCAGTTCTGTGAAAATGTAATCAAAATCAACTGCCAGATTTCTGGATTGGGCTGCGCTCAGAGTATCCTGCCTTGGCAAATCACGCTGTTAAGACACTGATGCCCTTTGCCCCTTTGCAACCACGTACCTATGTGAGAGTGGATTCCCAGCCCTCACTAGCATGAAAATTAAATACAGCCACAGACTGTGTGGAAAATGATTTAAGACTGAGACTCTCCAATACAACCCAACATTGCAGTTATGTGCATCCTTTCAAGCACACCCTTCTCATTAACCTGCGGTGAGTTATTCACAATTTTCAATGAACAAACAAGGTTTTATATGTAAGATGGTTAAATAAAGAGAAAAAATATGGATTATTATTTGTGCTCTGGTCCTATAAGAGCTCTTTGTCACCACCTGGCTCGTGGGAAGTGACAATCTCACACTCATTCTTACATTTATTAAACATATGGTATAGTGTGTGTGGCAGGCTTACAATGATGTCAAAAAAACATGTGAGAGTGCGCTGACTCTGGTGCTAGAGGGTGTACGCAGCTGGAAGTTGTTTTTTGGGGGGATTGGGATCCACTGCTCTAGGTGGTACAAAAGTGCTTTGAATTTGCGCTCATAATTCCAATGTGTGTTTGTCCCCACAGGAGAACTCTATATCACCACCCAAGCCTACAAGGCAGCACAAGATGATGAGCTAACTCTTGAGACTGGAGAAACTATTGAGGTCATTCACAAGCTGCTGGATGGATGGTGGGTGGTCAGGTATGTCGGCTGATTCTGTACTCTCTATTCATCTCTGTAATACGTTCGGACCACAGGCAGGCAGCTGTGTGGATCAGTAGTAGCTTACATATTTGCTACTGTTGTATCATATAGCCACACACACACACACAGTGTTTCTAAGTGCTTGTTGGGTGTATCGTCTTGGATAGGAAAGGAGAGGAGACAGGACACTTCCCCTCTATGTTTCTCCACAAAACTGGAGAGAAGAAGGAGATGGAGGAGAACATGATTAGAAGACAGAGACCACCACCCAGACGGTAGGCCTACAATCTTCTGGACATTTATTTTGGATGACATCCTCTATGGATAAAGACAAAGTTATAAAAGCATAGAAACTCCGACAAAGACCTTGTCTTACGTACCTTGTCTTAACTAAGTTAAGAAATTAAGAATTCAAATGGGCTTCTTATTGTATTGAAGCAATGGGACGATTGTTATCACAGCGCACTACCTTTTTTTACGGGCGATAGGTTCAGTACACATCACTGCATTCTGTATCAGGAAGTAGGCTGGCCCTCTTTGAAGTCTCATAGATTGATGCATTGCACTCTTTTTATTTATAAAGACCTCCTGCATCAACTTTCGCCATACCTTACTGCATTATTAATTTGAAGTAAGGTATGTAAGGACTCAAGTAAAAGTCTCCCAGTAAATTACTACTTGAATAAATGTCTAAATGTATCTGGTTTAAAATTAAAGTACTCAATTGTCATACTTGAGTAAATGTACATTTGTCACGTTGGCATGAAGGATTGGGAGACAGGTGCAGGAATGCGTAATAGTTTTTTTTTTACAGTGTGCCGTGTAAAGGCACGGGGACGAAGACCAAACAAACACGTAACAAAACACAGGGTAGAAACCCAAAACAAAAGAGCATAAATAACACATGCGCACAATGATTAACTCACGGGACGAGACCCGTAATCATCTGCGCGATCCACAATGGCACATAAAGCCAAAACACACAGCACAGGTACTCCCACGCATCAACGGACTTTGGAACAATAATTGAAATATATATACGGACAGACAAGGGCACAGTCCCACACTCAGACATAATTTACAAACACAGTGTTTGTGTTTAGTGAGTCTGCCAGATCAGAGGCAGTAGGGATGATGGTCTTGGAATTAAATCCCTGTCACAATAATGGTTAAATAAAATATTGATACATTTGAATGGTTTGTTTTAACTTCTCTTTTCCTCTTTCGACATATATCTCCTCTTGGCTTTCAGGTCTACAATCCGCAATGCCCAGAGTATTCACGGTAAAGGGCGCAAGGGCATCAGCCAGAACACGTACCGCAGGAACAGTCGCCGCTTCCTGCTGCAGAAAGGCGACTGGCCCAATCAGCCCAGGAAGACCTCTAATGACGCCACACAGTCTCCCCTGCAGGAGAGGGAAAACGGAGGTACACCATTTTGATGCAGGCAGTCATTTTTATACTGTATTAAATCCTATTGGGGCAGACCTGGGTTCAAATATTGCTGTATTGTTTTCTTTCAAAGCTTTATTGAGCTTGCCTGAAATGCAGAATGGAACCAATGATATAGTACCAAAAGTTCAAACCCCGTTTATGTAGCACTCCAGGCAAGCTCAGCTCCAGGCACTCCTTTACAGCTCAGCTGTAAAGCAGCAGTGACAACTGCTGAAGGAAAAAAGGGCTTTATAAAATACATTTGATAGATTGATTGAGCTCAAGCAAACACTGCTAAGAGTTTGAAAGAATACAGATATACTATTTGAAGCCAGGTCTCCGGTGAGGTAGTATTGGCTATGACTTGCTCCCTCAGTAAAAGCTTTCAATCAGACAGCAAAGCTGTATATTGCCGTCTCCATAAAAGCAGCAATGCGCTTGCCCCGATCACCTGAGGATTTCTCCTTTTCTGATAACAATTTCCTGTGTTTGATGGGTGCAAATTCCACGTGTCACTTACATTTCACTGGATTGATTGCTTTCATTTGACTCTTGTTACTCTTTCCTACTCTCACTTGTGCCATTCGTTTTTTTATGTTAACATTACAACCGCAAAAATTGTAATGACCTTTCAAAGACTCCGGTAATGACTGAAATGGGCTTAATGGAATACATTGGTTTTCTGTTATGTCTATAAAGGGACACTACTCATCCGGGACTGGGGTACGCACCAATCTAACAGTTCAACTTCACCTGAATTCAAGCAACAACGACACAATCGTTTTAATAATTTTTTTAATCTTTTTTTTTTATATAGATGCAGTCAAAATGTTGTGATGAATATTCATATCATAGTCACCAGTCAATTCCATTACACTAAAATGTTACCAGCGATTGCTTGAGATGGCTAGCTATGCTGCCAGTATGTCTTAATGAGTGTTAGCATGGTAATAGCATACCCTGCACACAGCATTTATTTATTTTTTAAGGGGCATGCAGTAGGTTAATGATATCAGCCAACTGATGTTGTATCGGACATTTCAAACAACATTCGCAGACTTTTTCATCCCTACCCCAGTAGACCCACATTACCCTATAAGAACGCTAACTCCTGGTCAGGGATTTAACGCAGCATCTCGACACTTACATTACCAAAAAGAGATTAAATAACTATTTTGGCGAGTGTTTTATGAGCAGTTAAAAAATGAAATGCGCTGAAATAAAAGCAACTTCCGTCTGTTTGGGTTTATTAGCTACAACTCTCTCCGCATTTTGTTTAGCCCAGGCAGGTACGGTGTCTCCCGTAGGACCTCTAAGGTGAGTCAAAAGGAACACCCAACAGCCATTCCCAGGGGCTCCATAGCGAACATAAATACAACTGTTTATTATGGATTTTCATGGCAATTAAGTTGGCATGCGCTACAAGGCGTATGTGGATTGACACTCCCTACTCTCAAACACAAATGTCATGCTGTTGACGGGCGTCTCTCCATGTAGTTTCAGCTTAACACGTGGTTGATCATTCATAAATTCTCTCTCTGAACCTGCTCGGAACGCACACTGACCGTGATGAAGTTAGCCCAATAGAGATATCCAACAAATTCTGCCGCAGTCTCACACAGGCTTCAGCGAGCTAGAGTTGGCTAGCTTGCTAGCTACCTCTTGACACAAATGAGAGAACATCACTCTAACCTCTTTACTCTCCCTAGCAGACTGTTTTCACATTATAGACGGGTGAGTGACTAACTGTGTTGAAGTTTTGCCAGAGTGAATGTACGAATGCTTCCCATGTGAGAAAAAACCCACAAGAAACACACCCACATCAAAGCACACCTCCAAGATGCAAATCTTGTCTTTTCAGTTGCATTTATTAAAGAGGGGGGTGGAAAACCCAGGCGAAATCAGCCAGTTCATACCCATTTAATTATTTGTCTCTGCCAGTACAATGTTGTATGTGCTATAATTCAATCCATATCTGATGGGAATTCAAAAAAATTGGAGTATCTGCATCCATTGTCTAACTGTTATAGTTCTCATAATTTAATTGTTTAACCTTTTACCAATTTCAATGACCGTTTCTAAAATAAGGCCTTCATAGTTTTCTACCGATTGACTTTCAGACAACATCCCAAAGCCAGCAGGCTCTAGTCCAGGGGGCGAGCTGAAGAAAGGGGCTCCCCTCATCCCCCCTCGGCCCAGTCCTGAACTCATCATGGAGCGCTGCACGGAGAACACCTGCAAAAAAGTCAGCGTCCGCGAGACGAACTGAGCTTTAAACTTTGTGTCAGTAATGCAATGCAAGGAAAGATGGGTTAATGTGTGCAATACAAACTGATCAGCAGATAAAGCCAACCATGTGTACCATAGAGGGCACTTTGCATTTTGTTCTAAATGTAAACACTTAGGACTAACTAACTGCTTGGAGAAAGTAAAACAATAGTGAAATGTAAATGTACACTCCTCTAACTATTTATTTGGACAGTGAAGCAAAAACATTTCATTTGGCTATAGAAATATGAGGCGACAGTACAGAATGTCACCTTTTATTTGAGGGTATTTTCATATCGGTTTTCTTTATGTATACCGAACAAAAATATAAATGCAACAATTTCAATGACAGTTCATAGTTCATTTCAGTTACAGTTCATAGAAGGAAATTGGTTCATTTAAATACATTCATCCGGCCCTAATCGAGGGAGCCTGGCCCAGCCAATCAGAATGAGTTTTCCTCACAAAAAGGCTTTATTACAGACAGAAATGCACTTCAGTTTCATCAGCTGTCTGGGTGACTTGTCTCAGACAATCCCACAGGTGAAGATGTGGAGGTCCTGGGCTGGCATGGTTACAAGTGGTCTGTGGTTGAGGCCAGTTGGACATACTGACAAATTTTCCAAAATGACGCTGGAGGCAGCATATGGTAGAGAAATGAACATTAAATTCTCTGGAAACAGCTCTGGTGGACATTCCTGCAGTCAGCATGCCAATTGCACGCTCCCTCAACTTGAGACATCTGTGGCATTGTGTTGTGTGACAAAACTGCACATTTTAGAGTGGCTTTTTATTGTCCCATCACAATTTCAGGGATCTTTTATTCCAGGTCATGAAACATGTGACAGCACTTTACATGTTGTGTTTGTATTTTTGTTCAGTATACAATAAGTTACCCTAAAATGACACTGAGATAAAGGCTTGAGCTACCGCTTACAAAGAACAGGACGTATTACACATTTTTAAGTGTCCATTTTCTCTGTTACATTTTTATAAAGTGTGGTTAGTAAATGTGTTTGCGACACCATATGCAGTTTTTGGAATATAAGCTTCTTTATTTGTTTGCTGAAATAAGCTATTTGTAACCTACAAAATAAATAATATAGTCTGAAATTATTTTGTGCAGTCTGCTATTTCATCGTTAGCGACGATGTCCCATCAGTGACCATATGAATGCATCCAAACCAAAAACCATGTATTACAGGCACTATCCGCACTGAGATAAAGGCTTGAGCTACCGCTTACAAAGAACAGGATGCAGACATGGAAGCATACAAGAAAGCCCGCTATGACCTCCGATTAGACATCAAACATGCAAAAGCTAAATATAGGAGAACGGTGGAATCCTATTACACCGGCTCCGACGCTCGTCGCATGTAGCAGGGCCTGCAAACAATAACAGATTACAAAGGGAAACCCAGCAGTGAGATGCCCAGTGATGCAGAACTCCCAAACGAGCTAAATGCCTTCTCTGCTCACTTCGAGGAAAACAACACTGAGTCTTGCGTGAAAGCCCCTGTTCCGGATGACCGTGTGATCTCACTCTCCATGGACTATGTGAGAAACCTTTAAACAGACCAACACTCGCAGACACAATACCACGGTGCCTTCACAAAGCATGCGCAGACCAGCTGGCAAGTGTCTTCACAGACATTTTCAATCTCCTCCTAACATGTTTTCAAGCTGACCACCATTGTCCCTGTTCCCAAGAACTCCAACATCATCCCAGACACCCTGGACCCATCCCAATTTTCATATCGCCTCAACAGATCCACAGATGATGCAATCTCAATTGCACGTCACACTGCCTGCTCCCACCTGGACAACAGGGGAAATAACTGTGAGAATGCTGTTCATAGACTACAGCTCAGCGTTCAACACCATAGTCCCCTCCAAGCTCATCTCTGAACACCTCCCTCTGTTACTGGATCCTTGACATCCTGACGGGCCGGCACAGGTAATGAGGGTTGGTACAAGACCTCCGCCACGCTGACCCTCGGGGGCCCCTCGGGTGTGTGCTTAGACCCTCCTGTACTCCCTGTTCACCCACGACTGGTGGTCACGCATGACTCCAACACCATCAACAGCAAAAGCATTTGCCTATGTCAATCTACTATCCCCCATAGTACAAAAGTTGACCTATTCTGTGCGAGAAAGAAATATTCCAAACATAGTCTGGGACAGTTGTGGGATGCGATAGATCCCAAATTAATGAAACCACTAGCATAAAAAAAAACATGCAACAGCCTCAAAAATTGCAGTCCAAATAAATGCTTCCAGAGAGTTCAAGTAACAGACACATCAACATCAACTGTTCAGAGGAGACTGAATGAATCAGGCCGTCATAGTCAAATTGCTGCAAAGAAACCACTAGTAAAGGACACCAATAATAAGAGACTTGCTTGGGCCAATAAACACGGACAAAGGACATTAGACCGGTGGAAATCTGTCCTTTGGTCTGATGAGTCCAAATATGAGATTTCTGGTTCCAACCGCCGTGTCTTTGTGAGGCACAGAGTAGGTGAACGGATGATCGCCACATGTGGTTCCCACCGTGAAGCATGGAGGAGGAGGTGTGATGGTGTGAGGTATGCTTTGCTGGTGACACTGTCTGTGATTTATTTAGAATTCAAGGTACATTTAACCAGCATTGCTACCACAGCATTCTGCAGCAATACGCCATCCCATCTGGTTTGCGCTTAATGGGACTATCATTTGGTTTTGAACAGGAAAATGACCCAACACACCTCCAGGCTGTGTAAGAGGTATTTGACCAAGAATGAGAGTTATGGAGTGCTGCATCAGATGACCTGGCCTCCACAATCACCCGACCTCAACCCAATTGAGATGGTTTGGGATGAGTTGGACCGCAAAGTGAAGGAAAAGCAGCTGACAAGTGCTCAGCATATGTGGGAACTCTTTCAAGACTTGGAAAAGCATTCCAGGTGAAGCTGTTTGAGAGAATGCCAAGAGTGTGCAAAGCTATCAACAACGCAAAGGGTGGCTACTTTGAAGAATCTCAAATATATTTAGATTTGTTTAACACTTTTCTGGTTGCTCATGATTCCATGTGTTATTTCACAGTTTTGATGTCTTTACTATTATTCTACAATGTAGAAAATAGTAAAAATAAAGAAAATTCATTGAATAAGTAGGTGTCCAAACTTTGAGTGGTACTGTATATCCCACCTGGCATGACACACAGTAACACTGCCTGCCTGGGGAACTAAGCACACTGCGATTGAAGATTCATTTTTAGAAGCACTTACACAGGCATAAAAGTTGGTCTATTTTACTCAAGTCTACTAAAGTGATAGTTTGTCCTTGTGTTTCTTGGCTATTTACATTGTTTTTTCCCCCCACAAGCTAGGTTGTTTCTCAATGTTTGAATTTGCTTCAACTGACAGCAAAAAAATTATCTCATGGCTACTAGTCAGATTCTCTCACAGGCACATTGTCAAGGACGACTCGAGCAGCTTGAGTGCCTGTGATGCCACAGTAACCTCTCGCCCTTAAAGGGGCAGCCGAAAACGTTTGTCTCGTGTGATATTTTGGTCAAATACCCCATACAGAACCTATCAGTTGATATAATCGAGAACTATCATCAGAAATCACACAAAATTTGTCAGACAGTGGGGCACCGCCTGACCCACTAATTGTTCAGAAGGTTCAAATCAACTTTTCATATAGTAATTTCTGAGTGCAATGTTTACAGTAGGCACATGAATCAACCTCGACTGTTCAAGTTGGTGGCGTTAATTATAATTTTCTGTCTGACTGACATGCCCAAGGTAAACTGCCTGTTACTCAGGCCCAGATGCTAGGATATGCATATAATCGGTACCATTGGATAGAAAACACTTTGAAGTCTGTAGAAATGTTAAAATAATGTATGCGACGATAACACAATTGGTATGGTAGGAGAAAAACCAACCAGAATTGTATTTTTTGAGAGAGCCCATGATCTTAACTTCTTAAGGTATAGGGGACAGCATTTTCACTTTTGGATAAATAGCGTGCCCAATTTATACTTCCTGTTACGAATCCCTTTTGGCCCGACAGTCTAGGGGGGATGGTAATGAGACCCGTAACATAACTCATGCAAATTATTATGGTGACAAAGTAAAAGTGTGCACGAAATAACCACGACAACAGAAATCTACCGTCAAACTCTAGGTTTATTTATAAACACACGGTAATGGGGGGAGCAGGAAAAGGGGCTGAGCTGGACCCAAGAAAAGAAACAATAAGTATTCAAAAACACCCCTAAGCTAGACTAGCCTACTTTAACAACAGCTAACTAACTAACCAAAAATACAGTTGGTGGTCCGCCCAGTTCTAACTAGTGTATTTAACAAAGTTCACCTACGGGTAGTGTATGCCCATGGGCGACTTGTCTTGGTTTCCCCTTTTCCCACCAGCAAACAAACAAACACCATAACCAAAAACAATACTCACAGGTGATGACAAAGTGCTATGGAGGTGCTTAAACAAAAGAGAGGTTAAGACAAAAAGCGAGAGTGAAACACAGAGACCTACAGACATGGCATTTACAGAGAGATTGAGCTAGAGATTGCTCTAGAGCAAACAAATGATGGGGTTTTTAAACCATGGGGAAGGAACTGTGATAGGGTAGGAAGTAGGAGGAGGTGTGTCTTCTGATTGATGATTGATTGTTGACTGATTGGGGAGTGATGGTTTTCACCTGTGAGGGGAGAAGGAGAGAAAAGAAACACACAGGATACACACACACACAGGATAACTGTATCCGTAACACTCCCACCCTTAAAGAAGCAACCCTAAGGATTGCGACCACAGTATTACAATGAATACTCACAACAATAACAAAGTCAACCTTGCCAAAACATACAACAATCATTACACACGAGACAAAGCATCTGCCAACACATTATCAGAACCCTTTTTGTGGCGGATCTCCAAATTATAATTTTGTACAATCAGCGCCCAACGCGTAAGGCGCTGGTTTTGGTTGTACATTCGGTGGAGAAAAACTAAGGGGTTATGGTCAGTATATACAATCACGGGTAGGGCACTGGAACCAATATATACTTCAAAGTATTGCAGAGCCAACAACAAAGCAAGAGCTTCTTGTTCTATTGTCGCATAGTTTGTTTGACATTTATTAAATTTACGTGAGAAATAACAAACGGGATGATCCACTCCACTCTTGTCCTGCTGCAGTAGAACAGCACCAGCACCTCTGGCACTAGCATCTACCTCAAGTTTGAACGGTTGTTCAAAATCTGGAGCAGCAAGTACAGGTGTACTACATAAGAGTGCTTTCGCTGATTCAAAAGCTCTCTTACAATCAGGGGACCACACAAATGATCTAGCTGGACTAAGCAAATCGGTCAATGGAGCAACTACAGCAGAGAAATTTTTACAGAAGCTACGGTAGTAGCCAACCATCCCTAAAAAGCGGCGTAGCTCTCGTCTGGTGGTAGGTGCAGGGAATGCAGTTATAGCCAAGACCTTGGCATCAACAGGGCGCACCTGTCCATGGCCAACCTCTTTGCCGAGATAGGTAACAGTAGCCTTCCCAAACTCGCACTTTGCCAAGTTCAGGGTTAGAGAAGCAGCTGCCAACCGTTCACATACTACCCTTAGCGAGTCAACATGATCTGACCACTCAGACGAATAAATCACTAGGTCATCAAGGTATGCACTACAATTAGGAACACCAGCTAATACGGAGTTAACCAGTCGTTGGAAAGTGGCTGGTGCATTTCGCATCCCATAAGCCATGACTGAGTACTGTAGGAAGTTGTCTGGGGTCACAAAGGCAGAAATCTCAGAAGCACGTGAAGTTAACGGAACCTGCCAGTAACCTTTTAAGAGGTCTAACTTGGTTACATACTTAGCAGCACCAATAGTGTCGATACAGTCGTCCAGTCGGGGTAACGGGAACGATCTGGCATTGTGACAGAATTTACCTTTCGATAATCCGTACATAACCTGGACGTACCATCAGGTTTAGGAACCAGAATGCAAGGAGAACTCCAAGGGCTTGAACTTGGCTTAGCCAGGTCATTCTCCAACAAATATCTCACCTCATCCCTCATTATCTTCCTCTTGGAAGCGTTGATACGATATGGGTGTTGCTTGATAGGTGTAGCATTTCCAACATTAATGTCATGTTCCAACACATTTGTGCGAGTAGGAACGTCATTAAAGAGACATGGAAAACTGTGTAGTAGCCTCACAATATCATTGGCCTGTCCATCCGTTAAATGAACCAGACCGGATTGGATAGACAGCAGCATTTCTGAGTTGGGCAATCTAACACACTGCTGCTGAGTATTGCGCAACTCCAAGCCATCAACATCATCAATATGACAGTCCACTATCATAGCAGTAGTAGCAGAGGAGACAGCAGTACCTTCCTCTGTTTTTGAACTCTCTAACTGTGTGATGGGTCGGGTGTGGTAAGCTTTCAACATGTTAATGTGACACACACGAGATTGGCGTTGTCTATCAGGAGTTTGAAGCACATAGTCAGTTTCACTTATTTTCTTTTCAATTAAATAAGGACCCGAGAAACGAGCTGACAGTGAAGATCCTGGAACAGGTAATAACACCAGTACTTGGTCACCTGGCTGTAGTGGACGAGAAACAGCCTCTTTATCATAGTGTCTTTTCATGCTCCTCTGTGAGGAAGACAGAGCTTCCTTTGCGAGAGCACAAGCTTGGTGTAGGTGCTCACGAAAGCGACTAACGTAGTCCAACACATTCTCATCTCTGGTACACAACTCTTGGGACAAGAACTGTTCTTTAAGGACTTTCATTGGTCCTCTCACTGTGTGACCAAACACCAGTTCAGCCGGGCTGAAACCTAGGGACTCCTGCACAGTTTCACGAGCAGCAAACAAAACTAGAGGAACTCCCTCATCCCAATCTTTCTCAGATTCCAAACAATATTTACGTAGCATAGACTTCAGTGTCTGATGCCATCTTTCAAGTGCACCCTGGGACTCTGGGTGATAGGCGCTTGACACACGGTGCGTAATTGACAAGGATTTTAACACCTGCCTGAAGAGCTTGGATAGGAAATTGGTTCCTTGATCGCTTTGTACCACCCTAGGTAACCCGAATGTCGTGAAGAATTTTATTAAGGCTTTACTCACTACCGGGGCTGTAATCCTTCTCAGAGGAATGGCCTCGGGGTATCTTGTAGCCATACACATTATCGTTAACAAAAACTGGTTACCCGATTTTGTCTTGATAACGGTCCGACACAATCAACCACCACATGCTCGAATGGTTCACATATGACAGGTATGGGACAAAGAGGAGCGGGAGGAATAACCTGATTTGGTTTTCCTGTTATCTGACATGTGTGGCATGTCCGACAGAACTGAGCCACATCTTGTTTTAAACCCGGCCAAAAGAAATGTCGAAGGATCCGATCATAAGTTTTTGTGATTCCTAAATGACCAGACCACTGGTGATCATGAGCAAGGGATAACACATTTTGTCGAAAGGCTGTAGGAATCACTATTTGGTAAACAGCATTCCAATCTCCATCCGCGTCAACATGGGATTTCCATTTACGCATGAGGAGATTACCATCAATGAAGTAAGCCACGTTCTTCTTCTTCACATCTTCCAATGAGACAACACTAGAAAAACATTTAGCAAGCTTGTTGTCAACCTTTTGGTTAGCAATCAGCTGCTCACGAGTGACTGGTAACTGTATTGCATCAGCAATAAGTTCAACGTTCTTTGATTCTTTCCTGGGCTGTTTGTCATAGGTGATCAGCTTCTCAGAGGTATCACACAATCCATCCTCTTGATCAACCTCTTTGAACAGAACAGTGTTCGACAAATCTATCTCGTCACCCTCTTGTCGTGCCTGAGCACGAGTGACAGCACAAGCGGGAACACATGTGGATAACTCTGTGCCAGCTCATTAGAGAGAGAGTGGTCACTTTTATCCAATACTTCCAATACGGGTACTACCTTTCCTCCGGCAATATCGTTACCCATTATAAAGGTCACACCTTTCACTGGCAACATAGGGCGTACCCCCACTCTGAATATTCCACTGATTAACTCAGAGTGTACTTTCACAAAGTGCAATGGCACTGGGACAAAACCCATTTCAATACCCTGCACTAACACACTGGAACCACAGTATGTATCGTCAGATAAGGGCAACACATCAGACAATATAAACGACTGCGCCGCACCAGTATCTCTAAGGATTTTAACCGGTCGTTGAGGCACGCTTCGTCATTCGTTAGGGACACAAACCCCTCGAAAATGAATGGTTCATAACTGCGGTCGGGGACTGAGACTTTCAAACTACAGTTACCCTGAGGCACCTGTTTTGTTGCAGACCTCACAACCGTGCAATTAAAGCAACACCTGTTGGTGGCTTGGCACGAAGAGGCATCCCTTGTTTGCGTTTAAGCAGGAAGCAATCATTAATCATATGTCCTACTTTATGACAATAGAAACAGGGACGCTCATTCTTCTGGCGTGCTTGATATACTACTGCGGGCCGACTAGGGCTAAAGGTAGGAAACTCAGTGGCTCTACTCTCAGTTTGAGCCGAAAACACACTCTTGTGCGTCAACACAAACTCGTCTGCCAACACAGACGCTTCTGCCAGGGAGGATACTTTCTGTTCGTTTAGGTAAACTACAATGCGTTCGGGTAAGCAATTTTTAAACTCTTCCAACAAGATTAACTCCCGGAGAGAGTTGAAATCAGTTACCTTACTAGCAGCATGCCATTTATCAAACAGATTTCCCTTGTCTCTAGCAAATTCCACATAAGTCTTACTAGAAGACTTTCTATGAGACCTAAATCTCTGTCGGTATGCCTCAGGCACAAGCTCATAGGCACGAAGAACAGTAGCTTTGACCACTTCATAATTCAAACTGTCCTCCAGAGGTAGCGCTGACAAAACCTCTTGGGCTTTACCAGTTAATTTACACTGAAGTAATAGGCACCATACCTCTTCAGGCCATTTCAATGCTACGGCTATACGCTCAAATACACAAAAATAGGAGTCAACCTCTGACTCTCTGAACAAAGGTACTAAGGCAATCTGCCTACTAATGTCAAACGTGTTTGAGGACACAGCAGGTGAGGACGGCTCACAAACAGGCACAGTAGGACCGGAGTCTAGCCTCGCTGTCTCTGCCTCCAGTTCCATCTGGCGCATTTTGAACTCCAACTGCCTTTGTTCTCTGTCTGCCTCAATTTTACACATCGCCAAATGCCGTTGTTCTCGTTCTTTTTCTGCCTCTATTTTGCACATCTCCAACTGGAGAGTCTCTCGCCTAATTTGGGCTCGCTCTTCCACCTCCAGTTGGAACTGTGCTAAACGGACATCCCTCCTGGCATCACCGTTTGACAGTGGGAAGAGTGGATCAAAACGGGACAATGTGGCTGGTGTTTTAGCCTCTCCCTCATTATCAGACACCAATGGGCTTACAGGAGCAGCAACATCCCCTACAGGGGTAGTAGGCTCAGGCAGCGGTAACACAAGCACCTGCTCTTCCAACAATACATTTAATACTAGCTGTTTAACCTCCGCCTTAACTAAACTCTGCGGAATCGATACTGAATAATGGTCAGCCAAGGTCATTAAATCAACTCTACGACATTTGTCAAAAACCTCCCACGAAGGGTTATCCAAAAAGGATTTCAAAACAAAAGTAGTCATTTTACACTACTTCACAAGTGCCAAAGAAAATAGCAAACACTAATGCTACTTCAGCTATGACGCTCAACACTGAACTATACCACTACAACAATCTACATGAGCGGCATGGGTGTCAGTTATGACAGATCCCGGACGAGCCCCCACTTATGTTACGAATCCCTTTTGGCCCGACAGTCTAGGGGGGATGGTAATGAGACCCGTAACATAACTCATGCAAATTATTATGGTGACAAAGTAAAAGTGTGCACGAAATAACCACGACAACAGAAATCTACCGTCAAACTCTAGGTTTATTTATAAACACACGGTAATAGGGGGAGCAGGAAAAGGGGCTGAGCTGGACCCAAGAAAAGAAACAATAAGTATTCAAAAACACCCCTAAGCTAGACTAGCCTACTTTAACAACAGCTAACTAACTAACCAAAAATACAGTTGGTGGTCCGCCCAGTTCTAACTAGTGTATTTAACAAAGTTCACCTACGGGTAGTGTATGCCCATGGGCGACTTGTCTTGGTTTCCCCTTTTCCCACCAGCAAACAAACACAAACACCATAACCAAAAACAATACTCACAGGTGATGACAAAGTGCTATGGAGGTGCTTAAACAAAAGAGAGGTTAAGACAAAAAGCGAGAGTGAAACACAGAGACCTACAGACATGGCATTTACAGAGAGATTGAGCTAGAGATTGCTCTAGAGCAAACAAATGATGGGGTTTTTAAACCATGGGGAAGGAACTGTGATAGGGTAGGAAGTAGGAGGAGGTGTGTCTTCTGATTGATGATTGATTGTTGACTGATTGGGGAGTGATGGTTTTCACCTGTGAGGGGAGAAGGAGAGAAAAGAAACACACAGGATACACACACACACAGGATAACTGTATCCGTAACACTTCCTGTTACTCATGCCAAGAATATAAGATATGCATATTATTAGTAGATTTTAAGTTTCTAAAACTGTTTGAATCATGTCTGTGAGTATAACAGAACTTATGTAGCAGGCAAAACCACGAGGACTAAACGTTCAGACTTTTTTTTTCTTTAGATCTGTCAATTCACTGAGTTCTCATTGGCAAACGATATTTCTTAGGAACTTGTTTTCAATTCCTACCGCTTCCACTGGATGTCACCAGTCTTTGGAATTTGGTTGAGGTTATTAATTTGTGCAATGAAGAAGTAGGGCTATCCTGGAAAAGGGTAACGCTGTTGGAGTTGGCCAAGACTTGAAAAGTAGCGTTAGTTTCCTCTCGTCCTCTATTGAAAATAGATAGACCCGTCTTCAATTTGATCGATTATTAACCTCTTCAACCTATGGGGGCGCTATGTCATTATTGGATAAAAAGACGTGCCCGTTTTAAGCGCAATATTTTGTCACGAAAAGATGCTCGACTATGCATGGAATTGACAGCCTTGGAAAGACAAAACTCTGACATCTCCAAAACTGCAAAGATATTATCTGTGAGTGCCCCAGAACTAATGCTACAGGCGAAACCAAGATGAAACTTCAAACAGGAAATGAACAGGATTTTTGACGCTGTGTTTACTAACGGATCCTTATATGGCTGTGAATATGCTGTGAACGAGCTTATGCGCTCTGCCGTTCATCCAAGATGTCTGCAGCATTGTGGCGTATTTGTAGGCATATCATTGGAAGATTGGCCATAAGAGACTACATTTGCCAGGGGGCCGTCCGGTGTCCTTTGTTTAAATCGGTGCGCAATTGACAGTAACACTCATTTTTCCATGAGATACAGACAGAGAAGCACACTTCCAGGAACGATACCACATTGAAGAGATATGTGAAAAACACCTTGAGGATTGGTTCTAAACAACGTTTGCCATGTTTCAGTCGATATTATGGAGTTAATTTGGAAAAAAGTTTGGCGTTTGGATAACTGAATTTTCGTTTTTTTTTGGTAGCCAAACGTGACGCACCAAACGGACCGATTTCTCCTGCACAAAAAATCTTTCAGGAAAAATTGAACATTTGCTATCTAACTGAGAGTCTCCTCATTGAAAACATCCGAAGTTCTTCAAAGGTAAATTATTTATTGAATGTTTTTGCTGATTTTTGTGAAAATGTGGCCTGCTAATGCTAACGCTAAATGCTAATGCTAAATGCTAACGCTAAATGCTACTTTGCTATAGTAGAGGAGCATATTTTTGAAAATCTGAGATGACAGTGTTGTTAACAAAAGGCTAAGCTTGAGAGCAAATAGATTAATTTAATTTCATTTGCGATTTTCATGATTAGTTAACGTTGCGTTATGGTAATGAGCTTGAGGCTGTAGTCACGATACCGGATCCGGGATGGCTCGACGCAAGAAGTTAACGTTTGAAAATACCTAAAGTTGTATTACAAAAGTAGTTTGAAATATTTTGGCAAAGTTTTTATAGGCAACTTTTGAAATATTTTGTAGTGACAATGCAAAAATCCTACAATGTTATTTTATGGATTTTTTTCTCATTTTGTCTGTCATAGTTGAAGTGCAATTAATCGAACAAAAAGACCAATTGTGATGTTTATGGGACATATTGGAGTGCCAACAAAAGAAGCTCATCAAAGGTAAGGCATGTTTTATATTTTATTTCTGTGTTTTGTGTAGCGCCTGCAGGGTTGAAATATGCTACCCTCTTTGTTTACTGTTGTGCTATTATCAGATAATAGCTTCTTATGCTTTCGCCGAAAAGCCTTTTTAAAATCTGACATGTTGGCTGGATTCACAACAAGTGTAGCTTTAATTGAGTATCTTACATGTGTGATTTAATGAAAATTTGATTTCTATATCAATTTATTTGAATTTGCCGTGCTGCATTTTCCCTGTTTTTTGGCCAAGTGGGACGCTAATCGTCCCCTATACCATAAGAAGTTCATGGAAAGCTATGGGTCCTATGCAATTCGAGCTCCCAGATTGCAATTCCTATGGCTTCCACTAGATGTCAACAGTCTTTGTTCAAGGTTCCAGGCTTGTTTCTTCCCAAACAAGGAAAGATTGAGTTTTGGTACTGGGAGCCAGAGTTGGAAATCAGTCTGTGCGAACGTGATGAAGAGGATGCGCACTTGCTAATTTTACTTTTATTTTTTACGGTTAAAAGCTTAAATTCTTGTTAATTAAAATACATTGTCTGATTTACAATAGGCTTTACTGCAAAAGCATGCCATGCGATTACTTGAGGAAGGCGCACCACATCAAAATCTTTTTCAACCAGCACAGGCTTCGGAAAATCAAATCCTCAGGTACTCTAATATGTAAATAAATGATCAAATTTAAGACGGAATGTAGTATGTTCAATACTGGAGATAAATAACGAAGCGCACCCTCATCCACACGCGCCACAAGACTACAGTCTAAAATGAGAGCCACCTTGAAAAACTACAATTAGTAAGTCATTTTTCAAAAAACAAGCTTGAAACCGTTTCTAAAGACTGACCTCTAGTGGAAGCCATAGGAACTGCAATCTGGGAGGTATTCCTTTGAATCTCCCACAAACAAGCATTTAATGGGCTGTGACCTCAAAAAAAAAATCTGGATGGATTATCCTCGGGTTTTCGCCTGCCATATCAGTTCTGTTATACTCACAGACATTATTTTAACAGTTTTAGAAACTTCAGTGTTTTCTATCCAATACTACCAATTATATGCATATCCTAGCTTCTGGGCCTGAGTTACAGGTAGTTTACTTTGGGAACGTCATTCATCCAAATTTCCGAATACTGCCCCCTAGACCTGAAAGGTTAATATCACAAATTTGTATGATTATTTATTTGAATTGCGCGCCCTCCAATTTTACCGTAAGTTGTCGACAGGTGACCGGGACGCCTATCCCAGAAAGGTTTTAACCTGTTATTTACAAGGATAATGTAATGGATTTTAAAAGGTGGGATAGACGCTAATATGATCCATAGTAGGGGAGACCATTTATTGAGTGACTATTTTATCAATTTCACATGATTAGCAATTTTGAATTAGCACTCTTTTCGGCTTAAATTTCTCAGGAATTATGGCATAGGTCGTCACTAGTTACCACAGCCACAAATTCCTAATTATTGCTAAACACCATCTATTTCTACAATTTCTCTTCTTAAAATCTGATTTTAAAACTAACCTTAACCCTAAAGTCGTTCCACCTCAAAAAGTACAAGGAATTTCAACACTCATCTCAGATTGTTCCTGTTAGAAAAAGGTAAAATTAGCATTCCTGCAACATTATTTTGTTGAAATATAATTTGATCTCTGAGAAATTAAGCTAATTGATTGCACCCAAATTGGCCTTTTTTAATTTATAGGATTTTCCTATAGGAAAACCTGGTTGACTGCTTTCCACCAGACACTGGGAGATTAATTCACCTTTCTGCATGACAATACCCTAAAACACAAGGCACAATCTACACTGGAGTTGCTTACCAAGAAGACAATGAATGTTCCTGAGTGGCCGAGTTGCAGTTTTGACTGAAAACTACTTGAATACATGAAAATGGTTGTCTACTGTAGCAATGATCAACAACCAATTTGACAGAACTTGGAATAATGGGCAAATGTTGTACAATCCAGAGGTGTGTACAGTTGAAGTCGGAAGTTTACATACACTTGGTTGGAGTCATTAAAACTAGTTTTTCAACCACTACACACATTTCTTAACAAACTATATTTTTGGCAAGTCAATCTACTTTGTGCATGACACAAGTCATTTTTCTAACAATTGTTTACATACAGATTATTTCACTTATAATTCACTGTATCACAATTCCAGTGGGTCAATAGTTTACATACACTAAGTTGACTGTGCCTACAAACAGCTTGGAAAATTCCAGAAAATTATGGCATGGCTTTAGAAGCTTCGGATAGGCTAATTGACATCATTTGAGTCAATTCAAATCAAATTTATTTGTCACATACACATGGTTAGCAGATGTTAATGCGAGTGTAGCGAAATGCTTGTGCTTCTAGTTCCGACAATGCAGTAATAACCAACGAGTAATCTAACCTAACAATTCCAAAATGACTACCTTATACACACACAAGTGTAAAGGGATAAAAAATATGTACGGCAACTGCTGCGCCTTCTTCACGATGCTGTCTGTGTGGGTGGACCAATTCAGTTTGTCTGTGATGTGTACGCCGAGGAACTTAAAACTCACTACTCTCTCCACTACTGTCCCATCGATGTGGATAGGGGGATGCTCCCTCTGCTGTTCCCTGAAGTCCACAATCATCTCCTTTGTTTTGTTGACGTTGAATGTGAGGTTATTTTCCTGACACCACACTCCGAGGGCCCTCACCTCCTCCCTGTAGGCCGTCTCGTCGTTGTTGGTAATCAAGCCTACCACTGTAGTGTCGTCCGCAAACTTGATGATTGAGTTGGAGGCGTGCGTGGCCACGCAGTCGTGGGTGAACAGGGAGTACAGGAGAGGGCTCAGAACGCACCCTTGTGGGGCCCCGGTGTTGAGGATCAGCGGGGTGGAGATGTTACCTACTCTCACCACCTGGGGGCGGCCCGTCAGGAAGTCCAGTACCCAGTTGCACAGGGCAGGGTTGAGACCCAGGGTCTCGAGCTTGATGACGAGTTTAGAGGGTACTATGATGTTAAATGCTGAGCTGTAGTCGATGAACAGCCTTCTCACATAGGTATTCCTCTTGTCCAGATGGGTTAGGGCAGTGTGCAGTGTGGTTGAGATTGCGACGTCTGTGGACCTATTTGGGCGGTAAGCAAATTGGAGTGGGTCTAGGGTGTCAGGTAGTGTGGAGGTGATATGGTCCGGATAAATGGTTTCCAGTTTGCAAAGAGTTAAATAAAGTTCGTTCAGAGCCATCGATGTGTCTGCTTGGGGGGGGATATATACGGCTGTGATTATAATCGAAGAGAATTCTCTTGGAAGATAATGCGGTCTACATTTGATTGTGAGGAATTCTAAATCAGGTGAACAGAAGGATTTGAGTTCCTGTATGTTTCCTTCATCACACCATGTCTCGTTAGTCATGAGGCATACGCCCCCGCCGCTCTTCTTACCAGAAAGATAGCTCAGTTACCTTATCTTTCTTGGGAACAGGAACAATGGTGGCCCTCTTGAAGTATGTGGTAACAGCAGACTGGGATAAGGATTGATTGAATATGTCCGTAAACACACCAGCCAGCTGGTCTGCGCATGCGCTGGGGATGCCGTCTGGGCCAGCAGCCTTGCGAGGGTTAACACGTTTAAATGTTTTACTCACGTCGGCTGCAGTGAAGGAGAGTCCGCATGTTTTGGTTGCGGGTCGTGTCAGTGGCACTGTATTGTCCTCAAAGCGGGCAAAAAAGTTATTTAGTCTGCCTGGGAGCAAGACATCCTGGTCCGTGACGGGGCTGTTTTTTTTTTGTAATTCGTGATTGACTGTAGACCCTGCCACATACCTTTTGTGTCTGAGCCGTTGAATTGCGACTCTACTTTGTCTCTATACTGACGCTTAGCTTGTTTGATTGCCTTGCGGAGGGAATAGCTACACTGTTTGTATTCGGTCATGTTTCCGGTCACCTTGCCCTGGTTAAAAGCAGTGGTTCGCTCTTTCAGTTTTCACGCGAATGCTGCCATCAATCCACTGTTTCTGGTTTGGGAATGTTTTAATCATTGCTATGGGAATGACATCTTCAATGCACGTTCTAATGAACTTGCTCACCGAATCAACGTATTCGTCAATGTTGTTGTTGGACGCAGTGCGGAACATATCCCAGTCCACGTGATGGAAGCAGTCTTGGAGCGTGGAATCAGATTGGTGGGACCAGCGTTGAACAGACCTCAGCGCGGGAGCTGCTTGTTTTAGCTTCTGTCTGTAGGCAGGGAGCAACAAATTGGAGTCGTGGTCAGCTTTTCCGAAAGGAGGGCGGGGGAGGGCCTTATATGCGTCGCGGAAGTTAGAATAGCAATGATCCAAGGTTTTACCAGCCCTGGTTGCGCAATCGATATGCTGATACAATTTAGGGAGTCTTGTTTTCAGATTAGCATTGTTAAAATCCCCAGCTACAATGAATGCAGCCTCACGTTATGTCGTTTCCAGTTTGCAAAGAGTCAAATAAAGTTTGTTCAGAGCCATCGATGTGTCTGCTTGAGGGGGGAATATATACGCCTGTGATTATAATCGAAGATAATTCCCTTGGTAGATAATGCGGTCGACATTTGATTGTGAGGAATTCTAAATCAGGTGAACAGAAGGACTTGAGTTCCTGTATGTTGTTGTGACCACACCACGTCTCGTTAACCATAAGGCATATGCCCCCGCCCCTCTTCTTACCAGAAAGATGTTTGTTTCTGTCGGCGCGATGCGTGAAGAAACCAGCTGGCTGCACCAGCCGAGTGAGCCATGTTTCCGTGAAGCAAAGAACGTTAGTCTCTGATGTCCCTCTGGAATGCTACCCTTGCTCGGATTTCATCAACCTTGTTGTCAAGAGACTGGACATTGGCGAGAAGTATGCTAGGGAGTGGTGCGCGATGTGCCCTTCTCCGGAGCCTGACCAGAAGACCGCTTTGTTTCCCTATTTTACGATGTCTTTGTTTTGGGTCGCAGGCTGGGATCCATTCCGTTGTCCTGGGTGAAAGGCAGAACACAGGATCCGCTTCGGGAAAGTCATATTCCTGGTCGTACTGATGGTGAGTTGACGTTGCTCTTATATTCAGTAGTTCTTCCCGACTGTATGTAATGAAACCTAAGATTACCTGGGGTACCAATGTAAGAAATAACACGTAAATAAAAAAAAAAAAACTGCATAGTTTCCTAGGAACGCGAAGCGAGGCGGCCATCTCTGTCGGCGCCGTACAATTGAAGATGTACCTGTGGATGTATTTCAAGGCCTATCTTCAAACTCAGTGCCTCTTTGCTTGACATCATGGGAAAGTCCAAATAAATCAGCCAAGACAATTATGGTTCATCCTTGGGAGCAATTTCCAAATGCCTGAAGGTACCACGTTCAAACAATAGTACACACGTTTAAAACTTGTTAGGGACTAGCTCCCTCTGCAGGGATCAAATCAGCGGAAATTTCAAGAGCGCCACGTATAGTTTTTGATAAAAATCAAACTTTCATTAAAATACACATACAAGGTACTGAATTAAAGCTACACTCGTTGTGAATCTAGCCACCGAGTCAGATTTGTAAAATGCTTTTCGGCGAAAGCATGAGAAGCTATTATCTGATAGCATGCACCCCCAAAGTACTGGAACTTCATCTAAAACGACAGATTTTGCGGTAGCCGGCGCTACCCAAAACGCAGAAATAAAATATAAAACATTCATTACCTTTGATGAGCTTCTATCTTGGCACTCCTATATATCCCATAAACATCACAATTGGGTCTTTTTCCCGATTAAATCCGTCATTGTATAGCCAAAATGTCATTTTCTGAAGACCGGTCTGATCCAGGAATATTCCCTTTTACAAGACGCAACGTCACTTTTTAAAATGACAAAAGGTGCCTATATACTTTTACAAAACACTTCAAACTACTTTTCTAAACCAACTTTCGGTATTAATAAACGTTAATTAGCTATACAATTCATCACGGGGCGATCTGTATTCGATAGCAGCTAGTCTTGAAATCAACGGCCATCTTTTCCATTTTAATAACATCCTGTTGAGAGACTGAAACAGGAAAGGGTAAAACGTCATACAACCAAGGATTAAGTCTGCTCGAAATGCCAGCACTGGCGACATCGTGTGGAAGCTGTAGGCGTTTACATTACAGCTTCATGTATTTGCAGTCGCCTTGAACAATACATTGACTGGCGGATTAATATATTTTTTGTGTTTTTGGAGAACAGTTTTTCGAGGGATTTTTACTGCTAAACACGTTGTGTTATAGCCACAGACACAATTTAACCAGTTTTAGAGACTTCAGAGTGTTTTCTATACACACATACTTATCATTTGCATATACTATATTCCTGGCATGAGTAGCAGGACTTTGAAATGTTGCGTGATTTTTAACAAAAAGCTGCGAAAATGCGCATGATCCACCATGGGACCACGCAGCCATCATACCGCTCAGGAAAGAGACACGTTCTCCTAGAGATGAATGTACTTTGGTGCGAAAAGTGCAAATCAATCCCAGAACAACAGCAAAATACCTTATGAAGATGCTGGAGGAAACAAAGGTCTTACTTTTTGCAACCCAATACAATTGAAAGCAACACTAGTGTATGTAAATATGCCTGAGTTGTTCAGAGCAGCTAGATTCAGCCCTATGTCCTTAAGCCTAAAGTGAGCTCTTGATCATTCGCCTCAATAAATGAAATGACTGGTATAAGCGTTATAGTGGAAAATCACCCTATCCCTTTTTTACACCAATCAAATGAGATGAAAGGAACAGATAGAGAAAGCCATGACCTAATATGGCTTATGTAGATAGACGAGGCCAGTCGTTCCAACCAGGAACCAATATCCAAAGTGGGTATTTAGAAAGACTCATTTCATATGCCTACATGCAAAATGCATATGAGAGGGTACTTTGGGGGCACTTTGGGCAGAGCAAAATGTGGTTGGGACTACAATGACCAAAAAGGGTTGAGAACCACTGGATTAGGCAAGTATTACAATTCTAACAATAAGCATCCACTAACCAACATGCCCAATATATTCCTGTCCTGTGTTTGTTGAAGCCCAAAGATGTCATCACCTGTCTCTGCAGGCATTTCAGACTACTTACTTTTGGGTAGGAAGCACAACTTCCTACCCATAACCGTCTTTACTGTAGATTCCCTTTAAGAAAAGAATTGAGTGTAAACAATGTACCTCCACTAGTCATGCATTATGATTGATAATTATGTGTCTTATGTATCAGATCATTTAACCTGTCTCAATGTCAACAGTGAAGAGGCGACTCCGGGAGGCTGGCCTTCTAGGCAGAGTTGCAAAGAAAAGCCATCTCTCAGACTGGCCAATAAAAAGAAAAGATTAAGATGGGCAAAAGAACACAGACACTGGACAGAGGAACTCTGCCTAGATCGCCAGCATCCCATAGTCGCCTCTTAACGTCAACAGTGGAGACTGGTGTTTTGTGGGTACTATTTAATGAAGCTGCCAGTTGAGGACTTGTGAGGCATCTGTTTATCAAACTAGACACTCTAATGTACTTGTCCTCTTGCTCAGTTGTGCACCTCTTGCTCAGTTGTGCACTCCTCTTTCTATTCTGGTTAGAGGCAGTTTGCGCTGTTCTGTGAAGGGAGTAGTACATAGAGTTGTACAAGATCTAATGCTCCTCAGCAATTTCTCGCATGGAATAGCCTTCATTTCTTAGAAAAATAATAGACTGATGAGTTTCAGAAGAAAGTGCTTTGTTTCTGGCCATTTTGAGCCTGTAATCGAACCCAAAAATGCTGATGCTCCAGATACTCAACTAGTCTAAAGAAGGCCAGTTTTATTGCTTCTGTTATCAGAACAACAGTTTTCAGCTGTGCTAACATAACTGCAAAAGGGTTTTCTAATGATCAATGGGCTTCTGCACGCCTATGTAGATATTCCATAACAAATCTGCAGTTTATAGCATTTATAACATTAATGTCTACACTGTATTTCAGATCAATTTGATGTTAATTTAATGGACAAAAAATAGCTTTTCTTTCAAAAACAAGGACATTTCTAAATGACCCCAAACTTTTGAACGGTAGTGTATTTTCAAAGAAGTGTGAATAATCATAGATTGTGTCAAATCTGTTTATGGTCCAATAACATATTTAAAATAATCCATCTACCTTGCGGACTTGTTTGGACAATTTGCACATTTGAATCAAAATGATTGTTAATTAATATCATCACCCCTTTTGAGTTTCTTTGCCCATGGAGAAGTATACCCCCCCTCCCCCAGTCTTTTTCCAAACAACTTAATCTCAAATTGTTTAATGATTTTCCTGTAAACAATAGATATTATATTCCTTATCTTTTAGCCATGTAAATACTGATCGTTTTTTTCTGATCTGCTAAGCCATCACAATCAGTGGCTTTGTCTTGCTAACGATGAGGGAGAGGTTGTTGTCCTGACACCACACTGTCAGGTCTCTGACCTCCCTGTAGGCTGTCTCATCGTCGTCAGTAATCAGACCTACCACATGTGTCATCTGCAATCTTAATTATGGTGTTGAAGTCGTGCGTGGCCACACAGTCGTGGGTGAACAGGGAGTACAGGAGGGGATTAAGCACGCACCCCTGAGGGGCCCCCATTTTGAGGGTCAGCGTGGCGGATCTGACCTAGCCATCCAATTCAATTGGTGTGGGAGAGGACAGAAGATTGGCATTAAGACACAACCAGTGAAGGACATCATAGTGGGTAGGTTCAACCATTACTGTGATATTTTTCTGTTTTATGATTAGTAAGTGAAAGTAAAGACCATTGTAAATCAAATGGATGTTATTATACAGAAGCTCTTGGAAATCAGCTAGTGTAAAGACCACATAGAGAGCCCACCCACAGCACCTGTTGTTCTAACAACCACAAAAAAATGTGGTATATATTCCACCTTGCCTTTCTCTTATCCTGAATAATTAATTTATGTATGTTCGGTTGTTTCCGGCTGGAGCAGCCTTGTATTTTCTTAATTGAATAAATTAAATCACCAATCCCTCCAGCCAATACTCACACCAATTCAATGCCTTTAATACCTATGAGAAGGAGTGTACAAGTGCACACTTTAGGAGAAGTGTGGAGAATTGGGATGCAAAACATCACTACTCTTGTTAAATACAAATGTTCTGATACTTTTTTGCTTAATGTTTTCCCTTCTAGTGTCAGTTCTTAGAAATGTAGCTCTGTCAGAAATGATAGACTGATGTTGAGAAACCCATTCAAAATGGTCTCAGGCTGAGCCAAAACAGAGCAAAAGGGAGGCGAATAAGGACCAGAGGACTAGTGGATGAGAGAGCAGAACAATAAAGTAATTAACGGTAGGCCTACTGATCAAGTTACAGCAGAGACGTAGCTTATCATACAGAGAATTTGGAAAGTATTCTGATTTTGTTATGCTACAGCCTTATTCTAAAATGAATTAAATAGGTTACCCTCCCCCTCATCAATCTACACACAGACCCTTTACTCAGAACTTTGTTGAAGCACCTTTCGCAGCGATTACAGACTCGAGTCTTCTTGGGTATGACGCTACAAGCTTGGCACACCTGTATTTGGGGAGTTTCTCCCATTCTTCTCTGCAGATCCTCTCAAGCTCTGTCAGGTTGGATAAGAAGCATCGCTGCACAGCTATTTTCAGGTCTCTCCAGAGATGTTCAATCAGGTTCAAATCCGGGTTCTGGCTGGGCCACTCAAGGACATTCAGAGACTTGTCCTGAAGCCACTCCTGCTTTGTCTTGGCTGTGTGCTTAGGGTCATTGTTCTGTTGTAAGGTGAACCTTCGCCCCAGTCTGAGGGCATGAGTACTCTGGAGCAGGTTTTCATTGAGGATCTCTCTGTACTTTGCTCGATCTGTTCATCTTTCCATCGATCCTGACTAGTCTCCTAGTCCCTGGCACTGAAAAACATCCGCACAGAATGATGCTGCCACTACCATGCTTCAGACCAGAGAATCTTGTTTCTCGTGGTCTTTTGCTCAGTTTGGCTACGCGGCCAGCTCTAGGAAGAGTCTTGGTGGTTCAAAACTTCTTCCATTTAAGAATGATGGAGGCCACTGTGTTCTTGGGGACCTTCAATGATGCTGACATTTGTTGGTACCCTTCCCCAGATATGTGCCTTAACACAATCCTGTCTCGGAGCTCTACGGTCAACTCCTTCGACCTCATGGCTTAGTTTTTGCTCTGACATGCCCTGTCAACCGTGGGACCTTATATAGACAGGTGTGTGCCTTTCCAAATCATGTCCAATCAATTGATTTTACCACAGGTGGACTGCAAGTTGTAGAAACATCAAGGATGCTCAATGGAAACAGGATGCAATTGAGCTCAATTTTGAGTTTCATTGCACTTACTTATGTATTATTTGTTATAGATTATGCACACAAGGACCAATTCAAATAGGCCAGGTAAAGAGGGGATGTTAATCATTTGATAATAATAATTGTGTATTTTTTAAAATTTAATTACAGCTGCATAGCTAATGTTATTTTTTGGTGTACAAACACTTTACACGTGATTGTAAAAGTTGTGTATATTTTGGTTTGGCCCATCGCGGGTCATCTGTATTTCCGTACCCCTTTATTGTTCTCTTTTGCCTGACCTTCAGCTAGCAAGGTATGTTGTCCTTGGCTCCGGAATTGTTCAATATAAAACCGTCGTAATGTTACACAATGTGCTGTTATGCAACCATAAGTTTGTTACAATGTGGACAATAAAAATATTTATGTTAATTAACAAGTTTCACCGAGCTCGCTAACTAGGGTACCTATTGTAACTTGTGAGTACTTGGGACAGTGAGTGTCCAAGTGCTTGCGCAGGTGCCTGAGAGCTGTGACTGTGCCAAGGGCTAACATAATGTGTGCAGGGCAAATAAAAAGTACACAACGCAGAACGAACCACGCTACAAATGCTTATTTTTTTCCTTTTTTGTTATGAATACATCTGCAAACATCGGTTTGTCATTATGGGGTATTGTGTGTAGATTTTAGAATAAGGCTGTAATGTAACAAAATGTGGAAAAAGGGAAGGGATCTGAGTACTTTCCGAATGCACTGTATACCCATCTACATTACGTTATTGTTTGTCTCCATCTGTCAAACAGGCTGTCGATTCAAGTCTGCCAGTGAATTATCTGTGAATCCCAAACGAACCCCCAGCCCCTGCTTGGAGGGGTTGCATTCATTTTGGATCTATCATCCCAGATCTGTCCCAGTCTGTTTTGAACCGCTACATATTGATCATCCCCGGGATGACGGGAGGACTATAATTTCAAGCCCCGAGTCACAGTAGCAATTGTTGTGTGTTTATCATGTCCCTGTTTATTGTACTTTGTCTAAAAAGATTATTGATGTGTCTGTTTTAAAGTGCGCATTCATGTTTTCTCCTAATTTGTGCCTGTGTCATCTCATTCTTGACCTTAGCACTGCTTGTCAATTCTCAGAGGAATTCTCAGTTGTGTCTATCATTTAGTATATTGCTCTTTATCTGGGTATAGACTACGTTTAGTCTATTTTCGACTTCGTTATTGGACTCAAACATTACCTTTTTTTGTAAATATATTCATCACATATTCACTGCTCTTAGCCTATAATTAAACCTTAATTCCATCTTTATCGAACCAACTACAGTTATAAACCCCCTCTGCATAAGCTATATTTTGGTTAAATATGATGTTTCTCTCATCTTCTGTGCTGGAGTTCTTTTAAGAACTTGATGGTATAGCAATGATTAACTTGAATCTACTCTTCATTTTACCCACAAACAAAATCACTTATAGTCCAGCAAAGCATACTGTTTTTTATTATTGCCAGTATAATTTAGCTAATAATCTGTTTTCCATTCAAATTCGATGTTTAAACCCATTTGGTTAGCGTAATTCAAATTGCTGTTGGATCCGGCCTCAAACAAAGGTATTTTTAATGTTGTCTGTAGAGCGGCCAGGCATCATTCAGTTGAGATGCATCGTCCAAACAGCGGCTAAAGGGCGAAAATGATCTAATGGCAACATCTCGGCAATTTGCAAACACTCTCCATACTACATCGGCCAGATGTAAACTTCTATATGTGTACTATGTCATTAGAAAATGTAACATATCATACGAAACGGAGGAACACAAAACTGTGTAATTTCATGTGGGTGAGAGAAAGAGTTGATGATTCAGATAACATTGACAGTTGCTCAGATAATAAACTGTGATTCAGAATTTACACTCCAGCCCAGCAACGTAGCGTACTGTCACTTGCTTCACTTGTATTGGTTCCTTTCTGAACCGGATCAAAGTTGAGAGTGCAGTTAAGGGTGACTGTCACGGCTCCCTCTGTGGACATACGCATGTCAAAACGGAACACACACACAACTCATGTCACCATAATGTACAGTGGCTTGTGAAAGTATTCCGTACCTTCTTCAATATGTTTGGGGAGTCTCCCACATGCCTTTTGGCGAACACCAAACGTGTCTGCTTAATTTTTTTATTTTTTATTTTTTATAAAGCCCAGCTCTGTGGAGTGTACGGCTTGAAGTGGTCCTATGGACAGATACTCCAATCTCCGCTGTGGAGCTTTGCAGCTCCTTCAGGGTTATCTTTGTTCTCTTTGTTGCCTCTGATTAATGCCCTCCTTGTCTGGTCCATGAGTTTTGGTGGGCGGCCCTCTCTTGGCAGGTTTGTTGTGGTGTCATATTCTTTAAAAAAAAATTATAATGGGTTTAATAGTGCTCCGTGGGATGTTCAAAGTTTTGGATATTTAAAAAAAAAAAAACCCTGATCTGTACTAATCCACAACTTTGTCCCTGACCTGTTGGAGAGCTCCTTGGTCTTCATGGTGCCCCTTGCTTAGTTGTGTTGCAGACTCTGGGGCCTTTCAGAACAGGTGTACATCTACTGAGATCATGTGACAGATCATGTGACACTTAAATAAAGTCCACCAGTGTGCAATCTAACTAATTATGTGACTTCTGAAGATAATTGTTTGCACCAGATTTTGAAACAACACATTTTTTTCATTTCACTTCACCATTTTAGACTATTTTGTGTATGTCGATTACATGAGATCCAAATAAAAAGCCATGTAAATAACAGGTTGTAATGCAACAAAATAGGACAAATGCCAAGGGGGGTGAATACTTTTGCAAGGCACTGTAGGTAGCTATGAATATTACGATTATATCTAGGTGTCACTCTTGCATTGAAGCTTGTGTCGTAAAGATTAAAAAGGACCAAAGTTAAAACCATTTGCAAAGATACTGTAGCTAACTTTACTATTTTTTATATGATGATGAGTGACTGTAATAGTTAGTGGCTAAACTAAAGGAGTTTTTTTGTTGCTGTCTACAACAATCTAAGTGCTGCTTGCAAAAATTCAATGAATCACTACCATTTTAGTAATAGTGCAATGTTAGATTACTAACGTTAGCCGTGTTAGAAGAAGGGTAGTGCTGTGGTTGCCAATGTTTACCTTGGTTATTTAGCTAGTTTCAAAATGGCTATATTAACTCTTTGAAATGATATATTTTGTGCACATTAGTACTATAGAGCTAAACCCCACTTACACAACTCTGATTCTAGCAAGACTATTTTTCTCCTCTCTGTCAAATTTCCAATGACAACCCAATATCTGGCTTATTATGTGTTCTGTTTCATGATTTCTCAGGTGGCTGAGGGGCGGAGATGTCATTGGCGTGCCTTCGAGTGTATGCCCGACGACACAGGTTAGCACTTGGAGCTCAGGAATATGCAACCCCCACCATTGTCTCCAGGTCTCGGGAGCGAAAGAACGAGGGTCCAGTGCTTCAGTATGTGGGGAAGCTGAGAAAGCCCAACCACAAAGTGTTCGTATGGGGTTTTAGCTACACTGGAGCCCTGGGCATTCCCAGATTTGAGGTTCCGGGCAGTGGCAGAAAAAAGGCCAGGAAATACCAGCTCACATCTTACCGCCTGGAGACAGAGCAGCAGGTAATGTCTCTCTTTAACCACAGAAACACTTAACTGACACACAGACATGTTTCTATACAATTTATGCCAACAGATTTTGTTCCAGGCCAGTTGGTCTACACTCGGGCCGTGTTTGTTCGGTAGGGCTGGGGCACAAAATGTTTTGCATTGGAGAACCAAAATCTGACTTCTTCTTGGACAAGTTCAGGTAGTAGGATACTTCTCTTATCAAAGTGTTTTCTCCTATTTTGTGGCTACTGAACAAGATCCCGATTCAGCTAATTGAGGTCTTGATGAGCAGTCAATTGGCTAAATTAGTTGTGTTAGTACTGGGCTGGAGCAAAAGCCTGCACACCCAGGTCTCAAGGACCAGAGTTGGTGACCTGACCACTGCCTGACTACTACTACTTGACAACACTGCGTTTTGGCCCCATATGTACTCATTGTCTGGGCAATGCATCTGTACCCATGGCAGGTACGCATACTTGCCATACATGCATTCCGTTTCTAACATGATATGCGAACTGTTGAAAACACAATTGATGTACTTGAATAGATGACACTGACTGACAGACAGTGAGTGACTGACTCCCGAGCTGGTCCCTCTCCTCAGATCTCCTCTGAAGCCTGTGGGTACGTCTTCACACTTCTCTCCTCCTCCACCAAGGACCTCACCAAGGTGTGGGGAATGGTCCTCCACAGAGACTCCCATCTGGGCCTCCAACGCACCCAGCAAGGCTGCCGTAATAGTCATTCCCTCTCTCACTCCCCCCATCCTCCATGGCAAGCACTCTCTCCTCCAACTTCTTTATTTAACGGCACAATCTGGGATCTTGCTGTTTCAAATAATAATATACACTCATTGATTGATTAATAAAATAACATAGATGCTTCATGAGTTTAATACAACTGCCTTTTCCAAAAATGTTGTTTAACTCCGTTGCTTGTAAACATTGTCCATCCCTCAGCTTTATAGCAAACCAAGTGGCGGGGACTGCAGTTTATTGTTTTTTGCATCAAGACTGCAGCTTTAACCGATTCATCCATAAAAGTGCACCAGCTTGTCAACCAAGAAATATTGGAGGATGTGCATAATTTGCTCGATGATGGGTGTATGTTTTCAACGACTGCTGCACACTTTCACCAATCTCGAGTCTATATGATGTAGAGTCCCATCAGCTGCTAATATTCAGATGAATTTGTGCAGCGCCTGCCCTGAGCTGATACCTGTGAACGAGCAAATGGTATGCGTCAGACTAGCCTGACTGCCAGTCTGTCTGCTCTCTTGCCAAGGCTGGAAAATGACAGTAATGGAGTTTGCAAGAGCGCAAACAAATCTAGGACCAGGGCTAGTGTCAAACCGTCCCAGTGATGTATAAATCTCCTAGTGTTCACTCTAGATAAGAGCTATGACTATGTGCTGGAGCCCTCCCCGGTGCCTCTCCCCCTGGCCAGGCCCAGGAGAACAGGCTTGCGTAGGTGGCACATTGCCGTGCCCACTCCCTAGTGCTCACCGACTCAGAGGGAGGTAAGAGACGGCACAGAGGGTGACATTTTATTTTCCTCATGTAAAAAGGCACTGAACTGTTACGAAAATGCCCATATAACTCCCAATACTTTGAGCAACAACGATTTGTTACACCTTCCTTTTCTTGTTTTTGTTTTACCCCTTTTCTCCGCAATTTTGTGATGTCCAATTGATAGTTAGTCTTGTCCCGTTGTACAGACTCAAGAGAGGCGAAGGTCGAGAGTCGTGCATCCTCCGAAACACGACCCGCCAAGTCGCACATCTTCTTAACACAATGGTCGCTTAACCCGGGAGCCAGCCGCACCAATGTGTTGGAGGAAACACCGTACACCTAGAGACCGTGTCAGTGTGCACTGCGCCCAGCCCGCCACAAGAGTCGCTAGAGCGCGATGGGACAACGACATCCCTACCGGCCAAACTCTCCCTAACCCGGACGACGCTGGGCCAATTGTGCCCTGCCTCATGGGTCTCCCGGTCGCGGCCGGCAGCAACACAGGTTACACCTTCCTTTTATGATATACCTGAGAATCTAAGTAAACTTGTTTTGGATAAGCTCTCGTGAGACATTCACATAAATGTAAGGAAATTCAAATCAACTAAGCTAGCTAGCGCAAGATATAGGTTCCGAGATTATAATTTATACCTTGAATAATGTGCTATCCTATCTATTTGGGGTTATTTTGCTCACTGTGTGTGCTTCTTTGCAAAAAAAACTATTTGGATGAAAATATTACCCAAAAACTGGGACCTTGAGCAAGGCCCTTAACCCAACAACTTGCTCTCCATCCATGGGCCCCGCAGCTTCACCCTGTGCTCGTCTCAACTGTATGTCATTTCCCATCAATTCCCATTATTAAAGTGGCTGGAGTTGAGTCAGTGTGTTGGCAGCAGCCACCCAATGTTAGTGGTGGCTGTTAAACAGTCTGATGGCCTTGAGATAGAAGCTGTTTTTCAGTCTCTCGGTCCCAGCTTTGATGCACCTGTACTGACCTCGCCTTCTGGATGATAGCGGGGTGAACAGGCAGTGGCTCGGGTGGTTGCTGTCCTTGATGATCTTTATGGCCTTCCTGTGACATCGGGTGGTGTAGGTGTCCTGGAGGGCAGGTAGTTTGCCCCCGGTGATGCGTTGTGCAGACCTCACTACCCTCTGGAGAGCCTAACGGTTGTGGGCGGAGCAGTTGCCGTACCAGGCGGTGATACAGCCCAACAGGATGCTCTCGATTGTGCATCTGTAGAAGTTTGTGAGTGCTTTTGGTGACAAGCCGAATTTCTTCAGCCTCCTGAAGTTGAAGAGGCGCTGCTGCGCCTTCTTCACGATGCTGTCTGTGTGGGTGGACCAATTCAGTTTGTCTGTGATGTGTACGCCGAGGAACTTAAAACTTACTACCCTCTCCACTACTGTTCCATCGATGTGGATAGGGGGGTGTTCCCTCTGCTGTTTCCTGAAGTCCACAATCATCTCCTTAGTTTTGTTGACGTTGAGTGTGAGGTTATTTTCCTGACACCACACTCCGAGGGCCCTCACCTCCTCCCTGTAGGCCGTCTCGTCGTTGTTGGTAATCAAGCCTACCACTGTTGTGTCGTCCGCAAACTTGATGATTGAGTTGGAGGCGTGCGTGGCCACGCAGTCGTGGGGGAGCAGGGAGTACAGGAGAGGGCTCAGAACGCACCCTTGTGGGGCCCCAGTGTTGAGGATCAGCGGGGTGGAGATGTTGTTGCCTACCCTCACCACCTGGGGGCGGCCCGTCAGGAAGTCCAGTACCCAGTTGCACAGGGCGGGGTCGAGACCCAGGGTCTCGAGCTTGATGACGAGCTTGGAGGGCACTATGGTGTTAAATGCCGAGCTGTAGTCGATGAACAGCATTCTCACATAGGGTATTCCTCTTGTCCAGATGGGTTAGGGCAGTGTGCAGTGTGGTTGAGATTGCATCGTCTGTGGACCTATTTGGGCGGTAAGCAAATTGGAGTGGGTCTAGGGTGTCAGGTAGGGTGGAGGTGATATGGTCCTTGACTAGTCTCTCAAAGCACTTCATGATGACGGAAGTGAGTGCTACGGGGCGGTAGTCGTTTAGGTCAGTTACCTTAGCTTTCTTGGGAACAGGAACAATGGTGGCCCTCTTGAAGCATGTGGGAACAACAGACTGGGATAGGGATTGATGGATGCAAGCCAGGGCACTCCTATAACTGACCAGGTCAACCCAGTAATGTTAAGATATCAACATGTGGTCCACATGTGGTCTCTTAAGTGTTGAAAATATTGATGTTGATCCTTCCTGCTATTTTCAGTCAATTTGTCATTTGAATACCGACCTTCGCTTATGCAATTTGCAGAAATATGTTAGAGCCAATGATTGGCAAAGAGGGCGTTATAGTTGCTTTTACGATCCTGTTTTTGGACTTAAGTATACGGTACTCTTTCCGCTGAAATTTAACTAGGAAATTATGTGGTAACAATCACTACTTTGAGGTGTGATACTAACCTTATTAAAACATATAGGACTATGGGCTAGGCTACATGAGGTGTGATACTAACCTTATAGGACTATGGGCTAGGCTACATGAGGTGTGATACTAACCTTATTAAAACATATAGGACTATGGGCTAGGCTACACGAGGTGTGATACTAACCTTATAGGACTATGGGCTAGGCTACATGAGGTGTGATACTAACCTTATAGGACTATGGGCTAGGCTACATGAGGTGTGATACTAACCTTATAGGACTATGGACTAGGCTGTGATACTAACCTTATAGGACTATGGACTAGGCTACATGAGGTGTGATACTAACCTTATTAAAACATATAGGACTATGGGCTAGGCTACATGAGGTATGATACTAACCTTATAGGACTATGGGCTAGGCTACATGAGGTGTGATACTAACCTTATTAAAACATATAGGACTATGGGCTAGGCTACATGAGGTGTGATACTAACCTTATAGGACTATGGGCTAGGCTACATGAGGTGTGATACTAACCTTATAGGACTATGGACTAGGCTACATGAGGTGTGATACTAACCTTATAGGACTATGGACTAGGCTACATGAGGTGTGATACTAACCTTATTAAAACATATAGGTCTATGGGCTAGGCTACATGAGGTGTGATACTAACCTTATAGGACTATGGGCTAGGCTACATGAGGTGTGATACTAACCTTATTAAAACATATAGGACTATGGGCTAGGCTACATGAGGTGTGATACTAACCTTATAGGACTATGGACTAGGCTACATGAGGTGTGATACTAACCTTATTAAAACATATAGGACTATGGGCTAGGCTACATGAGGTATATACTATATATAGTAATCTAACAATTGGTAACTTACCTGGTACCTATTGGTGCTCTGTTATCCTTGTTTTATTTCATCCCAAAGAAACAAACATATAATGTATAGATTAATACTGTGTTATTTATACCTTTTCTAAGAAAATACTTTGTCATTTCTCTACTTTAAATTAAAGTGCCACCGTTAGTTTCACAGTATCGCAGTAATACAATGCAGCTGAAATGAGTGGCATTCCAATCAATGCAGTAAGCATAGGTCCTGTCTTATGCTGCACTGTGTTCCATGTTAATCTAAGCATATGGATCATCCCACCCCACAGGTTTCATGTCTCTCTTTCGTTCTCTCCCTCTCCCACATCAGTGTTCAGTCTGGGGAACAATGCCTATGGCCAGTGTGGGAGGGAGATTGCTGAAGATGTACAGGTACCACACACACACACATGTTTACACGCCATATTACTGACGCAGTTGATCAGGCTCAAACAATGCTCAAAATGCAAAGGAAAGTCTGCCTCTCTGCCGTTGTCATGCAACACGGCCGGGTGTATGTTGAGTCATGCTAATGACTCACAGTGTCAAATCTATGCAGGCTGGAAATGTATTCACTCTCCAGGAATTTCAGACTGTGCTGTTCTGCCGAATGACTTCCTATAAGCTTTCGAGTTGAACTACAATCCTATTAGAATTGTGTGTTCAGGGGCCGTATATATGAATCGTCTCAGAGGTGGTGTGCTGATTTTAGGATCAGTTTAGCCTTTTGATCACAATGAATAAGATTATATGGACAGGGGAGTGCTGATCCTAGATCAGCACTCCTACTCTGAGAAGCTTGATACACACGGCCTCTTTAGAAGTCTACTTAGAGTGAATGCCTTTCCTGATTAGTACATTCTTGGGCTGTTTGTATGGGACATTAGGCGTGGGGACTTGGGTCTTTATGCAAAATGTCCGATGGGGTTGGATGGGCAGAGGTGATCTTTTCTGGACAGACCGGCCTCCTTGAATAGTTGATTGTTGGCTGTTCTCCCTCTCTCTCTTTTTACCTCTCTCCATTGCTGTGCCAGTCACATCATTCACAAGATGGAAGGCTTTTACAGCCCAGTGACCCAGCTGTGTTTAGTCTGTTTTGTGTATCGGGGACAGTGAGACACCCCAGCCATTATTGCTCCATCTTGGTCAGGTTGTTATTGTAAAAGAGAATGTTTCTCAATGACCCTGATTTAAATAAAGGCTACATTTTTTTTTAATAATTAAGGTTAGGATTGGAGTAGGGAATGCTGATCCTAGAACTGAACATGGGGAAAACTTCACCCTGGAGCGAAAATGCATTTTGTGACTGTTATTGGTGACTAGAACCTGCAGATGCCATGTCTGTCCTGTAGGTGGTGTGCGGGCAGGACCACAGTCTGTTCCTGACTGAAACGGGCAAGGTGTATGCCCCCTGTAATTTGCCGTAATTTATAAACAGTTCACCCAACTGGGATGTCACTAGAGATTCATGGATAGGGGGCCTAAGCCTCTATTAGGGGGGGCATACTCTCCCAGGCTTTTTTTTTAAAACCACAAAAACATATTTTCATCATGTATTTTTAGAGTAACAACGGGTGTAAAATCGATCAAAATAAGGTTATTTTTGGTCAAGGTTGTTCAAAAGTATACCTGCCTCATAGTTTGTGTTAGATACTGATCTAATATGACTTACTTAAATGAAAAATTAACCCAATAATCCAGACACATGGAACATCTTAAACCGTATCATCCATAATGGGACAAAACTAAATTCAACTAATGAGCTGAATAAAATTGAAAATTTGAAAAATAATTGGGAATAAAATCTGAGTAAGATCCCAAACAAATATTACAACCTATATTACAGAACTGCTCCTCCTGCTTACCTCTTGATGCTTATTTTGTGGGTGGACTCATCAGAGTGTCTCTCCTATTTTTAAAGATGGCAAAGTGGTCAATGACATTATTGTGGCCCAAGCACTTCAGCCTCAATGGACATGGCTGCAAGACTTGCAAGTAGGGATGCACGATTTATCGGTGAACATATCGGGAATCGGACGATATTAGCTAAAAATGCCAACATCGGTATCGGCTGATGTCATGTTTAACGCCGATGTGCAAAACCATGTCAAAGCTGACATGCATACCTATATAACGTAGGTACATAATGTAATGATGCCACGTAAAATGTTGCACTACACCTGCAACACAGCATTCCTAACCTAGCCCACAACGTCTGCTGTGTGGATCGAGCAGTCAACACCTACAACACAGCATTCCTAATCTGGCCCACAACGTCTGCTGTGTGGATCGAGCAGTCAACACCTACAACACAGCATTCCTAACCTGGCCCACAACGTCTGCTGTGTGGGAGCAGTCAACAAGTCGAGCAGTCATTTGAAAGAGGAAGAAACTGTAATTGACTCAACTCAAAGGCGAAATCCATTAATGCCAACATACTCTGTCATGGGTGATGTTGGTTTTCGCCGACTGGTCGGGCACCGGTACACACTACCAAGTGAGACATTTTTCAGATGTTGCCCTACTGGAGTTACACAGTAATAGCATCAAAAAGATACAGTAGCAGTGTCAAAGCTGTACAAAAATGTCTGCAAACAAGCAAACACCGGGCCACGAACGATGTGTTTACAATACTGTATTGGTAATAAAGCATTGTTTGTTCAACCGGAACTTCTGGAGTAACTTTACCTAGCTAGCACCAATACAACCAGCCTGAAAACAATGACCAGTAGAAACTGCAATCATTTATAATTATTCTTAGGAATGATTTAGGAATCCTTGTGAGTAAATATTAGCTAGGTTGCCACTTGTTGTTCTCCTGTTGAAATTGAACTTCAGTTCATGAAAATAAATAGCTAGCCAGCTACTTAACCCTGTTGCCAAAAGCTAACGTTATAAGCAGCCAACTAGCTTCATCTGGCTAGTGAGGCTCGATCGGACTGGGATATGTGTTGTGAAGCTAGCCACAATAAGGATTAGGCGCAATAGTGGAATTTGCGGTTTGCCTTCAAAATAAAAGTATATAATTGACAGTGATGCAAATGAATACAAATAGTAGAATTATGCCATACTTTCATTTTGAAGGCTAACTATTGTGGCTAATCCTTATTTATGGCTAGCTTCACATAGATGGGTACGACCACCATTAATCAAATAAGAATGGTCTTATAAATTAGGGTTATTATAGATGACACCAGCTATAGATTTAGCTAGCTAACTATAGCTACTGAAACAGATGTCATTTCGCTATGTTTTTGGGGAAGAACATTGTTTGCATCCATGAGCTAGCTAGCTTTTTTTAATGACCAGCACTGTAGGTGCACGAGACAACTTTACCAGCATCATAGCATAGGTATCGATGAATCGTTGTGCCATATGAAATATGAGTGATAGTGTAATCAATGTGTACTAACTACATAAATTTTTTATGAACGTGCTAAATTATGTGACATGCAGTCATATTCAGGTCCTGATTGGTCAACATGCTTATTTGACACATCAAATAGTGATATTTGATGTGTATCTTTTTTGACACGCAAATACACAAACGGCGTTCCACAGAAATCCTGGTTGAGAATGAAACGACTGAACAAATGAACAACGAAACAGCACAGCAAGTAAGTGAAAGAAATAGGTTTTGATTATGCTTTACTGGTAATGGGGACATACGTAAATGGCAACAAAATAACTTTTTGGGGTGTGTGTGTGTGAACCTATGAAGCTTTGCTCTCAGACCAACAGGGGGATCCAATGGCAGATAGACAATCAAAAATAGCAGTTAGTGTCCATGACTGTATTTATGGACCGCAGCTGGCATGCCCAGCGAGTGTTTGAGAGCTGTACAAGTTCAGCTGATGCTATTCCAAGTTGGGACTGAGCTTCTTTGAACTTGTGGTGGTTAACTAGGGATGTACTGAAAAACGAATACACATTCTCCAAGAAACTGAAAAACTCAGGAGCCACTGGACTAGCCCTGCAAGTACGACACAACACCAAATTAAGCTCATGAGCATAAATTGCCTCCGGATGCAGCACTCTGAAATGTGCTTGCACCCCTCCTTTGGACCCACTCATGACAGCTGCACCATCAGAGGTCTGTGCAACGTACTTTAGGCCTGCTACCCCTCTTATTTGAAGCTACTGTTGCAACTCATTTGCTATCGATTGGGCATCAAATGACTTGATTTCTGCTAGTGTTAGTAAACGCTCCTTAGCTGTCCCCTATGTCACATACCTAACACACAGAGCCAACTGTTCAGACTCCCCATCCCTGGCCTCATATGGTATACATACCAGGCTTTGACATCTCAGAGACCATGGTGTCCGTAGTCTCTTGAGCACAGCATTGGATCATGTCATTCTGACATTCTGGAGAGAGAGACGTCGCATGTGATGGAGTATTGTACCTTTGCAGGGAAGGGTCAAACTCCTTCAAAAGCTCCATACATTCAAGAAAGTACACTCTATTTGTGCTTTCACTAGATTCATCATTTGCACAGAAAGTGAGTCCCTGTCTTTCCTAACATTGAGTTGACAGCAACAATTCTCCTCAGATACTCCCTTCTCTCTGCAATATCACTAGCAGGGGCAGATGTTCAAATCTGAGCAATGTTCCCATGATTGCTAGTTAGTTGCCTGGTAGCTTTGCCATGCCACAATCCTGTCTCTTTATGTTTGTGCCATCTCAAGTTTACCGAAGATAAACAGTGCTTTTTTTCCCATTTTTGCAGCCATTACTGACAACATAATCAAATGTAATGTTTTTTTGCCAAAAACTACATGGAAAGCAGAGAGCTGCGTTTTTGTGGACAGTGTAATCGACCCTATTGTATTTCTCAAACCAGCAGTGCTGAAATGCCCTTTTCTGTGTACCGGAACTTTCATGTGGGTAGCTATTCAGCTTCACTTGTCTGGGCCCAGTGCCTTTGTCACCTAAATTGCTCTCATTTCTGGAAGGAGTTGCTGCAGCGGCTTAATTACTTTCTTTCTCTGGATCTGTTTGTTGTCCTTCTCTCTCTCTGGATCTGGTTGTTGTCCCTCTCTCTCTCTGGATCTGTTTGTTGTCCTTCTCTCTCTCTGGATCTGTTTGTTGTCCTTCTCTCTCTCTGGATCTGTTTGTTGTCCCTCTCTCTCTCTGGATCTGTTTGTTGTCCCTCTCTCTCTCTGGATCTGTTTGTTGTCCCTCTCTCTCTCTGGATCTGTTTGTTGTCCCTCTCTCTCTGGATCTGTTTGTTGTCCCTCTCTCTCTGGATCTCTTTGTTGTCCCTCTCTCTCTGGATCTCTTTGTTGTCCCTCTCTCTCTGGATCTCTTTGTTGTCCCTCTCTCTCTGGATCTCTTTGTTGTCCCTCTCTCTCTGGATCTCTTTGTTGTCCCTCTCTCTCTGGATCTCTTTGTTGTCCCTCTCTCTCTGGATCTCTTTGTTGTCTCTCTCTCTCTCTCTCTCTCTCTCTCTCTCTCTCTCTCTCTGGATCTGTTTGTTGTCCCTCTCTCTCTCTGGATCTGTTTGTTGTCCTTCTCTCTCTCTGGATCTGGTTGTTGTCCCTCTCTCTCTGGATCTGGTTGTTGTCTCTCTCTCTCTCTCTCTGGATCTGGTTGTTGTCTCTCTCTCTCTCTGGATCTGTTTGTTGTCCCTCTCTCTCTGGATCTGTTTGTTGTCCCTCTCTCTCTGGATCTGTTTGTTGTCCCTCCCTCTCTGGATCTGTTTGTTGTCCCTCTCTCTCTGGATCTGTTTGTTGTCCCTCCCTCTCTGGATCTGTTTGTTGTCCCTCTCTCTCTCTGGATCTGTTTGTTGTCCCTCTCTCTCTCTGGATCTGTTTGTTGTCCCTCTCTCTCTGGATCTGTTTGTTGTCCCTCTCTCTCTGGATCTGGTTGTTGTCCCTCTCTCTCTGGATCTGGTTGTTGTCCCTCTCTCTCTGGATCTGGTTGTTGTCTCTCTCTCTCTCTGGATCTGGTTGTTGTCTCTCTCTCTCTCTGGATCTGTTTGTTGTCCCTCTCTCTCTCTGGATCTGTTTGTTGTCCCTCCCTCTCTGGATCTGTTTGTTGTCCCTCCCTCTCTGGATCTGTTTGTTGTCCCTCTCTCTCTGGATCTGTTTGTTGTCCTTCTCTCTCTCTGGATCGGTTTGTTGTCCCTCCCTCTCTGGATCTGTTTGTTCTCTCTCTCTCTCTCTCTGGATCTGTTTGTTGTCTCTCTCTCTCTCTCTCTGGATCTGTTTGTTGTCCCTCCCTCTCTGGATCTGTTTGTTGTCCCTCTCTCTCTGGATCTGTTTGTTGTCCCTCTCTCTCTGGATCTGTTTGTTGTCCCTCTCTCTCTGGATCTGTTTGTTGTCCCTCTCTCTCTGGATCTGTTTGTTGTCCCTCTCTCTCTGGATCTGTTTGTTGTCTCTCTCTCTCTGGATCTGTTTGTTGTCTCTCCCTCTCTGAATCTGTTTGTTGTCTCTCCCTCTCTGGATCTGTTTGTTGTCCCTCTCTCTCTGGATCTGTTTGTTTTCCCTCTCTCTCTGGATCTGTTTGTTCTCCCTCTTTCTCTGGATCTTTTTGTTGTCCCTCTCTCTCTCTGGTTCGGTTTGTTGTCCCTCCCTCTCTCTGGATCTGTTTGTTGTCCCTCTCTCTCTGAATCTGTTTGTTGTCTCTCTCTCTGGATCTGTTTGTTGTCTCTCTCTCTCTGGATCTGTTTGTTGTCCCTCTCTCTCTGGATCTGTTTGTTGTCCCTCTTTCTCTGGATCTGTTTGTTGTCCCTCTCTCTCTCTGGTTCGGTTTGTTGTCCCTCCCTCTCTCTGGATCGGTTTGTTGTCCCTCCCTCTCTGGATCTGTTTGTTGTCCCTCTCTCTCTGGATCTGTTTGTTGTCCCTCTCTCTCTCTGGATCTGTTTGTTGTCCCTCTCTCTCTCTGGATCTGGCTGTTGTCTCTCTCTCTCTCTGGATCTGTTTGTTGTCCCTCTCTCTCTCTGGATCTGTTTGTTGTCCCTCTCTCTCTGGATCTGTTTGTTGTCCCTCCCTCACTGGATCTGTTTGTTGTCCCTCTCTCTCTGGATCTGTTTGTTGTCCCTCTCTCTCTGGATCTGTTTGTTGTCCTTCTCTCTCTCTGGATCTGTTTGTTGTCCTTCTCTCTCTCTGGATCTGGTTGTTGTCCCTCTCTCTCTGGATCTGGTTGTTGTCTCTCTCTCTCTCTCTCTGGATCTGGTTGTTGTCTCTCTCTCTCTCTGGATCTGTTTGTTGTCCCTCTCTCTCTGGATCTGTTTGTTGTCCCTCTCTCTCTGGATCTGTTTGTTTCCCTCCCTCTCTGGATCTGTTTGTTGTCCCTCTCTCTCTGGATCTGTTTGTTGTCCCTCCCTCTCTCTGGATCGGTTTGTTGTCCCTCCCTCTCTGGATCTGTTTGTTCTCTCTCTCTCTCTCTCTGGATCTGTTTGTTGTCTCTCTCTCTCTCTCTGGATCTGTTTGTTGTCCCTCCCTCTCTGGATCTGTTTGTTGTCCCTCTCTCTCTGGATCTGTTTGTTGTCTCTCTCTCTCTGGATCTGTTTGTTGTCCCTCTCTCTCTGGATCTGTTTGTTGTCCCTCCTCTCTGGATCTGTTTGTTGTCCCTCCCTCTCTGGATCTGTTTGTTGTCCCTCTCTCTCTGGATCTGTTTGTTGTCTCTCTCTCTCTGGATCTGTTTGTTGTCTCTCCCTCTCTGGATCTGTTTGTTGTCCCTCCCTCTCTGGATCTGTTTGTTGTCCCTCCCTCTCTGGATCTGTTTGTTGTCCCTCTCTCTCTGGATCTGGTTTGTTGTCCCTCTCTCTCTGGATCTGGTTGTTGTCTCTCTCTCTCTCTCTGGATCTGGTTGTTGTCTCTCTCTCTCTGGATCTGTTTGTTGTCCCTCTCTCTCTCTGGATCTGTTTGTTGTCCCTCTCTCTCTGGATCTGTTTCTTGTCCCTCCCTCTCTGGATCTGTTTGTTGTCCCTCTCTCTCTGGATCTGTTTGTTGTCCCTCTCTCTCTGGATCTGTTTGTTGTCCCTCTCTCTCTGGATCTGTTTGTTGTCCCTCTCTCTCTGGATCTGTTTGTTGTCCCTCTCTCTCTGGATCTGTTTGTTGTCCTTCTCTCTCTCTGGATCTGGTTGTTGTCTCTCTCTCTCTCTGGATCTGGTTGTTGTCTCTCTCTCTCTCTCTCTGGATCTGGTTGTTGTCTCTCTCTCTCTCTGGATCTGTTTGTTGTCCCTCTCTCTCTCTGGATCTGTTTGTTGTCCCTCTCTCTCTGGATCTGTTTGTTTTCCCTCCCTCTCTGGATCTGTTTGTTGTCCCTCTCTCTCTGGATCTGTTTGGTGTCCCTCTCTCTCTCTGGATCGGTTTGTTGTCCCTCCCTCTCTCTGGATCGGTTTGTTGTCCCTCCCTCTCTGGATCTGTTTGTTCTCTCTCTCTCTCTCTCTGGATCTGTTTGTCTCTCTCTCTCTCTCTGGATCTGTTTGTTGTCCCTCCCTCTCTGGATCTGTTTGTTGTCCCTCTCTCTCTGGATCTGTTTGTTGTCTCTCTCTCTCTGGATCTGTTTGTTGTCCCTCTCTCTCTGGATCTGTTTGTTGTCCCTCTCTCTCTGGATCTGTTTGTTGTCCCTCTCTCTCTGGATCTGTTTGTTGTCTCTCTCTCTCTGGATCTGTTTGTTGTCTCTCCTCTCTGGATCTGTTTGTTGTCCCTCTCTCTGGATCTGTTTGTTGTCCCTCTCTCTCTGGATCTGTTTGTTGTCCCTCTCTCTCTGGATCTGTTTGTTGTCCCTCTCTCTCTGGATCTGTTTGTTGTCCCTCTCTCTCTGGATCTGTTTGTTGTCCCTCCCTCTCTCTGGATCTGTTTGTTGTCCCTCCCTCTCTGGATCTGTTTGTTGTCCCTCCCTCTCTGGATCTGTTTGTTGTCCCTCCCTCTCTCTGGATCGGTTTGTTGTCCCTCCCTCTCTGGATCTGTTTGTTGTCCCTCCCTCTCTGGATCTGTTTGTTGTCCCTCCCTCTCTGGATCTGTTTGTTGTCCCTCCCTCTCTGGATCTGTTTGTTGTCCCTCCTCTCTGGATCTGTTTGTTGTCCCTCCCTCTCTGGATCTGTTTGTTGTCCCTCTCTCTCTGGATCTGTTTGTTGTCCCTCTCTCTCTGGATCTGTTTGTTGTCTCTCTCTCTCTCTGGATCTGTTTGTTGTCCCTCCCTCTCTGGATCTGTTTGTTGTCCCTCTCTCTCTGGATCTGTTTGTTGTCTCTCTCTCTCTGGATCTGTTTGTTGTCCCTCTCTCTCTGGATCTGTTTGTTGTCTCTCTCTCTCTGGATCTGTTTGTTGTCTCTCCCTCTCTGAATCTGTTTGTTGTCTCTCCCTCTCTGGATCTGTTTGTTGTCCCTCCCTCTCTGGATCTGTTTGTTGTCCCTCCCTCTCTCTGGATCGGTTTGTTGTCCCTCCCTCTCTGGATCTGTTTCTTGTCCCTCCCTCTCTGGATCTGTTTCTTGTCCCTCCCTCTCTGGATCTGTTTGTTGTCCCTCCCTCTCTGGATCTGTTTGTTGTCCCTCTCTCTCTGGATCTGTTTCTTGTCCCTCTCTCTCTGGATCTGTTTGTTGTCCCTCTCTCTCTGGATCTGGTTGTTGTCTCTCTCTCTCTCTGGATCTGTTTGTTGTCCCTCTCTCTCTGGATCTGTTTGTTGTCCCTCTCTCTCTGGATCTGTTTGTTGTCCCTCTCTCTCTGGATCTGTTTCTTGTCCCTCCCTCTCTGGATCTGTTTGTTGTCCCTCTCTCTCTGGATCTGTTTGTTGTCCCTCTCTCTCTGGATCTGTTTGTTGTCCCTCTCTCTCTGGATCTGTTTGTTGTCCCTCTCTCTCTCTGGATCTGGTTGTTGTCCCTCTCTCTCTGGATCTGGTTGTTGTCTCTCTCTCTCTGGATCTGTTTGTTGTCTCTCTCTCTCTCTGGATCTGTTTGTTGTCCCTCCTCTCTCTGGATCTTTTTGTTGTCCCTCCCTCTCTGGATCTGTTTGTTGTCTCTCTCTCTCTCTGGATCTGTTTGTTGTCCCTCTCTCTCTGGATCTGTTTGTTGTCCCTCCCTCTCTGGATCTGTTTGTTGTCCCTCTCTCTCTGGATCTGTTTGTTGTCCCTCTCTCTCTGGATCTGTTTGTTGTCCCTCTCTCTCTGGATCTGTTTGTTGTCCCTCCCTCTCTGGATCTGTTTGTTGTCCCTCTCTCTCTGGATCTGTTTGTTGTCCCTCCCTCTCTGGATCTGTTTGTTGTCCCTCCTCTCTCTGGATCTGTTTGTTGTCCCTCCCTCTCTGGATCTGTTTTCTTGTCCCTCCCTCTCTGGATCTGTTTGTTGTCCCTCCCTCTCTGGATCTGTTTGTTGTCCCTCTCTCTCTGGATCTGTTTGTTGTCCCTCTCTCTCTGGATCTGTTTGTTGTCCCTCCTCTCTCTGGATCTGTTTGTTGTCCCTCTCTCTCTGGATCTGTTTGTTGTCCCTCCCTGTCTCCTCTCTCTGGATCTGTTTGTTGTCCCTCTCTCTCTGGATCTGTTTCTTGTCCCTCCCTCTCTGGATCTGTTTCTTGTCCCTCCCTCTCTGGATCTGTTTGTTGTCCCTCTCTCTCTGGATCTGTTTGTTGTCCCTCTCTCTCTGGATCTGTTTGTTGTCCCTCTCTCTCTGGATCTGTTTGTTGTCCCTCTCTCTCTGGATCTGTTTGTTGTCCTTCTCTCTCTCTGGATCTGGTTGTTGTCCCTCTCTCTCTGGATCTGGTTGTTGTCTCTCTCTCTCTCTCTGGATCTGTTTGTTGTCTCTCTCTCTCTGGATCTGTTTGTTGTCCCTCTCTCTCTGGATCTGTTTGTTGTCCCTCCCTCTCTGGATCTGTTTGTTGTCCCTCCCTCTCTGGATCTGTTTGTTGTCCCTCTCTCTCTGGATCTGTTTGTTGTCCCTCTCTCTCTGGATCTGTTTGTTGTCCCTCTCTCTCTGGATCTGTTTGTTCTCTCTCTCTCTCTCTCTGGATCTGTTTGTTGTCTCTCTCTCTCTCTCTGGATCTGTTTGTTGTCCCTCCCTCTCTGGATCTGTTTGTTGTCCCTCTCTCTCTGGATCTGTTTGTTGTCTCTCTCTCTCTGGATCTGTTTGTTGTCCCTCTCTCTCTGGATCTGTTTGTTGTCCCTCTCTCTCTCTGGATCTGTTTGTTGTCCCTCTCTCTCTGGATCTGTTTGTTGTCCCTCTCTCTCTGGATCTGTTTGTTGTCTCTCCCTCTCTGGATCTGTTTGTTGTCTCTCCCTCTCTGGATCTGTTTGTTGTCCCTCTCTCTCTGGATCTGTTTGTTGTCCCTCTCTCTCTGGATCTGTTTGTTGTCCCTCTCTCTCTGGATCTGTTTGTTGTCCCTCTCTCTCTGGATCTGTTTGTTGTCCCTCCCTCTCTGGATCTGTTTGTTGTCCCTCTCTCTCTGGATCTGTTTGTTGTCTCTCTCTCTGGATCTGTTTGTTGTCCCTCCCTCTCTGGATCTGTTTGTTGTCCCTCTCTCTCTGGATCTGTTTGTTGTCCCTCTCTCTCTGGATCTGTTTGTTGTCCCTCTCTCTCTGGATCTGTTTGTTGTCCCTCTCTCTCTCTGGTTCGGTTTGTTGTCCCTCCCTCTCTCTGGATCGGTTTGTTGTCCCTCCCTCTCTGGATCTGTTTCTTGTCCCTCCCTCTCTGGATCTGTTTGTTGTCCCTCCCTCTCTGGATCTGTTTGTTGTCCCTCCCTCTCTGGATCTGTTTGTTGTCCCTCTCTCTCTGGATCTGTTTGTTGTCCCTCTCTCTCTGGATCTGTTTGTTGTCCCTCTCTCTCTCTGGATCTGGCTGTTGTCCCTCTCTCTCTCTGGATCTGTTTGTTGTCCCTCTCTCTCTCTGGATCTGTTTGTTGTCCCTCTCTCTCTGGATCTGTTTGTTGTCCCTCCCTCTCTGGATCTGTTTGTTGTCCCTCTCTCTCTGGATCTGTTTGTTGTCCCTCTCTCTCTGGATCTGTTTGTTGTCCTTCTCTCTCTCTGGATCTGGTTGTTGTCCCTCTCTCTCTGGATCTGGTTGTTGTCCCTCTCTCTCTGGATCTGGTTGTTGTCTCTCTCTCTCTCTCTCTGGATCTGGTTGTTGTCTCTCTCTCTCTCTGGATCTGTTTGTTGTCCCTCTCTCTCTGGATCTGTTTGTTGTCCCTCTCTCTCTCTGGATCTGTTTGTTGTCCCTCTCTCTCTGGATCTGTTTGTTGTCTCTCCCTCTCTCTCTGGATCTGTTTGTTGTCCCTCTCTCTCTGGATCTGTTTGTTGTCCCTCTCTCTCTCTGGATCTGTTTGTTGTCCCTCCCTCTCTGGATCTGTTTGTTGTCCCTCCCTCTCTGGATCTGTTTGTTGTCCCTCTCTCTCTCTGGATCTGTTTGTTGTCCCTCCCTCTCTGGATCTGTTTGTTGTCTCTCTCTGGATCTGTTTGTTGTCCCTCTCTCTCTGGATCTGTTTGTTGTCCCTCTCTCTCTCTGGATCTGTTTGTTGTCCCTCTCTCTCTGGATCTGTTTGTTGTCCCTCTCTCTCTGGATCTGTTTGTTGTCCCTCCCTCTCTGGATCTGTTTGTTGTCCCTCCCTCTCTGGATCTGTTTGTTGTCCCTCCCTCTCTGGATCTGTTTGTTGTCCCTCCCTCTCTCTGGATCTGTTTGTTGTCTCCCTCTCTGGATCTGTTTCTTGTCCCTCCTCTCTGGATCTGTTTGTTGTCCCTCCCTCTCTGGATCTGTTTGTTGTCCCTCTCTCTCTGGATCTGTTTGTTGTCCCTCCTCTCTGGATCTGTTTGTTGTCCCTCTCTCTCTGGATCTGTTTGTTGTCCCTCTCTCTCTGGATCTGTTTGTTGTCCTCTCTCTCTCTGGATCTGTTTGTTGTCCCTCTCTCTCTGGATCTGTTTGTTGTCCCTCTCTCTCTGGATCTGTTTCTTGTCCCTCCCTCTCTGGATCTGTTTGTTGTCCCTCTCTCTCTGGATCTGTTTGTTGTCCCTCTCTCTCTGGATCTGTTTGTTGTCCCTCTCTCTCTGGATCTGTTTGTTGTCCTTCTCTCTCTGGATCTGGTTGTTGTCCCTCTCTCTCTGGATCTGGTTGTTGTCTCTCTCTCTCTGGATCTGGTTGTTGTCTCTCTCTCTCTCTCTGGATCTGTTTGTTGTCCCTCTCTCTCTCTGGATCTGTTTGTTGTCCCTCCTCTCTCTGGATCTGTTTGTTGTCCCTCTCTCTCTGGATCTGTTTGTTGTCCCTCCCTCTCTGGATCTGTTTGTTGTCCCTCTCTCTCTCTGGATCGGTTTGTTGTCCCTCCCTCTCTCTGGATCGGTTTGTTGTCCCTCCCTCTCTGGATCTGTTTGTTCTCTCTCTCTCTCTCTCTCTGGATCTGTTTGTTCTCTCTCTCTCTCTCTGGATCTGTTTGTTGTCCCTCCCTCTCTGGATCTGTTTGTTGTCCCTCTCTCTCTGGATCTGTTTGTTGTCTCTCTCTCTCTGGATCTGTTTGTTGTCCCTCTCTCTCTGGATCTGTTTGTTGTCCCTCTCTCTCTGGATCTGTTTGTTGTCCCTCTCTCTCTGGATCTGTTTGTTGTCTCTCTCTCTCTGGATCTGTTTGTTGTCTCTCCCTCTCTGAATCTGTTTGTTGTCTCTCCCTCTCTGGATCTGTTTGTTGTCCCTCTCTCTCTGGATCTGTTTGTTGTCCCTCTCTCTCTGGATCTGTTTGTTGTCCCTCTCTCTCTGGATCTGTTTGTTGTCCCTCTCTCTCTCTGGTTCGGTTTGTTGTCCCTCCCTCTCTCTGGATCGGTTTGTTGTCCCTCCCTCTCTGGATCTGTTTCATGTCCCTCTCTCTCTGGATCTGTTTGTTGTCCCTCCCTCTCTGGATCTGTTTGTTGTCCCTCCTCTCTCTGGATCTGTTTGTTGTCCCTCCCTCTCTGGATCTGTTTGTTGTCCCTCCCTCTCTGGATCTGTTTGTTGTCCCTCCCTCTCTGGATCTGTTTGTTGTCCCTCCCTCTCTGGATCTGTTTGTTGTCCCTCTCTCTCTGGATCTGTTTCTTGTCCCTCCCTCTCTGGATCTGTTTGTTGTCCCTCTCTCTCTGGATCTGTTTGTTGTCCCTCTCTCTCTGGATCTGTTTGTTGTCTCTCTCTCTCTGGATCTGTTTGTTGTCCCTCCCTCTCTGGATCTGTTTGTTCTCTCTCTCTCTCTCTCTGGATCTGTTTGTTGTCTCTCTCTCTATCTCTGGATCTGTTTGTTGTCCCTCCCTCTCTGGATCTGTTTGTTGTCCCTCTCTCTCTGGATCTGTTTGTTGTCTCTCTCTCTGGATCGGTTTGTTGTCCCTCCCTCTCTGGATCTGTTTGTTGTCCCTCTCTCTCTGGATCTGTTTCTTGTCCCTCTCTCTCTGGATCTGGTTGTTGTCTCTCTCTCTCTCTCTGGATCTGGTTGTTGTCTCTCTCTCTCTCTCTGGATCTGGTTGTTGTCTCTCTCTCTCTCTGGATCTGGTTGTTGTCCCTCTCTCTCTCTGGATCTGTTTGTTGTCCCTCCCTCTCTGGATCTGTTTGTTGTCCCTCTCTCTCTCTGGATCTGTTTGTTGTCCCTCTCTGGATCTGTTTGTTGTCCCTCTCTCTCTGGATCTGTTTGTTGTCTCTCTCTCTCTGGATCTGTTTGTTGTCTCTCTCTCTCTGGATCTGTTTGTTGTCCCTCTCTCTCTCTGGATCTGTTTGTTGTCCCTCTCTCTCTCTGGATCTGTTTGTTGTCCCTCTCTCTCTGGATCTGTTTGTTTTCCCTCCCTCTCTGGATCTGTTTGTTGTCCCTCTCTCTCTGGATCTGTTTGGTGTCCCTCTCTCTCTCTGGATCGGTTTGTTGTCCCTCCCTCTCTCTGGATCTGTTTGTTCTCTCTCTCTCTCTCTCTGGATCTGTTTGTTGTCTCTCTCTCTCTCTCTGGATCTGTTTGTTGTCCCTCCCTCTCTGGATCTGTTTGTTGTCCCTCTCTCTCTGGATCTGTTTGTTGTCCCTCTCTCTCTGGATCTGTTTGTTGTCCCTCTCTCTCTGGATCTGTTTGTTGTCCCTCTCTCTCTGGATCTGTTTGTTGTCCCTCTCTCTCTGGATCTGTTTGTTGTCCCTCTCTCTCTGGATCTGTTTGTTGTCTCTCTCTCTCTGGATCTGTTTGTTGTCTCTCCCTCTCTGAATCTGTTTGTTGTCTCTCCCTCTCTGGATCTGTTTGTTGTCCCTCCCTCTCTGGATCTGTTTGTTGTCCCTCCCTCTCTCTGGATCGGTTTGTTGTTTCTCCCTCTCTGGATCGGTTTCTTGTCCCTCCCTCTCTGGATCTGTTTGTTGTCCCTCCCTCTCTGGATCTGTTTGTTGTCCCTCTCTCTCTGGATCTGTTTCTTGTCCCTCCCTCTCTGGATCTGTTTGTTGTCCCTCTCTCTCTGGATCTGGTTGTTGTCCCTCTCTCTCTGGATCTGGTTGTCTCTCTCTCTCTCTGGATCTGTTTGTTGTCTCTCTCTCTCTCTGGATCTGTTTGTTGTCCCTCTCTCTCTCTGGATCTGTTTGTTGTCCCTCTCTCTCTGGATCTGTTTCTTGTCCCTCCCTCTCTGGATCTGTTTGTTGTCCCTCTCTCTCTGGATCTGTTTGTTGTCCCTCTCTCTCTGGATCTGTTTGTTGTCCCTCTCTCTCTGGATCTGTTTGTTTTCCCTCCCTCTCTGGATCTGTTTGTTGTCCCTCTCTCTCTGGATCTGTTTGGTGTCCCTCTCTCTCTCTGGATCTGTTTGTTGTCCCTCCCTCTCTCTGGATCGGTTTGTTGTCCCTCCCTCTCTGGATCTGTTTGTTCTCTCTCTCTCTCTCTCTGGATCTGTTTGTTGTCTCTCTCTCTCTCTCTGGATCTGTTTGTTGTCCCTCCCTCTCTGGATCTGTTTGTTGTCCCTCTCTCTCTGGATCTGTTTGTTGTCTCTCTCTCTCTGGATCTGTTTGTTGTCCCTCTCTCTCTGGATCTGTTTGTTGTCCCTCTCTCTCTGGATCTGTTTGTTGTCCCTCTCTCTCTGGATCTGTTTGTTGTCTCTCCCTCTCTGGATCTGTTTGTTGTCTCTCCCTCTCTGTTTGTTGTCTCTCCCTCTCTGGATCTGTTTGTTGTCTCTCCCTCTCTGGATCTGTTTGTTGTCCCTCTCTCTCTGGATCTGTTTGTTGTCCCTCTCTCTCTGGATCTGTTTGTTGTCCCTCTCTCTCTGGATCTGTTTGTTGTCCCTCTCTCTCTCTGGATCGGTTTGTTGTCCCTCCCTCTCTGGATCTGTTTGTTGTCCCTCCCTCTCTGGATCTGTTTCATGTCCCTCCCTCTCTGGATCTGTTTGTTGTCCCTCCCTCTCTGGATCTGTTTGTTGTCCCTCCCTCTCTCTGGATCGGTTTGTTGTCCCTCCCTCTCTGGATCTGTTTGTTGTCCCTCCCTCTCTGGATCTGTTTGTTGTCCCTCCCTCTCTGGATCTGTTTGTTGTCCCTCCCTCTCTGGATCTGTTTGTTGTCCCTCTCTCTCTGGATCTGTTTCTTGTCCCTCCCTCTCTGGATCTGTTTGTTGTCCCTCTCTCTCTGGATCTGGTTGTTGTCCCTCTCTCTCTGGATCTGGTTGTTGTCTCTCTCTCTCTCTCTGGATCTGTTTGTTGTCCCTCCCTCTCTGGATCTGTTTGTTGTCCCTCTCTCTCTGGATCTGTTTGTTGTCCCTCTCTCTCTGGATCTGTTTGTTGTCCCTCTCTCTCTGGATCTGTTTGTTGTCCCTCTCTCTCTGGATCTGTTTGTTGTCCCTCCCTCTCTGGATCTGTTTGTTGTCCCTCCCTCTCTGGATCTGTTTGTTGTCTGGATCTGTTTGTTGTCCCTCTCTCTCTGGATCTGTTTGTTGTCCCTCCCTCTCTGGATCTGTTTGTTGTCCCTCCCTCTCTGGATCTGTTTCTTGTCCCTCCCTCTCTGGATCTGTTTGTTGTCCCTCCCTCTCTCTGGATCTGTTTGTTGTCCCTCCCTCTCTGGATCTGTTTGTTGTCCCTCCCTCTCTGGATCTGTTTGTTGTCCCTCTCTCTCTGGATCTGTTTGTTGTCCCTCTCTCTCTGGATCTGTTTGTTGTCCCTCTCTCTCTGGATCTGTTTGTTGTCCCTCTCTCTCTCTGGATCTGTTTGTTGTCCCTCTCTCTCTGGATCTGTTTGTTGTCCCTCTCCCTCTCTGGATCTGTTTGTTGTCCCTCTCTCTCTGGATCTGTTTGTTGTCCCTCTCTCTCTGGATCTGTTTGTTGTCCCTCTCTCTCTGGATCTGTTTGTTGTCCCTCTCTCTCTGGATCTGTTTGTTGTCCCTCTCTCTCTGGATCTGTTTGTTGTCCTCTCTCTCTCTGGATCTGTTTGTTGTCTCTCTCTCTCTCTCTCTCTCTGGATCTGTTTGTTGTCTCTCTCTCTCTCTGGATCTGTTTGTTGTCCCTCTCTCTCTCTGGATCTGTTTGTTGTCCCTCCCTCTCTGGATCTGTTTGTTGTCCCTCTCTCTCTGGATCTGTTTGTTGTCCCTCTCTCTCTGGATCTGTTTGTTGTCCCTCTCCCTCTCTGGATCTGTTTGTTGTCCCTCTCTCTCTCTGGATCTGTTTGTTGTCTCTCTCTCTCTCTGGATCTGTTTGTTGTCCCTCTCTCTCTGGATCTGTTTGTTGTCCCTCCTCTCTGGATCTGTTTGTTGTCCCTCTCTCTCTGGATCTGTTTGTTGTCCCTCTCTCTCTGGATCTGTTTGTTGTCCCTCTCTCTCTGGATCTGTTTGTTGTCCCTCTCTCTCTGGATCTGTTTGTTGTCCCTCTCCTCTCTGGATCTGTTTGTTGTCCCTCCCTCTCTGGATCTGTTTGTTGTCCCTCTCTCTCTGGATCTGTTTGTTGTCCCTCTCTCTCTGGATCTGTTTGTTGTCCCTCTCTCTCTGGATCTGTTTGTTGTCCCTCTCTCTCTGGATCTGTTTGTTGTCCCTCCCTCTCTCTGGATCGGTTTGTTGTCCCTCCCTCTCTGGATCTGTTTCATTGTCCCTCCCTCTCTGGATCTGTTTGTTGTCCCTCCCTCTCTGGATCTGTTTGTTGTCCCTCCTCTCTCTGGATCTGTTTGTTGTCCCTCCCTCTCTGGATCTGTTTGTTGTCCCTCCCTCTCTGGATCTGTTTGTTGTCCCTCCCTCTCTGGATCTGTTTGTTGTCCCTCCCTCTCTGGATCTGTTTGTTGTCCCTCCCTCTCTGGATCTGTTTGTTGTCCCTCTCTCTCTGGATCTGTTTGTTGTCCCTCTCTCTCTGGATCTGTTTGTTGTCTCTCCCTCTCTCTGGATCTGTTTGTTGTCCCTCCCTCTCTGGATCTGTTTGTTGTCCCTCCTCTCTGGATCTGTTTGTTGTCCCTCTCTCTCTGGATCTGTTTGTTGTCCCTCCTCTCTGGATCTGTTTGTTGTCCCTCTCTCTCTGGATCTGTTTGTTGTCCCTCCCTCTCTGGATCTGTTTGTTGTCTCCCCTCTCTGGATCTGTTTGTTGTCTGGATCTGTTTGTTGTCCCTCCCTCTCTGGATCTGTTTGTTGTCCCTCCCTCTCTCTGGATCGGTTTGTTGTCCCTCCCTCTCTGGATCTGTTTGTTGTCCCTCCCTCTCTGGATCTGTTTGTTGTCCCTCCCTCTCTGGATCTGTTTGTTGTCCCTCCCTCTCTGGATCTGTTTGTTGTCCCTCCCTCTCTGGATCTGTTTGTTGTCCCTCTCTCTCTGGATCTGTTTCTTGTCCCTCTCTCTCTGGATCTGGTTGTTGTCTCTCTCTCTCTCTCTGGATCTGGTTGTTGTCTCTCTCTCTCTGGATCTGTTTGTTGTCTCTCTCTCTCTGGATCTGTTTGTTGTCCCTCTCTCTCTCTGGATCTGTTTGTTGTCCCTCTCTCTCCGGATCTGTTTCTTGTCCCTCCCTCTCTGGATCTGTTTGTTGTCCCTCTCTCTCTGGATCTGTTTTGTTGTCCCTCTCTCTCTGGATCTGTTTGTTGTCCCTCTCTCTCTGGATCTGTTTGTTGTCCTTCTCTCTCTCTGGATCTGGTTGTTGTCCCTCTCTCTCTGGATCTGGTTGTTGTCTCTCTCTCTCTCTCTCTCTGGATCTGGTTGTTGTCTCTCTCTCTCTCTGGATCGGTTTGTTGTCCCTCCCTCTCTCTGGATCGGTTTGTTGTCCCTCCCTCTCTGGATCTGTTTGTTGTCTCTCTCTCTCTCTCTGGATCTGTTTGTTGTCCCTCTCTCTCTGGATCTGTTTGTTGTCCCTCCCTCTCTGGATCTGTTTGTTGTCCCTCTCTCTCTGGATCTGTTTGTTGTCCCTCTCTCTCTGGATCTGTTTGTTGTCCCTCTCTCTCTGGATCTGTTTGTTGTCCCTCTCTCTCTGGATCTGTTTGTTGTCCCTCTCTCTCTGGATCTGTTTGTTGTCCCTCTCTCTCTCTGGATCTGTTTGTTGTCCCTCTCTCTCTCTGGATCTGTTTGTTGTCCCTCCCTCTCTCTGGATCTGTTTGTTGTCCCTCCCTCTCTGGATCTGTTTGTTGTCCCTCCCTCTCTGGATCTGTTTGTTGTCCCTCCCTCTCTGGATCTGTTTGTTGTCCCTCCCTCTCTCTGGATCTGTTTGTTGTCCCTCCCTCTCTGGATCTGTTTGTTGTCCCTCCCTCTCTGGATCTGTTTGTTGTCCCTCCCTCTCTGGATCTGTTTGTTGTCCCTCCCTCTCTGGATCTGTTTGTTGTCCCTCCCTCTGGATCTGTTTGTTGTCCCTCCCTCTCTGGATCTGTTTGTTGTCCCTCCCTCTCTGGATCTGTTTGTTGTCTCCTCCTCTCTGGATCTGTTTGTTGTCCCTCTCTCTGGATCTGTTTGTTGTCCCTCCCTCTCTCTGGATCTGTTTGTTGTCCCTCCCTCTCTGGATCTGTTTCTTGTCCCTCCCTCTCTGGATCTGTTTGTTGTCCCTCCCTCTCTGGATCTGTTTGTTGTCCCTCCCTCTCTGGATCTGTTTGTTGTCCCTCTCTCTCTGGATCTGTTTGTTGTCCTTCTCTCTCTCTGGATCTGGTTGTTGTCCCTCTCTCTCTGGATCTGGTTGTTGTCTCTCTCTCTCTCTCTCTGGATCTGGTTGTTGTCTCTCTCTCTCTCTCTCTCTGGATCTGGTTGTTGTCTCTCTCTCTCTCTGGATCTGTTTGTTGTCCCTCTCTCTCTCTGGATCTGTTTGTTGTCCCTCTCTCTCTGGATCTGTTTGTTTTCCCTCCCTCTCTGGATCTGTTTGTTGTCCCTCTCTCTCTGGATCTGTTTGGTGTCCCTCTCTCTCTGGATCTGGTTTGTTGTCCCTCCCTCTCTCTGGATCGGTTTGTTGTCCCTCCCTCTCTGGATCTGTTTGTTCTCTCTCTCTCTCTGGATCTGTTTGTCTCTCTCTCTCTCTCTGGATCTGTTTGTTGTCCCTCCCTCTCTGGATCTGTTTGTTGTCCCTCTCTCTCTGGATCTGTTTGTTGTCTCTCTCTCTCTGGATCTGTTTGTTGTCCCTCTCTCTCTGGATCTGTTTGTTGTCCCTCTCTCTCTGGATCTGTTTGTTGTCCCTCTCTCTCTGGATCTGTTTGTTGTCCCTCTCTCTCTGGATCTGTTTGTTGTCCCTCTCTCTCTGGATCTGTTTGTTGTCCCTCTCTCTCTGGATCTGTTTGTTGTCTCTCTCTCTCTGGATCTGTTTGTTGTCTCTCCCTCTCTGAATCTGTTTGTTGTCTCTCCCTCTCTGGATCTGTTTGTTGTCTCTCCCTCTCTGGATCTGTTTGTTGTCCCTCTCTCTCTGGATCTGTTTGTTGTCCCTCTCTCTCTGGATCTGTTTGTTGTCCCTCTCTCTCTGGATCTGTTTGTTGTCCCTCTCTCTCTCTGGTTCGGTTTGTTGTCCCTCCCTCTCTCTGGATCGGTTTGTTGTCCCTCCCTCTCTGGATCTGTTTCATGTCCCTCCCTCTCTGGATCTGTTTGTTGTCCCTCCCTCTCTGGATCTGTTTGTTGTCCCTCCCTCTCTCTGGATCGGTTTGTTGTCCCTCCCTCTCTGGATCTGTTTGTTGTCCCTCCCTCTCTGGATCTGTTTGTTGTCCCTCCCTCTCTGGATCTGTTTGTTGTCCCTCCCTCTCTGGATCTGTTTGTTGTCCCTCTCTCTCTGGATCTGTTTCTTGTCCCTCCCTCTCTGGATCTGTTTGTTGTCCCTCTCTCTCTGGATCTGGTTGTTGTCCCTCTCTCTCTGGATCTGGTTGTTGTCTCTCTCTCTCTCTGGATCTGTTTGTTGTCCCTCCCTCTCTGGATCTGTTTGTTGTCCCTCTCTCTCTGGATCTGTTTGTTGTCCCTCTCTCTCTCTGGATCTGTTTGTTGTCCCTCTCTCTCTGGATCTGTTTGTTGTCCCTCTCTCTCTGGATCTGTTTGTTGTCCCTCCCTCTCTGGATCTGTTTGTTGTCTCTCCCTCTCTGGATCTGTTTGTTGTCCCTCCCTCTCTGGATCTGTTTGTTGTCCCTCCCTCTCTCTGGATCGGTTTGTTGTCCCTCCCTCTCTGGATCTGTTTCTTGTCCCTCCCTCTCTGGATCTGTTTCTTGTCCCTCCCTCTCTGGATCTGTTTGTTGTCCCTCTCTCTCTGGATCTGTTTGTTGTCCCTCTCTCTCTGGATCTGTTTCTTGTCCCTCTCTCTCTGGATCTGTTTGTTGTCCCTCTCTCTCTGGATCTGGTTGTTGTCTCTCTCTCTCTCTCTGGATCTGGTTGTTGTCTCTCTCTCTCTCTGGATCTGGTTGTTGTCCCTCTCTCTCTCTGGATCTGTTTGTTGTCCCTCTCTCTCCGGATCTGTTTCTTGTCCCTCCCTCTCTGGATCTGTTTGTTGTCCCTCTCTCTCTGGATCTGTTTGTTGTCCCTCTCTCTCTGGATCTGTTTGTTGTCCCTCTCTCTGGATCTGTTTGTTGTCCCTCTCCTCTCTCTGGATCTGTTTGTTGTCCCTCTCTCTCTGGATCTGTTTGTTGTCTCTCTCTCTCTCTCTGGATCTGTTTGTTGTCTCTCTCTCTGGATCTGTTTGTTGTCCCTCTGGATCTCTCTCTGGATCTGTTTGTTGTCCCTCCCTCTCTGGATCTGTTTGTTCTCCCTCTCTCTCTCTGGATCTGTTTGTTGTCCTCTCTCTCTCTGGATCTGTTTGTTGTCCCTCCCTCTCTGGATCTGTTTGTTGTCCCTCTCTCTCTGGATCTGTTTGTTGTCCCTCTCTCTCTGGATCTGTTTGTTGTCCCTCTCTCTCTGGATCTGTTTGTTGTCTCTGGATCTGTTTGTTGTCCTCCCTCTCTGGATCTGTTTGTTGTCCCTCTCCCTCTCTCTGGATCTGTTTGTTGTCCCTCTCTCTCTGGATCGGTTTGTTGTCCCTCTCTCTCTCTGGATCGGTTTGTTGTCCCTCTCTCTCTCTGGATCTGTTTGTTGTCCCTCTCTCTCTCTGGATCTGTTTGTTGTCCCTCCCTCTCTGGATCTGTTTGTTGTCCCTCCCTCTCTGGATCTGTTTCATGTCCCTCCCTCTCTGGATCTGTTTGTTGTCCCTCCCTCTCTGGATCTGTTTGTTGTCCCTCCCTCTCTCTGGATCGGTTTGTTGTCCCTCCCTCTCTGGATCTGTTTCTTGTCCCTCCCTCTCTGGATCTGTTTGTTGTCCCTCCCTCTCTGGATCTGTTTGTTGTCCCTCCCTCTCTGGATCTGTTTGTTGTCCCTCCCTCTCTGGATCTGTTTGTTGTCCCTCCCTCTCTGGATCTGTTTGTTGTCCCTCCCTCTCTGGATCTGTTTGTTGTCCCTCCCTCTCTGGATCTGTTTGTTGTCTCTCCCTCTCTGGATCTGTTTGTTGTCCCTCCCTCTCTGGATCTGTTTGTTGTCCCTCCCTCTCTCTGGATCTGTTTGTTGTCCCTCCCTCTCTGGATCTGTTTCTTGTCTTGTCCTCCCTCTCTGGATCTGTTTGTTGTCCCTCCCTCTCTGGATCTGTTTGTTGTCCCTCCCTCTCTGGATCTGTTTGTTGTCCCTCTCTCTCTGGATCTGTTTCTTGTCCCTCCCTCTCTGGATCTGTTTGTTGTCCCTCTGGATCTGGTTTGTTGTCCCTCTCTCTCTGGATCTGTTTGTTGTCTCTCTCTCTCTCTGGATCTGTTTGTTGTCTCTCTCTCTCTCTGGATCTGTTTGTTGTCCCTCTCCTCTCTGGATCTGTTTGTTGTCCCTCTCTCTCTGGATCTGTTTCTTGTCCCTCCCTCTCTGGATCTGTTTGTTGTCCCTCCCTCTCTGGATCTGTTTGTTGTCCCTCTCTCTCTGGATCTGTTTGTTGTCCCTCTCTCTCTGGATCTGTTTGTTGTCCCTCTCTCTCTGGATCTGTTTGTTGTCCCTCTCTCTCTGGATCTGGTTGTTGTCCCTCTCTCTCTGGATCTGGTTGTTGTCTTGTCCTCTCTCTCTCTCTCTCTGGATCTGGTTGTTGTCCCTCTCTCTCTGGATCTGTTTGTTGTCCCTCTCTCTCTCTGGATCTGTTTGTTGTCCCTCTCTCTCTGGATCTGTTTGTTTTCCCTCTCTCTGGATCTGTTTGTTGTCCCTCCCTCTCTGGATCGGTTTGTTGTCCCTCTCTCTCTGGATCGGTTTGTTGTCCCTCTCTCTCTCTGGATCGGTTTGTTGTCCCTCTCTCTCTCTGGATCTGTTTGTTGTCCCTCTCTCTCTCTGGATCTGTTTGTTGTCCCTCCCTCTCTGGATCTGTTTGTTGTCCCTCCCTCTCTGGATCTGTTTGTTGTCCCTCCCTCTCTGGATCTGTTTGTTGTCCCTCTCTCTGGATCTGTTTCTTGTCCCTCCCTCTCTGGATCTGTTTGTTGTCCCTCCCTCTCTGGATCTGTTTGTTGTCCCTCCCTCTCTGGATCTGTTTGTTGTCCCTCTCTCTCTGGATCTGTTTCTTGTCCCTCTCTCTCTGGATCTGGTTGTTGTCCCTCTCTCTCTGGATCTGGTTGTTGTCTCTCTCTCTCTCTCTCTGGATCTGGTTGTTGTCTCTCTCTCTCTCTGGATCTGTTTGTTGTCCCTCTCTCTCTCTGGATCTGTTTGTTGTCCCTCTCTCTGGATCTGTTTGTTCCCTCTCTCTCTGGATCTGTTTGTTGTCCCTCTCTCTCTGGATCTGTTTGTTGTCCCTCTCTCTCTGGATCTGTTTGTTGTCTCTCTCTCTCTCTCTCTCTCTCTGGATCTGTTTGTTGTCTCTCTCTCTCTCTGGATCTGTTTGTTGTCCCTCTCTCTCTCTGGATCTGTTTGTTGTCCCTCTCTCTCTGGATCTGTTTGTTGTCCCTCCCTCTCTGGATCTGTTTGTTGTCCCTCCCTCTCTGGATCTGTTTGTTGTCCCTCTCTCTCTGGATCTGTTTCTTGTCCCTCCCTCTCTGGATCTGTTTGTTGTCCCTCCCTCTCTGGATCTGTTTGTTGTCCCTCCCTCTCTGGATCTGTTTGTTGTCCCTCTCTCTCTGGATCTGTTTCTTGTCCCTCTCTCTCTGGATCTGTTTGTTGTCCCTCTCTCTCTGGATCTGTTTTGTTGTCCCTCCCTCTCTGGATCTGTTTGTTGTCCCTCCCTCTCTGGATCTGTTTGTTGTCCCTCCCTCTCTGGATCTGTTTGTTGTCCCTCCCTCTCTGGATCTGTTTGTTGTCCCTCCCCTCTCTGGATCTGTTTGTTGTCCCTCCCTCTCTGGATCTGTTTGTCCCTCTCTCTCTGGATCTGTTTGTTGTCCCTCCCTCTCTGGATCTGTTTGTTGTCCCTCCCTCTCTGGATCTGTTTGTTGTCTCCCTCTCTGGATCTGTTTGTTGTCCCTCCCTCTCTGGATCTGTTTGTTGTCCCTCCCTCTCTGGATCTGTTTGTTGTCCCTCTCTCTCTGGATCTGTTTGTTGTCCCTCTCTCTCTGGATCTGTTTGTTGTCCCTCCCTCTCTGGATCTGTTTGTTGTCCCTCTCTCTCTGGATCTGTTTGTTGTCCCTCTCTCTCTGGATCTGTTTGTTGTCTCTCTCTCTCTCTCTGGATCTGTTTGTTGTCCCTCTCTCTCTCTGGATCTGTTTGTTGTCCCTCTCTCTCTGGATCTGTTTGTTGTCCCTCTCTCTCTGGATCTGTTTGTTGTCCCTCTCTCTCTGGATCTGTTTCTTGTCCCTCCCTCTCTGGATCTGTTTGTTCCCTCCCTCTCTGGATCTGTTTGTTGTCCCTCCCTCTCTGGATCTGTTTGTTGTCCCTCCCTCTCTGGATCTGTTTGTTGTCCCTCCCTCTCTGGATCTGTTTGTTGTCCCTCCCTCTCTGGATCTGTTTGTTGTCCCTCCCTCTCTGGATCTGTTTGTTGTCCCTCCCTCTCTGGATCTGTTTGTTGTCCCTCTCCTCTCTGGATCTGTTTGTTGTCCCTCCCTCTCTCTGGATCTGTTTGTTGTCCCTCCCTCTCTGGATCTGTTTGTTGTCCCTCCCTCTCTGGATCTGTTTGTTGTCCCTCCTCTCTGGATCTGTTTGTTGTCCCTCCCTCTCTGGATCTGTTTGTTGTCCCTCCCTCTCTGGATCTGTTTGTTGTCCCTCCCTCTCTGGATCTGTTTGTTGTCCCTCTCTCTCTGGATCTGTTTGTTGTCCCTCTCTCTCTGGATCTGTTTGTTGTCCCTCTCTCTCTCTGGATCTGTTTGTTGTCCCTCCCTCTCTGGATCTGTTTGTTGTCCCTCTCTCTCTCTGGATCTGTTTGTTGTCCCTCCCTCTCTGGATCTGTTTCTTGTCCCTCCCTCTCTGGATCTGTTTGTTGTCCCTCCCTCTCTGGATCTGTTTGTTGTCCCTCCCTCTCTGGATCTGTTTGTTGTCCCTCTCTCTCTGGATCTGTTTGTTGTCCCTCTCTCTCTGGATCTGTTTGTTGTCTCTCTCTCTCTCTCTCTCTCTGGATCTGGTTGTTGTCTCTCTCTCTCTCTGGATCTGTTTGTTGTCCCTCTCTCTCTCTGGATCTGTTTGTTGTCCCTCTCTCTCTGGATCTGTTTGTTTTCCCTCCCTCTCTGGATCTGTTTGTTGTCCCTCCCTCTCTGGATCTGTTTGTTGTCCCTCTCTCTCTCTGGATCTGTTTGTTGTCCCTCCTCTCTCTGGATCTGTTTGTTGTCCCTCCCTCTCTGGATCTGTTTGTTGTCCCTCCCTCTCTGGATCTGTTTCTTGTCCCTCCCTCTCTGGATCTGTTTGTTGTCCCTCCCTCTCTGGATCTGTTTGTTGTCCCTCCTCTCTCTGGATCTGTTTGTTGTCCCTCTCTCTCTGGATCTGTTTGTTGTCCCTCCCTCTCTGGATCTGTTTGTTGTCCCTCCCTCTCTGGATCTGTTTGTTGTCCCTCTCTCTCTGGATCTGTTTGTTGTCCCTCCCTCTCTGGATCTGTTTGTTGTCCCTCCCTCTCTGGATCTGTTTGTTGTCCCTCCTCTCTCTGGATCTGTTTGTTGTCCCTCTCTCTCTGGATCTGTTTGTTGTCCCTCCCTCTCTGGATCTGTTTGTTGTCCCTCCTCTCTGGATCTGTTTGTTGTCCCTCTCTCTCTGGATCTGTTTGTTGTCCTCTCTCTCTCTCTGGATCTGTTTGTTGTCCCTCTCTCTCTGGATCTGTTTGTTGTCCCTCCTCTCTCTGGATCTGTTTGTTGTCCCTCCCTCTCTGGATCTGTTTGTTGTCCCTCCCTCTCTGGATCTGTTTGTTGTCCCTCCCTCTCTGGATCTGTTTGTTGTCCCTCTCTCTCTGGATCTGTTTGTTGTCCCTCTCTCTCTGGATCTGTTTGTTGTCCCTCTCTCTCTGGATCTGTTTGTTGTCCCTCTCTCTCTGGATCTGTTTGTTGTCTCTCTCTCTCTCTCTGGATCTGTTTGTTGTCCCTCCCTCTCTGGATCTGTTTGTTGTCCCTCCTCTCTCTGGATCTGTTTGTTGTCCCTCCCTCTCTGGATCTGTTTGTTGTCCCTCTCTCTCTGGATCTGTTTGTTGTCCCTCTCTCTCTGGATCTGTTTGTTGTCCCTCTCTCTCTGGATCTGTTTGTTGTCCCTCTCTCTCTGGATCTGTTTGTTGTCCCTCTCTCTCTCTGGATCTGTTTGTTGTCCCTCTCTCTCTCTGGATCTGTTTGTTGTCCCTCTCTCTCTGGATCTGTTTGTTGTCCCTCTCTCTCTGGATCTGTTTGTTGTCCCTCTCTCTCTGGATCTGTTTGTTGTCCCTCTCTCTCTCTGGATCTGTTTGTTGTCCCTCTCTCTCTGGATCTGTTTGTTGTCCCTCCCTCTCTGGATCTGTTTGTTGTCCCTCTCTCTCTCTGGATCTGTTTGTTGTCCCTCTCTCTCTGGATCTGTTTGTTGTCCCTCTCTCTCTGGATCTGTTTGTTGTCCCTCTCTTGATCTGTTTGTTGTCCCTCTCTCTCTGGATCTGTTTGTTGTCCCTCTCTCTCTCTGGATCTGTTTGTTGTCCCTCTCTGGATCTGTTTGTTGTCCCTCTCTCTCTGGATCTGTTTGTTGTCCCTCTCTCTCTGGATCTGTTTGTTGTCCCTCCCTCTCTGGATCTGTTTGTTGTCCCTCCTCTCTCTGGATCTGTTTGTTGTCCCTCCCTCTCTGGATCTGTTTGTTGTCCCTCCCTCTCTGGATCTGTTTGTTGTCCCTCCCTCTCTGGATCTGTTTGTTGTCCCTCCCTCTCTGGATCTGTTTCTTGTCCCTCCCTCTCTGGATCTGTTTGTTGTCCCTCCCTCTCTGCATCTGTTTGTTGTCCCTCCCTCTCTGGATCTGTTTGTTGTCCCTCTCTCTCTGGATCTGTTTGTTGTCCCCCTCTCTCTGGATCTGTTTGTTGTCCCCCCCTCTCTGGATCGGTTTGTTGTCCCTCTCTCTCTCTGGATCTGTTTCTTGTCTCTCTCTCTGGATCTGTTTGTTGTCCCTCTCTCTCTGGATCTGTTTGTTGTCCTCTCTCTCTGGATCTGTTTGTTGTCCCTCCCTCTCTGGATCTGTTTGTTGTCCCTCCCTCTCTGGATCTGTTTGTTGTCCCTCCTCTCTGGATCTGTTTGTTGTCCCTCCCTCTCTGTCCCTCTCTCTCTGGATCGGTTTGTTGTCCCTCTCTCTCTCTGGATCGGTTTGTTGTCCCTCTCTCTCTCTGGATCGGTTTGTTGTCCCTCTCTCTCTCTGGATCTGTTTGTTGTCCCTCTCTCTCTGGATCTGTTTGTTGTCTCTCTCCCTCTCTGGATCTGTTTGTTGTCTCTCTCTCTCTGGATCGGTTTGTTGTCCCTCACTCTCTGGATCGGTTTGTTGTCCCTCTCTCTCTGGATCTGTTTGTTGTCCCTCTCTCTCTCTGGATCGGTTTGTTGTCCCTCCCTCTCTCTGGATCTGTTTGTTGTCCCTCCCTCTCTCTGGATCTGTTTGTTGTCCCTCTCTCTCTGGATCTGTTTGTTGTCCCTCCCTCTCTGGATCTGTTTGTTGTCCCTCCCTCTCTGGATCTGTTTGTTGTCCCCCTCTCTGGATCTGTTTGTTGTCCCTCCCTCTCTGGATCTGTTTGTTGTCCCTCCCTCTCTGGATCTGTTTGTTGTCCCTCCCTCTCTGGATCTGTTTGTTGTCCCTCCCTCTCTGGATCTGTTTGTTGTCCCTCCCTCTCTGGATCTGTTTGTTGTCCCTCTCTCTCTGGATTTGTTTGTTGTCCCCACCTCTCTGGATCTGTTTGTTGTCTCTCTCTCTCTCTGGATCTGTTTGTTGTCTCTCTCTCTGGATCTTTTTGTTGTCTCTCTCTCTCTCTGGATCTGTTTGTTGTCCCTCTCTCTCTGGATCTGTTTGTTGTCCCTCTCTCTCTCTGGATCTGTTTGTTGTCCCTCTCTCTCTGGATCTGTTTCTTGTCCCTCCCTCTCTGGATCTGTTTGTTGTCCCTCCCTCTCTGGATCTGTTTGTTGTCCCTCTCTCTCTGGATCTGTTTGTTGTCCCTCTCTCTCTGGATCTGTTTGTTGTCCCTCTCTCTCTGGATCTGTTTGTTGTCCCTCTCTCTCTGGATCTGGTTGTTGTCCCTCTCTCTCTGGATCTGGTTGTTGTCTCTCTCTCTCTCTGGATCTGTTTGTTGTCTCTCTCTCTCTCTGGATCTGTTTGTTGTCCCTCTCTCTCTCTGGATCTGTTTGTTGTCCCTCTCTCTCTGGATCTGTTTGTTGTCCCTCTCTCTCTGGATCTGTTTGTTGTCCCTCTCTCTCTGGATCTGGTTGTTGTCCCTCTCTCTCTGGATCTGGTTGTTGTCTCTCTCTCTCTCTCTCTCTGGATCTGGTTGTTGTCTCTCTCTCTCTCTGGATCTGTTTGTTGTCCCTCTCTCTCTCTGGATCTGTTTGTTGTCCCTCCCTCTCTGGATCTGTTTGTTGTCCCTCCCTCTCTGGATCTGTTTGTTGTCCCTCCCTCTCTGGATCTGTTTGTTGTCCCTCCCTCTCTGGATCTGTTTGTTGTCCCTCCTCTCTGGATCTGTTTGTTGTCCCTCTCTCTCTCTGGATCTGTTTCTTGTCCCTCTCTCTCTGGATCTGTTTGTTGTCCCTCCTCTCTGGATCTGTTTGTTGTCCCTCCCTCTCTGGATCTGTTTCTTGTCCCTCCCTCTCTGGATCTGTTTGTTGTCCCTCCCTCTCTGGATCTGTTTGTTGTCCCTCCCTCTCTGGATCTGTTTGTTGTCCCTCCCTCTCTGGATCTGTTTGTTGTCCCTCCCTCTCTGGATCTGTTTGTTGTCCCTCCCTCTCTCTGGATCTGTTTGTTGTCCCTCCCTCTCTGGATCTGTTTCTTGTCCCTCCCTCTCTGGATCTGTTTGTTGTCCCTCCCTCTCTGGATCTGTTTGTTGTCCCTCCCTCTCTGGATCTGTTTGTTGTCCCTCCCTCTCTGGATCTGTTTGTTGTCCCTCTCTCTCTGGATCTGTTTGTTGTCCCTCCCTCTCTGGATCTGTTTGTTGTCCCTCTCTCTCTGGATCTGGTTGTTGTCCCTCTCTCTCTGGATCTGTTTGTTGTCCTCTCTCTCTCTCTGGATCTGTTTGTTGTCCCTCTCTCTCTGGATCTGTTTGTTGTCCCTCTCTCTCTCTGGATCTGTTTGTTGTCCCTCCTCTCTGGATCTGTTTGTTGTCCCTCTCTCTCTGGATCTGTTTGTTGTCCCTCCCTCTCTGGATCTGTTTGTTGTCCCTCCCTCTCTGGATCTGTTTGTTGTCCCTCTCTCTGGATCTGTTTGTTGTCCCTCCCTCCCTCTGGATCTGTTTCTTGTCCCTCCCTCTCTGGATCTGTTTGTTTGTCCCTCCCTCTCTGGATCTGTTTGTTGTCCCTCCCTCTCTGGATCTGTTTGTTGTCCCTCCCTCTCTGGATCTGTTTGTTGTCCCTCCCTCTCTGGATCTGTTTGTTGTCCCTCCTCTCTGGATCTTTTTCTTGTCCCTCCCTCTCTGGATCTGTTTGTTGTCCCTCCCTCTCTGGATCTGTTTGTTGTCCCTCCCTCTCTGGATCTGTTTGTTGTCCCTCCCTCTCTGGATCTGTTTGTTGTCCCTCCTCTCTGGATCTGTTTGTTGTCCCTCCTCTCTGGATCTGTTTGTTGTCCCTCTCTCTCTGGATCTGTTTGTTGTCCCTCTCTCTCTGGATCTGGTTGTTGTCCCTCTCTCTCTGGATCTGGTTGTTGTCTCTCTCTCTGGATCTGGTTGTTGTCCCTCTCTCTCTCTGGATCTGTTTGTTGTCCCTCTCTCTCTGGATCTGTTTGTTGTCCCTCCCTCTCTGGATCTGTTTGTTGTCCCTCTCTCTCTGGATCTGTTTCTTGTCCCTCTCTCTCTGGATCTGTTTGTTGTCCCTCTCTCTCTGGATCTGTTTGTTGTCCCTCTCTCTCTGGATCTGTTTGTTGTCTCCTCTCTCTCTGGATCTGTTTGTTGTCCCTCTCTCTCTCTGGATCTGTTTGTTGTCCCTCTCTCTCTGGATCTGTTTGTTGTCTCTCTCTCTGGATCTGGATCTGTTTGTTGTCCCTCTCTCTCTGGATCTGTTTGTTGTCCCTCCCTCTCTGGATCTGTTTGTTGTCCCTCTCTCTCTGGATCTGTTTCTTGTCCCTCTCTCTCTGGATCTGTTTGTTGTCCCTCCCTCTCTCTGGATCTGTTTGTTGTCCCTCCCTCTCTGGATCTGTTTCTTGTCCCTCCCTCTCTGGATCTGTTTGTTGTCCCTCCCTCTCTGGATCTGTTTGTTGTCCCTCCCTCTCTGGATCTGTTTGTTGTCCCTCCCTCTCTGGATCTGTTTGTTGTCCCTCCCTCTCTGGATCTGTTTGTTGTCCCTCCCTCTCTCTGGATCTGTTTGTTGTCCCTCCTCTCTGGATCTGTTTGTTGTCCTCCCTCTCTGGATCTGTTTGTTGTCCCTCCCTCTCTGGATCTGTTTGTTGTCCCTCCCTCTCTGGATCTGTTTGTTGTCCCTCCCTCTCTGGATCTGTTTGTTGTCCCTCTCTCTCTGGATCTGTTTGTTGTCCCTCCCTCTCTGGATCTGTTTGTTGTCTCTCTCTGGATCTGTTTGTTGTCCCTCTCTCTCTGGATCTGTTTGTTGTCCCTCTCTGGTTGTTGTCTCTCTCTCTGGATCTGGTTGTTGTCTCTCTCTCTCTCTGGATCTGTTTGTTGTCCCTCTCTCTCTGGATCTGTTTGTTGTCCCTCTCTCTCTCTGGATCGGTTTGTTGTCCCTCCCTCTCTCTGGATCGGTTTGTTGTCCCTCCCTCTCTGGATCTGTTTCTTGTCCCTCCCTCTCTGGATCTGTTTGTTGTCCCTCCCTCTCTGGATCTGTTTGTTGTCCCTCCCTCTCTGGATCTGTTTGTTGTCCCTCCCTCTCTGGATCTGTTTCTTGTCCCTCCCTCTCTGGATCTGTTTGTTGTCCCTCCCTCTCTGGATCTGTTTGTTGTCTCTCCCTCTCTGGATCTGTTTGTTGTCCCTCCCTCTCTGGATCTGTTTGTTGTCCCTCCCTCTCTCTGGATCTGTTTGTTGTCCCTCCCTCTCTGGATCTTTTTCTTGTCCCTCCCTCTCTGGATCTGTTTGTTGTCCCTCCCTCTCTGGATCTGTTTGTTGTCCCTCCCTCTCTGGATCTGTTTGTTGTCCCTCTCTCTCTGGATCTGTTTGTTGTCCCTCCCTCTCTGGATCTGTTTGTTGTCCCTCTCTCTCTGGATCTGTTTGTTGTCCCTCCCTCTCTGGATCTGTTTGTTGTCCCTCCTCTCTGGATCTGGATCTGTTTGTTGTCCCTCCCTCTCTCTGGATCTGTTTGTTGTCCCTCTCTCTCTGGATCTGTTTCTTGTCCCTCCCTCTCTGGATCTGTTTGTTGTCCCTCCCTCTCTGGATCTGTTTGTTGTCCCTCTCTCTCTGGATCTGTTTGTTGTCCCTCTCTCTCTGGATCTGTTTGTTGTCCCTCTCTCTCTGGATCTGTTTGTTGTCCCTCTCTCTCTCTGGATCTGGTTGTTGTCCCTCTCTCTCTGGATCTGGTTGTTGTCTCTCTCTCTCTCTCTCTGGATCTGGTTGTTGTCTCTCTCTCTCTCTGGATCTGTTTGTTGTCCCTCTCTCTCTCTGGATCTGTTTGTTGTCCCTCTCTCTCTGGATCTGTTTGTTGTCCCTCCCTCTCTGGATCTGTTTGTTGTCCCTCCTCTCTGGATCTGTTTGTTGTCCCTCTCTCTCTGGATCTGTTTGTTGTCCCTCTCCTGGATCTGTTTGTTGTCCCTCCCTCTCTGGATCTGTTTGTTGTCCCTCCCTCTCTGGATCTGTTTGTTGTCCCTCCCTCTCTGGATCTGTTTGTTGTCCCTCCCTCTCTGGATCTGTTTGTTGTCCCTCCCTCTCTGGATCTGTTTGTTGTCCCTCCCTCTCTGGATCTGTTTGTTGTCCCTCCCTCTCTGGATCTGTTTGTTGTCCCTCCCTCTCTGGATCTGTTTGTTGTCCCTCCCTCTCTGGATCTGTTTGTTGTCCCTCCCTCTCTGGATCTGTTTGTTGTCCCTCCCTCTCTGGATCTGTTTGTTGTCCCTCTCTCTCTGGATCTGTTTGTTGTCCCTCCCTCTCTGGATCTGTTTGTTGTCCCTCTCTCTCTGGATCTGTTTGTTGTCCCTCCCTCTCTGGATCTGTTTGTTGTCCCTCCCTCTCTCTGGATCTGTTTGTTGTCCCTCTCTCTCTCTGGATCTGTTTGTTGTCCCTCCCTCTCTGGATCTGTTTGTTGTCCCTCCCTCTGGATCTGTTTGTTGTCCCTCCCTCTCTGGATCTGTTTCTTGTCCCTCCCTCTCTGGATCTGTTTGTTGTCCCTCCCTCTCTGGATCTGTTTGTTGTCCCTCCCTCTCTGGATCTGTTTGTTGTCCCTCCCTCTCTGGATCTGTTTGTTGTCCCTCTCTCTCTGGATCTGTTTTGTCCCTCTCTCTCTGGATCTGGTTTCTTGTCTCTCTCTCTCTCTGGATCTGTTTGTTGTCCCTCTCTCTCTCTGGATCTGTTTGTTGTCCCTCTCTCTCTCTGGATCTGTTTGTTGTCCCTCTCTCTCTCTGGATCTGTTTGTTGTCCCTCCCTCTCTGGATCTGTTTCTTGTCCCTCCCTCTCTGGATCTGTTTGTTGTCCCTCTCTCTCTGGATCTGTTTGTTGTCCCTCTCTCTCTGGATCTGTTTGTTGTCCCTCTCTCTCTGGATCTGTTTGTTGTCCTTCTCTCTCTCTGGATCTGGTTGTTGTCCCTCTCTCTCTGGATCTGGTTGTTGTCTCCTCTCCTCTCTCTGGATCTGTTTGTTGTCCTCTCTCTCTCTGGATCTGTTTGTTGTCCCTCTCTCTCTCTGGATCTGTTTGTTGTCCCTCTCTCTCTGGATTGTTTGTTTTCCCTCCCTCTCTGGATCTGTTTGTTGTCCCTCCCTCTCTGGATCTGTTTGTTGTCCTCTCTGGATCTTTGTTGTCTCTCTGGATCTGTTTGTTGTCCCTCCCTCTCTCTGGATCTGTTTGTTGTCCCTCCCTCTCTGGATCTGTTTGTTGTCCCTCTCTCTGGATCTGTTTGTTGTCCCTCCTCTCTGGATCTGTTTGTTGTCCCTCTCTCTCTGGATCTGTTTCTTGTCCCTCCCTCTCTGGATCTGTTTGTTGTCCCTCCCTCTCTGGATCTGTTTGTTGTCCCTCCCTCTCTGGATCTGTTTGTTGTCCCTCCCTCTCTGGATCTGTTTGTTGTCCCTCTCTCTCTGGATCTGTTTGTTGTCCCTCTCTCTCTGGATCTGTTTGTTGTCCCTCCTCTCTCTGGATCTGTTTGTTGTCCCTCCCTCTCTGGATCTGTTTGTTGTCCCTCCCTCTCTGGATCTGTTTGTTGTCCCTCCCTCTCTGGATCTGTTTGTTGTCCCTCTCTCTCTGGATCTGTTTCTTGTCCCTCTCTCTCTGGATCTGTTTGTTGTCCCTCTCTCTCTGGATCTGGTTGTTGTCTCTCTCTCTCTGGATCTGGTTGTTGTCTCTCTCTCTCTCTGGATCTGTTTGTTGTCCTCTCTCTCTCTGGATCTGTTTGTTGTCCCTCTCTCTCTGGATCTGTTTGTTGTCCCTCCCTCCCTCTGTTTCTTGTCTCTCTGGATCTGTTTGTTGTCCCTCTCTCTCTCTGGATCTGTTTGTTGTCCCTCTCTCTCTGGATCTGTTTGTTGTCCCTCTCTCTCTGGATCTGTTTGTTGTCCTCTCTCTCTCTGGATCTGTTTGTTGTCCCTCTCTCTCTGGATCTGTTTGTTGTCTCTCTCTCTCTCTCTCTGGATCTGTTTGTTGTCCCTCTCTCTCTCTGGATCTGTTTGTTGTCCCTCTCTCTCTGGATCTGTTTGTTGTCCCTCTCTCTCTGGATCTGTTTGTTGTCCCTCCCTCTCTGGATCTGTTTGTTGTCCCTCCCTCTCTGGATCTGTTTGTTGTCCCTCCCTCTCTGGATCTGTTTGTTGTCCCTCCCTCTCTCTGGATCTGTTTGTTGTCCCTCCCTCTCTGGATCTGTTTGTTGTCCCTCCCTCTCTGGATCTGTTTCTTGTCCCTCCCTCTCTGGATCTGTTTGTTGTCCCTCCCTCTCTGGATCTGTTTGTTGTCCCTCTCTCTGGATCTGTTTCTTGTCCCTCCCTCTCTGGATCTGTTTGTTGTCCCTCCCTCTCTGGATCTGTTTGTTGTCCCTCCCTCTCTGGATCTGTTTGTTGTCCCTCCTCTCTGGATCTGTTTGTTGTCCCTCCCTCTCTGGATCTGTTTGTTGTCCCTCTCTCTCTGGATCTGTTTGTTGTCTCTCTCTCTCTCTCTGGATCTGTTTGTTGTCTCTCTCTCTCTCTGGATCTGTTTGTTGTCCCTCTCTCTCTCTGGATCTGTTTGTTGTCCCTCTCTCTCTGGATCTGTTTGTTGTCCCTCTCTCTCTGGATCTGTTTCTTGTCCCTCCCTCTCTGGATCTGTTTGTTGTCCCTCTCTCTCTGGATCTGTTTGTTGTCCCTCTCTCTCTGGATCTGTTTGTTGTCCCTCTCTCTCTGGATCTGTTTGTTGTCCCTCTCTCTCTGGATCTGTTGTTGTCCCTCTCTCTCTGGATCTGTTTGTTGTCTCTCTCTCTCTCTGGATCTGTTTGTTGTCTCTCTCTCTCTCTGGATCTGTTTGTTGTCCCTCTCTCTCTCTGGATCTGTTTGTTGTCCCTCTCTCTCTGGATCTGTTTGTTGTCCCTCCCTCTCTGGATCTGTTTGTTGTCCCTCCCTCTCTGGATCTGTTTGTTGTCCCTCCTCTCTCTGGATCTGTTTGTTGTCCCTCCCTCTCTGGATCCCTCCCTCTCTGGATCTGTTTCTTGTCCCTCCCTCTCTGGATCTGTTTCTTGTCCCTCCCTCTCTGGATCTGTTTGTTGTCCCTCCCTCTCTGGATCTGTTTGTTGTCTCTCCCTCTCTGGATCTGTTTGTTGTCCCTCCCTCTCTGGATCTGTTTGTTGTCCCTCCCTCTCTCTGGATCTGTTTGTTGTCCCTCCCTCTCTGGATCTTTTTCTTGTCCCTCCCTCTCTGGATCTGTTTGTTGTCCCTCCCTCTCTGGATCTGTTTGTTGTCCCTCCCTCTCTGGATCTGTTTGTTGTCCCTCTCTCTCTGGATCTGTTTCTTGTCCCTCCCTCTCTGGATCTGTTTGTTGTCCCTCTCTCTCTGGATCTGGTTGTTGTCCCTCTCTCTCTGGATCTGGTTGTTGTCTCTCTCTCTCTCTCTGGATCTGGTTGTTGTCTCTCTCTCTCTCTGGATCTGTTTGTTGTCCCTCTCTCTCTCTGGATCTGTTTGTTGTCCCTCTCTCTCTGGATCTGTTTCTTGTCCCTCCCTCTCTGGATCTGTTTCTTGTCCCTCCCTCTCTGGATCTGTTTGTTGTCCCTCTCTCTCTGGATCTGTTTGTTGTCCCTCTCTCTCTGGATCTGTTTGTTGTCCCTCTCTCTCTGGATCTGTTTGTTGTCCTTCTCTCTCTCTGGATCTGGTTGTTGTCCCTCTCTCTCTGGATCTGGTTGTTGTCTCTCTCTCTCTCTGGATCTGGTTGTTGTCTCTCTCTCTCTCTGGATCTGTTTGTTGTCCCTCTCTCTCTCTGGATCTGTTTGTTGTCCCTCTCTCTCTGGATCTGTTTGTTTTCCCTCCCTCTCTGGATCTGTTTGTTGTCCCTCCCTCTCTGGATCTGTTTGTTGTCCCTCCTCTCTCTGGATCTGTTTGTTGTCCCTCCCTCTCTCTGGATCTGTTTGTTGTCCCTCCCTCTCTGGATCTGTTTGTTGTCCCTCCCTCTCTGGATCTGTTTGTTGTCCCTCCCTCTCTGGATCTGTTTGTTGTCCCTCCCTCTCTGGATCTGTTTGTTGTCCCTCTCTCTCTGGATCTGTTTCTTGTCCCTCCCTCTCTGGATCTGTTTGTTGTCCCTCCCTCTCTGGATCTGTTTGTTGTCCCTCCCTCTCTGGATCTGTTTGTTGTCCCTCTCTCTCTGGATCTGTTTGTTGTCCCTCTCTCTCTGGATCTGTTTGTTGTCCCTCTCTCTCTGGATCTGTTTGTTGTCTCTCTCTCTCTCTGGATCTGTTTGTTGTCCCTCTCTCTCTCTGATCTGTTTGTTGTCCCTCTTCTGTTTGTTGTCCCTCCCTCTCTGGATCTGTTTGTTGTCCCTCTCTCTCTGGATCTGTTTCTTGTCCCTCTCTCTCTGGATCTGGTTGTTGTCCCTCTCTCTCTGGATCTGGTTGTTGTCTCTCTCTCTCTCTCTGGATCTGGTTGTTGTCTCTCTCTCTCTCTGGATCTGTTTGTTGTCCCTCTCTCTCTCTGGATCTGTTTGTTGTCCCTCTCTCTCTGGATCTGTTTGTTGTCCCTCCCTCTCTGGATCTGTTTGTTGTCCCTCCCTCTCTGGATCTGTTTGTTGTCCCTCTCTCTCTGGATCTGTTTGTTGTCCCTCCCTCTCTGGATCTGTTTGTTGTCCCTCCCTCTCTGGATCTGTTTGTTGTCCCTCCCTCTCTGGATCTGTTTGTTGTCCCTCCTCTCTCTGGATCTGTTTGTTGTCCCTCTCTCTCTGGATCTGTTTGTTGTCCCTCTCTCTCTGGATCTGTTTGTCCCTCCCTCTCTGGATCTGTTTGTTGTCCCTCCCTCTCTGGATCTCTCCCTCTCTGGATCTGTTTGTTGTCCCTCCCTCTCTGGATCTGTTTGTTGTCTCTCCCTCTCTGGATCTGTTTGTTGTCCCTCCCTCTCTGGATCTGTTTGTTGTCCCTCCCTCTCTCTGGATCTGTTTGTTGTCCCTCCCTCTCTGGATCTTTTTCTTGTCCCTCCCTCTCTGGATCTGTTTGTTGTCCCTCCCTCTCTGGATCTGTTTGTTGTCCCTCCCTCTCTGGATCTGTTTGTTGTCCCTCCCTCTCTGGATCTGTTTGTTGTCCCTCTCTCTCTGGATCTGTTTGTTGTCCCTCCCTCTCTGGATCTGTTTGTTGTCCCTCTCTCTCTGGATCTGGTTGTTGTCCCTCTCTCTCTGGATCTGGTTGTTGTCTCTCTCTCTCTCTCTGGATCTGGTTGTTGTCTCTCTCTCTCTCTGGATCTGTTTGTTGTCCCTCTCTCTCTCTGGATCTGTTTGTTGTCCCTCTCTCTCTGGATCTGTTTGTTGTCCCTCCTCTCTCTGTTTCTTGATCTGGATTGTTTCTTGTCCCTCCCTCTCTGGATCTGTTTGTTGTCCCTCCCTCTCTGGATCTGTTTGTTGTCCCTCTCTCTCTGGATCTGTTTGTTGTCCCTCTCTCTCTGGATCTGTTTGTTGTCTCTCTCTCTCTCTGGATCTGTTTGTTGTCCCTCTCTCTCTGGATCTGGTTGTTGTCTCTCTCTCTCTCTCTCTCTCTGGATCTGTTTGTTGTCCCTCTCTCTCTGGATCTGTTTGTTGTCCCTCTCTCTCTGGATCTGTTTGTTGTCCCTCTCTCTCTGGATCTGTTTGTTGTCCCTCCCTCTCTGGATCTGTTTGTTGTCCCTCCTCTCTGGATCTGTTTGTTGTCCCTCTCTCTCTCTGGATCTGTTTTGTTGTCCCTCCCTCTCTCTGGATCTGTTTTTGTTGTCCCTCCCTCTCTGGATCTGTTTGTTGTCCCTCCCTCTCTGGATCTGTTTGTTGTCCCTCCCTCTCTGGATCTGTTTGTTGTCCCTCCCTCTCTGGATCTGTTTGTTGTCCCTCCCTCTCTGGATCTGTTTGTTGTCCCTCTCTCTCTGGATCTGTTTCTTGTCCCTCTCTCTCTGGATCTGGTTGTTGTCCCTCTCTCTCTGGATCTGGTTGTTGTCTCTCTCTCTCTCTCTCTGGATCTGGTTGTTGTCTCTCTCTCTCTCTGGATCTGTTTGTTGTCCCTCTCTCTCTCTGGATCTGTTTGTTGTCCCTCCCTCTCTGGATCTGTTTGTTGTCCCTCTCTCTCTGGATCTGTTTGTTGTCCCTCTCTCTCTGGATCTGTTTGTTGTCCCTCTCTCTCTGGATCTGTTTTGTCTGTCCTCTCTCTCTCTGGATCTGTTTGTTGTCTCTCTCTCTCTCTCTGGATCTGTTGTTGTCTCTCTCTCTCTCTCTGGATCTGTTTGTTGTCCCTCTCTCTCTGGATCTGTTTGTTGTCCCTCCCTCTCTGGATCTGTTTGTTGTCCCTCCCTCTCTGGATCTGTTTCTTGTCCCTCCCTCTCTGGATCTGTTTGTTGTCCCTCCCTCTCTGGATCTGTTTGTTGTCCCTCCCTCTCTGGATCTGTTTGTTGTCCCTCCCTCTCTGGATCTGTTTGTTGTCCCTCCCTCTCTGGATCTGTTTGTTGTCCCTCCCTCTCTCTGGATCTGTTTGTTGTCCCTCCCTCTCTGGATCTGTTTGTTGTCCCTCCCTCTCTGGATCTGTTTGTTGTCCCTCCCTCTCTGGATCTGTTTGTTGTCCCTCCCTCTCTGGATCTGTTTGTTGTCCCTCCTCTCTGGATCTGTTTGTTGTCCCTCCCTCTCTGGATCTGTTTGTTGTCCCTCCTCTCTGGATCTGTTTGTTGTCCCTCTCTCTCTGGATCTGTTTGTTGTCCCTCCTCTCTCTGGATCTGTTTGTTGTCTCTCTCTCTCTCTGGATCTGTTTGTTGTCCCTCTCTCTCTCTGGATCTGTTTGTTGTCCTCTCTCTCTCTCTGGATCTGTTTGTTGTCCCTCTCTCTCTGGATCTGTTTGTTGTCCCTCTCTCTCTCTGGATCTGTTTGTTGTCCCTCTCTCTCTGGATCTGTTTGTTGTCCTCTCTCTCTGGATCTGTTTGTTGTCCCTCTCTCTCTCTGGATCTGTTTGTTGTCCTCTCTCTCTCTGGATCTGTTTGTTGTCCCTCTCTCTCTCTGGATCTGTTTGTTGTCCCTCTCTCTCTGGATCTGTTTGTTGTCCCTCCTCTCTGGATCTGTTTGTTGTCCCTCCCTCTCTGGATCTGTTTGTTGTCCCTCCCTCTCTGGATCTGTTTGTTGTCCCTCCCTCTCTGGATCTGTTTGTTGTCCCTCCCTCTCTGGATCTGTTTGTTGTCCCTCCCTCTCTGGATCTGTTTGTTGTCCTCTCCTCTCTGGATCTGTTTGTTGTCCCTCTCTCTGGATCTGTTTGTTGTCCCTCCCTCTCTCTGGATCTGTTTGTTGTCCCTCCCTCTCTGGATCTGTTTGTTTGTCCCTCCCTCTCTGGATCTGTTTGTTGTCCCTCCCTCTCTGGATCTGTTTGTTGTCCCTCTCTCTGGATCTGTTTGTTGTCTCTCTCTCTGGATCTGTTTGTTGTCCCTCCCTCTCTGGATCTGTTTGTTGTCCCTCCCTCTCTGGATCTGTTTGTTGTCCCTCTCTCTCTGGATCTGTTTGTTGTCCCTCTCTCTCTGGATCTGTTTGTTGTCCCTCTCTCTCTGGATCTGTTTGTTGTCCCTCTCTCTCTCTCTGGATCTGTTTGTTGTCTCTCTCTCTCTCTGGATCTGTTTGTTGTCCCTCTCTCTCTCTGGATCTGTTTGTTGTCCCTCCCTCTCTGGATCTGTTTGTTGTCCCTCTCTCTCTGGATCTGTTTCTTGTCCCTCTCTCTCTGGATCTGGTTGTTGTCCCTCTCTCTCTGGATCTGGTTTGTCTCTCTCTCTCTCTCTCTGGATCTGGTTGTTGTCTCTCTCTCTCTCTGGATCTGTTTGTTGTCCCTCTCTCTCTCTGGATCTGTTTGTTGTCCCTCTCTCTCTGGATCTGTTTGTTGTCCCTCCCTCTCTGGATCTGTTTGTTGTCCCTCCCTCTCTGGATCTGTTTGTTGTCCCTCTCTCTCTGGATCTGTTTCTTGTCCCTCCCTCTCTGGATCTGTTTGTTGTCCCTCCCTCTCTGGATCTGTTTGTTGTCCCTCCCTCTCTGGATCTGTTTGTTGTCCCTCTCTCTCTGGATCTGTTTCTTGTCCCTCTCTCTCTGGATCTGGTTGTTGTCCCTCTCTCTCTGGATCTGTTTGTTGTCCCTCCCTCTCTGGATCTGTTTCTTGTCCCTCCCTCTCTGGATCTGTTTCTTGTCCCTCCCTCTCTGGATCTGTTTGTTGTCCCTCCCTCTCTGGATCTGTTTGTTGTCTCTCCCTCTCTGGATCTGTTTGTTGTCCCTCCCTCTCTGGATCTGTTTGTTGTCCCTCCCTCTCTCTGGATCTGTTTGTTGTCCCTCCCTCTCTGGATCTTTTTCTTGTCCCTCCCTCTCTGGATCTGTTTGTTGTCCCTCCCTCTCTGGATCTGTTTGTTGTCCCTCCCTCTCTGGATCTGTTTGTTGTCCCTCCCTCTCTGGATCTGTTTGTTGTCCCTCTCTCTCTGGATCTGTTTGTTGTCCCTCCCTCTCTGGATCTGTTTGTTGTCCCTCTCTCTCTGGATCTGGTTGTTGTCCCTCTCTCTCTGGATCTGGTTGTTGTCTCTCTCTCTCTCTCTGGATCTGTTTGTTGTCTCTCTCTCTCTCTGGATCTGTTTGTTGTCCCTCTCTCTCTCTGGATCTGTTTGTTGTCCCTCTCTCTCTGGATCTGTTTGTTGTCCCTCTCTCTCTGGATCTGTTTCTTGTCCCTCCCTCTCTGGATCTGTTTCTTGTCCCTCCCTCTCTGGATCTGTTTGTTGTCCCTCTCTCTCTGGATCTGTTTGTTGTCCCTCTCTCTCTGGATCTGTTTGTTGTCCCTCTCTCTCTGGATCTGTTTGTTGTCCCTCTCTCTCTGGATCTGTTTGTTGTCCCTCTCTCTCTCTGGATCTGGTTGTTGTCTCTCTCTCTCTCTCTCTGGATCTGGTTGTTGTCTCTCTCTCTCTCTGGATCTGTTTGTTGTCCCTCTCTCTCTGGATCTGTTTGTTGTCCCTCTCTCTCTGGATCTGTTTGTTTTCCCTCCCTCTCTCTGGATCTGTTTGTTGTCCCTCCTCTCTGGATCTGTTTGTGTCCCTCTCTCTCTCTGGATCTGTTTGTTGTCCCTCCCTCTCTCTGGATCTTTTGTTGTCCCTCCCTCTCTGGATCTGTTTCCCTCCCTCTCTGGATCTGTTTGTTGTCCCTCCCTCTCTGGATCTGTTTGTTGTCCCTCCCTCTCTGGATCTGTTTGTTGTCCCTCTCTCTCTGGATCTGTTTGTTGTCCCTCTCTCTCTCTGGATCTGTTTGTTGTCCCTCTCTCTCTCTGGATCTGGTTGTTGTCCCTCTCTCTCTGGATCTGGTTGTTGTCTCTCTCTCTCTCTCTCTGGATCTGGTTGTTGTCTCTCTCTCTCTCTGGATCTGTTTGTTGTCCCTCTCTCTCTCTGGATCTGTTTGTTGTCCCTCCCTCTCTGGATCTGTTTGTTGTCCCTCTCTCTCTGGATCTGTTTCTTGTCCCTCTCTCTCTGGATCTGGTTGTTGTCCCTCTCTCTCTGGATCTGGTTGTTGTCTCTCTCTCTCTGGATCTGGTTGTTGTCTCTCTCTCTCTCTCTCTGGATCTGTTTGTTGTCCCTCTCTCTCTCTGGATCTGTTTGTTGTCCCTCCCTCTCTGGATCTGTTTGTTGTCCCTCCCTCTCTGGATCTGTTTGTTGTCCCTCCCTCTCTGGATCTGTTTCTTGTCCCTCCCTCTCTGGATCTGTTTCTTGTCCCTCCCTTTGGATCTGTTTGTTGTCCCTCCCTCTCTGGATCTGTTTGTTGTCCCTCCCTCTCTGGATCTGTTTGTTGTCCCTCCCTCTCTGGATCTGTTTGTTGTCCCTCCCTCTCTCTGGATCTGTTTGTTGTCCCTCCCTCTCTGGATCTTTTTCTTGTCCCTCCCTCTCTGGATCTGTTTGTTGTCCCTCCCTCTCTGGATCTGTTTGTTGTCCCTCCCTCTCTGGATCTGTTTGTTGTCCCTCTCTCTCTGGATCTGTTTGTTGTCCCTCCCTCTCTGGATCTGTTTGTTGTCCCTCTCTCTCTGGATCTGGTTGTTGTCCCTCTCTCTCTGGATCTGTTTGTTGTCCTCTCTCTCTCTCTGGATCTGTTTGTTGTCTCTCTCTCTCTGGATCTGTTTGTTGTCCCTCCTCTCTCTCTGGATCTGGTTGTTGTCTCTCTCTCTCTCTCTCTCTGGATCTGGTTGTTGTCTCTCTCTCTCTCTCTGGATCTGGTTGTTGTCTCTCTCTCTCTCTCTGGATCTGGTTGTTGTCTCTCTCTCTCTCTGGATCTGTTTGTTGTCCCTCTCTCTCTCTGGATCTGGTTGTTGTCTCTCTCTCTCTCTCTCTCTCTGGATCTGTTTGTTGTCTCTCTCTCTCTCTGGATCTGTTTGTTGTCCCTCTCTCTCTCTGGATCTGTTTGTTGTCCCTCTCTCTCTGGATCTGTTTGTTTTCCCTCCCTCTCTGGATCTGTTTGTTGTCCCTCCCTCTCTGGATCTGTTTCTTGTCCCTCCCTCTCTGGATCTGTTTCTTGTCCCTCCCTCTCTGGATCTGTTTCTTGTCCCTCCCTCTCTGGATCTGTTTGTTGTCCCTCCCTCTCTGGATCTGTTTGTTGTCCTCCCTGTTTGTTGTCCCTCCCTGGATCTGTTTGTTGTCCCTCCCTCTCTCTGGATCTGTTTGTTGTCCCTCCCTCTCTGGATCGTTTTCTTGTCCCTCCCTCTCTGGATCTGTTTGTTGTCCCTCCCTCTCTGGATCTGTTTGTTGTCCCTCCCTCTCTGGATCTGTTTGTTGTCCCTCTCTCTCTGGATCTGTTTGTTGTCCCTCCCTCTCTGGATCTGTTTGTTGTCCCTCTCTCTCTGGATCTGGTTGTTGTCCCTCTCTCTCTGGATCTGGTTGTTGTCTCTCTCTCTCTCTCTGGATCTGTTTGTTGTCTCTCTCTCTCTCTGGATCTGTTTGTTGTCCCTCTCTCTCTCTGGATCTGTTTGTTGTCCCTCTCTCTCTGGATCTGTTTCTTGTCCCTCCCTCTCTGGATCTGTTTCTTGTCCCTCCTTCTCTGGATCTGTTTGTTGTCCCTCTCTCTCTGGATCTGTTTGTTGTCCCTCTCTCTCTGGATCTGTTTGTTGTCCCTCTCTCTCTGGATCTGTTTGTTGTCCTTCTCTCTCTCTGGATCTGGTTGTTGTCCCTCTCTCTCTGGATCTGGTTGTTGTCTCTCTCTCTCTCTCTCTCTGGATCTGGTTGTTGTCCCTCTCTCTCTCTGGATCTGTTTGTTGTCCCTCTCTCTCTGGATCTGTTTGTTGTCCCTCTCTCTCTGGATCTGTTTGTTGTCCCTCCTCTCTGGATCTGTTTGTTTCCCTCCCTCTCTGGATCTGTTTGTTGTCCCTCCCTCTCTGGATCTGTTTGGTGTCCCTCTCTCTCTCTGGATCGGTTTGTTGTCCCTCCCTCTCTCTGGATCGGTTTGTTGTCCCTCCCTCTCTGGATCTGTTTGTTGTCCCTCCCTCTCTGGATCTGTTTGTTGTCCCTCTCTGGATCTGTTTGTTGTCCCTCCCTCTCTGGATCTGTTTGTTGTCCCTCCCTCTCTCTGGATCTGTTTGTTGTCCCTCTCTCTCTGGATCTGTTTGTTGTCCCTCTCTCTCTGGATCTGTTTGTTGTCCCTCTCTCTCTGGATCTGTTTGTTGTCCCTCTCTCTCTCTGGATCTGTTTTGTCCCTCTCTCTCTCTGGATCTGTTTTGTTGTCCCTCTCTCTCTGATCTGTTTGTTGTCTCTCTCTCTCTCTCTGGATCTGTTTGTTGTCCCTCTCTCTGGATCTGTTTGTTGTCCCTCTCTCTCTGGATCTGTTTGTTTGTCTCTCTCTCTCTCTCTCTGGATCTGTTTGTTGTCCCTCTCTCTCTCTGGATCTGTTTGTTGTCCCTCTCTCTCTCTGGATCTGTTTGTTGTCCCTCTCTCTCTGGATCTGTTTGTTGTCCCTCCCTCTCTGGATCTGTTTGTTGTCCCTCCCTCTCTGGATCTGTTTGTTGTCCCTCCCTCTCTGGATCTGTTTGTTGTCCCTCCCTCTCTGGATCTGTTTGTTGTCCCTCCCTCTCTGGATCTGTTTGTTGTCCCTCCCTCTCTGGATCTGTTTGTTGTCCCTCCCTCTCTGGATCTGTTTGTTGTCCCTCTCTCTCTGGATCTGTTTGTTGTCCCTCCCTCTCTGGATCTGTTTGTTGTCCCTCTCTCTCTGGATCTGTTTGTTGTCCCTCTCTCTCTGGATCTGTTTGTTGTCCTGGATCTGTTTGTTGTCCCTCTCTCTCTGGATCTGTTTGTTGTCCCTCTCTCTCTCTGGATCTGTTTGTTGTCCCTCTCTCTCTGGATCTGTTTGTTGTCCCTCTCTCTCTGGATCTGTTTGTTGTCCCTCTCTCTCTGGATCTGTTTGTTGTCCCTCTCTCTCTGGATCTGTTTGTTGTCCCTCTCTCTCTGGATCTGTTTGTTGTCCCTCTCTCTCTCTGGATCTGTTTGTTGTCCCTCTCTCTCTGGATCTGTTTGTTGTCCCTCTCTCTCTCTCTCTGGATCTGTTTGTTGTCCCTCTCTCTCTCTGGATCTGTTTGTTGTCCCTCTCTCTCTGGATCTGTTTGTTGTCCCTCTCTCTCTGGATCTGTTTGTTGTCCTCTCTCTCTGGATCTGTTTGTTGTCCCTCCCTCTCTGGATCTGTTTGTTGTCCCTCCCTCTCTGGATCTGTTTGTTGTCCCTCTCTCTCTGGATCTGTTTGTTGTCCCTCCCTCTCTCTGGATCTGTTTGTTGTCCCTCCCTCTCTGGATCTGTTTGTTGTCCCTCTCTCTCTGGATCTGTTTGTTGTCCCTCTCTCTCTGGATCTGTTTGTTGTCCCTCCCTCTCTGGATCTGTTTGTTGTCCCTCTCTCTCTGGATCTGTTTGTTGTCCCTCTCTCTCTGGATCTGTTTGTTGTCCCTCTCTCTCTGGATCTGTTTGTTGTCTCTCTCTCTCTGGATCTGTTTGTTGTCCCTCTCTCTCTGGATCTGTTTTGTCTGTCCTCTCTCTCTCTGGATCTGTTTGTTGTCCCTCTCTCTCTGGATCTGTTTGTTGTCCTCTCTCTCTCTGGATCTGTTTGTTGTCCCTCTCTCTCTGGATCTGTTTGTTGTCCCTCTCTCTCTGGATCTGTTTTGTCTCTCTCTCTCTCTCTCTCTCTGGATCTGTTTGTTGTCCCTCTCTCTCTCTGGATCTGTTTGTTGTCCCTCTCTCTCTGGATCTGTTTGTTGTCCCTCTCTCTCTGGATCTGTTTGTTGTCCCTCCCTCTCTCTGGATCTGTTTGTTGTCCCTCCTCTCTGGATCTGTTTGTTGTCCCTCCCTCTCTGGATCTGTTTGTTGTCCCTCCCTCTCTGGATCTGTTTGTTGTCCCTCCCTCTCTGGATCTGTTTGTTGTCCCTCCCCTCTCTGGATCTGTTTGTTGTCCCTCCCTCTCTGGATCTGTTTGTTGTCCCTCCCTCTCTGGATCTGTTTGTTGTCCCTCCCTCTCTGGATCTGTTTGTTGTCCCTCCCTCTCTGGATCTGTTTGTTGTCCCTCTCTCTGGATCTGTTTGTTGTCTCTCTCTCTCTCTGGATCTGTTTGTTGTCCCTCTCTCTCTGGATCTGTTTGTTGTCCCTCTCTCTCTGGATCTGTTTGTTGTCCCTCTCTCTCTCTGGATCTGTTTGTTGTCCCTCTCTCTCTGGATCTGTTTGTTGTCCCTCCCTCTCTGGATCTGTTTGTTGTCTCTCCCTCTCTGGATCTGTTTGTTGTCCCTCCCTCTCTGGATCTGTTTGTTGTCCCTCCCTCTCTCTGGATCTGTTTGTTGTCCCTCCCTCTCTGGATCTGTTTGTTGTCCCTCCCTCTCTGGATCTGTTTGTTGTCCCTCCCTCTCTGGATCTGTTTGTTGTCCCTCCCTCTCTGGATCTGTTTGTTGTCCCTCTCTCTCTGGATCTGTTTCTTGTCCCTCCCTCTCTGGATCTGTTTGTTGTCCCTCTCTCTCTGGATCTGTTTGTTGTCCCTCTCTCTCTGGATCTGTTTGTTGTCCCTCTCTCTCTCTGGATCTGTTTGTTGTCTCTCTCTCTCTGGATCTGTTCTGGATCTGTTTGTTGTCCCTCTCTCTCTCTGGATCTGTTTGTTGTCCCTCTCTCTCTGGATCTGTTTCTTGTCCCTCTCTCTGGATCTGTTTGTTGTCCCTCCCTCTCTGGATCTGTTTGTTGTCCCTCTCTCTCTGGATCTGTTTGTTGTCCCTCTCTCTCTGGATCTGTTTGTTGTCCCTCTCTCTCTGGATCTGTTTGTTGTCCTTCTCTCTCTCTGGATCTGGTTTGTTGTCCCTCTCTCTCTGGATCTGTTTGTTGTCCCTCTCTCTCTCTGGATCTGTTTGTTGTCCCTCCTCTCTCTGGATCTGTTTGTTGTCCTCTCTCTCTGGATCTGTTTGTTGTCCCTCTCTCTCTGGATCTGTTTGTTGTCCCTCCCTCTCTGGATCTGTTTGTTGTCCCTCCCTCTCTGGATCTGTTTGGTGTCCCTCTCTCTCTCTGGATCTGTTTGTTGTCCCTCCCTCTCTCTGGATCGGTTTGTTGTCCCTCCCTCTCTGGATCTGTTTCTTGTCCCTCCCTCTCTGGATCTGTTTGTTGTCCCTCCCTCTCTGGATCTGTTTGTTGTCCCTCCCTCTCTGGATCTGTTTGTTGTCCCTCTCTCTGGATCTGTTTCTTGTCCCTCCCTCTCTGGATCTGTTTGTTGTCCCTCCCTCTCTGGATCTGTTTGTTGTCCCTCCCTCTCTGGATCTGTTTGTTGTCCCTCTCTCTCTGGATCTGTTTCTTGTCCCTCTCTCTCTGGATCTGGTTGTTGTCCCTCTCTCTCTGGATCTGGTTGTTGTCTCTCTCTCTCTCTGGATCTGGTTGTTGTCTCTCTCTCTCTGGATCTGGTTGTTGTCCCTCTCTCTCTCTGGATCTGTTTGTTGTCCCTCCTCTCTGGATCTGTTTGTTGTCCCTCTCTCTCTGGATCTGTTTCCCTCCCTCTCTCTGGATCTGTTTGTTGTCCCTCTCTCTCTGGATCTGGTTGTTGTCTCCTCTCTCTCTGGATCTGGTTGTTGTCTCTCTCTCTCTCTGGATCTGTTTGTTGTCCCTCTCTCTCTCTGGATCTGTTTGTTGTCCCTCTCTCTCTGGATCTGTTTGTTGTCCCTCCCTCTCTGGATCTGTTTGTTGTCCCTCCCTCTCTGGATCTGTTTGTTGTCCCTCTCTCTCTGGATCTGTTTGTTGTCCCTCCCTCTCTGGATCTGTTTGTTGTCCCTCCCTCTCTGGATCTGTTTGTTGTCCCTCCCTCTCTGGATCTGTTTGTTGTCCCTCCCTCTCTGGATCTGTTTGTTGTCCCTCCTCTCTGGATCTGTTTGTTGTCCCTCTCTCTCTGGATCTGTTTGTTGTCCCTCCCTCTCTGGATCTGTTTGTTGTCCCTCCCTCTCTGGATCTGTTTCTTGTCCCTCTGGATCTGTTTGTTGTCCCTCCCTCTCTGGATCTGTTTGTTGTCTCTCCCTCTCTGGATCTGTTTGTTGTCCCTCCCTCTCTGGATCTGTTTGTTGTCCCTCCCTCTCTCTGGATCTGTTTGTTGTCCCTCCCTCTCTGGATCTCTTGTCCCTCCCTCTCTGGATCTGTTTGTTGTCCCTCCCTCTCTGGATCTCTCTCTCTGGATCTGTTTGTTGTCCCTCCTCTCTCTGGATCTGTTTGTTGTCCCTCTCTCTCTGGATCTGTTTGTTGTCCCTCCCTCTCTGGATCTGTTTGTTGTCCCTCTCTCTCTGGATCTGGTTGTTGTCCCTCTCTCTCTGGATCTGGTTGTTGTCTCTCTCTCTCTCTCTGGATCTGGTTGTTGTCTCTCTCTCTCTGGATCTGTTTGTTGTCCCTCTCTCTCTCTGGATCTGTTTGTTGTCCCTCTCTCTCTGGATCTGTTTGTTGTCCCTCTCTCTCTGGATCTGTTTCTTGTCCCTCCCTCTCTGGATCTGTTTGTTGTCCCTCCCTCTCTGGATCTGTTTGTTGTCCCTCTCTCTCTGGATCTGTTTGTTGTCCCTCTCTCTCTGGATCTGTTTGTTGTCCCTCTCTCTCTGGATCTGTTTGTTGTCCCTCTCTCTCTGGATCTGGTTTGTTGTCCCTCTCTCTCTGGATCTGGTTGTTGTCTGTCCTCTCTCTCTCTGGATCTGTTTGTTGTCCCTCTCTCTCTCTGGATCTGTTTGTTGTCCCTCTCTCTCTCTGGATCTGTTTGTTGTCCCTCTCTCTCTGGATCTGTTTGTTGTCCCTCCCTCTCTGGATCTGTTTGTTGTCCCTCCCTCTCTGGATCTGTTTGTTGTCCCTCTCTCTCTGGATCTGTTTGTTGTCCCTCCCTCTCTCTGGATCTGTTTGTTGTCCCTCCCTCTCTGGATCTGTTTGTTGTCCCTCCCTCTCTGGATCTGTTTGTTGTCCCTCCCTCTCTGGATCTGTTTGTTGTCCCTCCCTCTCTGGATCTGTTTGTTGTCCCTCCCTCTCTGGATCTGTTTGTTGTCCCTCTCTCTCTGGATCTGTTTCTTGTCCCTCTCTCTCTGGATCTGGTTGTTGTCCCTCTCTCTCTGGATCTGTTTGTTGTCTCTCTCTCTCTCTCTCTCTGGATCTGGTTGTTGTCTCTCTCTCTCTCTGGATCTGTTTGTTGTCCCTCTCTCTCTCTGGATCTGTTTGTTGTCCCTCCCTCTCTGGATCTGTTTGTTGTCCCTCTCTCTCTGGATCTGTTTCTTGTCCCTCTCTCTCTGGATCTGGTTGTTGTCCCTCTCTCTCTGGATCTGGTTGTTGTCTCTCTCTCTCTCTGGATCTGGTTTGTTGTCTCTCTCTCTCTCTGGATCTGGATTGTTGTCTCTCTCTCTCTCTCTGGATCTGTTTGTTGTCCCTCCCTCTCTGGATCTGTTTGTTGTCCTCCCTCTCTGGATCTGTTTCTTGTCCCTCCCTCTCTGGATCTGTTTGTTGTCCCTCCCTCTCTGGATCTGTTTCTTGTCCCTCCCTCTCTGGATCTGTTTGTTGTCCCTCCCTCTCTGGATCTGTTTGTTGTCCTCTCCTCTCTGGATCTGTTTGTTGTCCCTCCCTCTCTGGATCTGTTTGTTGTCCCTCCCTCTCTGGATCTGTTTGTTGTCCCTCCCTCTCTGGATCTTTTTCTTGTTCCCTCTCTGGATCTGTTTGTTGTCCCTCCCTCTCTGGATCTGTTTGTTGTCCCTCCCTCTCTGGATCTGTTTGTTGTCCCTCTCTCTCTGGATCTGTTTGTTGTCCCTCCCTCTCTGGATCTGTTTGTTGTCCCTCTCTCTCTGGATCTGTTTGTTGTCCCTCTCTCTCTGGATCTGGTTTTGTTGTCTCTCCCTCTCTGGATCTGTTTGTTGTCCCTCTCTCTCTCTGGATCTGTTTGTTGTCCCTCTCTCTCTCTGGATCGGTTTGTTGTCCCTCTCTCTCTCTGGATCTGTTTGTTGTCCCTCTCTCTCTGGATCTGTTTGTTGTCCTCTCCCTCTCTGGATCTGTTTGTTGTCCTCTCTCTCTCTGGATCTGTTTGTTGTCCCTCTCTCTCTCTGGATCTGTTTTGTTGTCCTCTCTCTCTCTCTGGATCTGTTTGTTGTCTCTCTCTCTCTCTGGATCTGTTTGTTGTCCCTCCTCTCTCTGGATCTGTTTGTTGTCCCTCTCTCTCTGGATCTGTTTGTTGTCCCTCCCTCTCTGGATCTGTTTGTTGTCCCTCCCTCTCTGGATCTGTTTCTTGTCCCTCCCTCTCTGGATCTGTTTCTTGTCCCTCCCTCTCTGGATCTGTTTCTTGTCCCTCCCTCTCTGGATCTGTTTGTTGTCCCTCCCTCTCTGGATCTGTTTGTTGTCTCTCCCTCTCTGGATCTGTTTGTTGTCCCTCCCTCTCTGGATCTGTTTGTTGTCCCTCCCTCTCTGGATCTGTTTGTTGTCCCTCCCTCTCTGGATCTGTTTCTTGTCCCTCCCTCTCTGGATCTGTTTGTTGTCCCTCCCTCTCTGGATCTGTTTGTTGTCCCTCCCTCTCTGGATCTGTTTGTTGTCCCTCTCTCTCTGGATCTGTTTGTTGTCCCTCCCTCTCTGGATCTGTTTGTTGTCCCTCTCTCTCTGGATCTGGTTGTTGTCCCTCTCTCTCTGGATCTGGTTGTTGTCTCTCTCTCTCTCTCTGGATCTGTTTGTTGTCTCTCTCTCTCTCTGGATCTGTTTGTTGTCCCTCTCTCTCTCTGGATCTGTTTGTTGTCCCTCTCTCTCTGGATCTGTTTCTTGTCCCTCCCTCTCTGGATCTGTTTCTTGTCCCTCCTTCTCTGGATCTGTTTGTTGTCCCTCTCTCTCTGGATCTGTTTGTTGTCTCTCTCTCTCTGGATCTGTTTGTTGTCCCTCTCTCTCTGGATCTGTTTGTTGTCCTTCTCTCTCTCTGGATCTGGTTGTTGTCCCTCTCTCTCTGGATCTGGTTGTTGTCTCTCTCTCTCTCTCTCTCTCTGGATCTGGTTGTTGTCCCTCTCTCTCTCTGGATCTGTTTGTTGTCCCTCTCTCTCTGGATCTGTTTGTTGTCCCTCTCTCTCTCTGGATCTGTTTGTTGTCCCTCTCTCTCTGGATCTGTTTGTTTTCCCTCCCTCTCTGGATCTGTTTGTTGTCCCTCCCTCTCTGGATCTGTTTGGTGTCCCTCTCTCTCTCTGGATCGGTTTGTTGTCCCTCCCTCTCTCTGGATCGGTTTGTTGTCCCTCCCTCTCTGGATCTGTTTCTTGTCCCTCCCTCTCTGGATCTGTTTGTTGTCCCTCCCTCTCTGGATCTGTTTGTTGTCCCTCCCTCTCTGGATCTGTTTGTTGTCCCTCTCTCTCTGGATCTGTTTGTTGTCCCTCTCTCTCTGGATCTGTTTGTTGTCTCTCTCTCTCTCTCTGGATCTGTTTGTTGTCCCTCTCTCTCTGGATCTGTTTGTTGTCCCTCTCTCTCTCTGGATCTGGTTGTTGTCTCTCTCTCTCTCTCTCTCTCTCTGGATCTGGTTGTTGTCTCTCTCTCTCTCTGGATCTGGTTGTTGTCTCTCTCTCTCTCTCTGGATCTGGTTGTTGTCTCTCTCTCTCTCTGGATCTGTTTGTTGTCCCTCTCTCTCTCTGGATCTGGTTGTTGTCTCTCTCTCTCTCTCTCTCTGGATCTGGTTGTTGTCTCTCTCTCTCTCTGGATCTGTTTGTTGTCCCTCTCTCTCTCTGGATCTGTTTGTTGTCCCTCTCTCTCTGGATCTGTTTGTTGTCCCTCCCTCTCTGGATCTGTTTGTTGTCCCTCCCTCTCTGGATCTGTTTGTTGTCCCTCCCTCTCTGGATCTGTTTGTTGTCCCTCCCTCTCTGGATCTGTTTGTTGTCCCTCCCTCTCTGGATCTGTTTGTTGTCCCTCCCTCTCTGGATCTGTTTGTTGTCTCTCCCTCTCTGGATCTGTTTGTTGTCCCTCCCTCTCTGGATCTGTTTGTTGTCCCTCCCTCTCTCTGGATCTGTTTGTTGTCCCTCCCTCTCTGGATCTGTTTGTTGTCCCTCCCTCTCTGGATCTGTTTGTTGTCCCTCCCTCTCTGGATCTGTTTGTTGTCCCTCCCTCTCTGGATCTGTTTGTTGTCCCTCTCTCTCTGGATCTGTTTGTTGTCCCTCCCTCTCTGGATCTGTTTGTTGTCCCTCTCTCTCTGGATCTGTTTGTTGTCCCTCTCTCTCTGGATCTGGTTGTTGTCTCTCTCTCTCTCTGGATCTGTTTGTTGTCTCTCTCTCTCTCTGGATCTGTTTGTTGTCCCTCTCTCTCTCTGGATCTGTTTGTTGTCCCTCTCTCTCTGGATCTGTTTCTTGTCCCTCCCTCTCTGGATCTGTTTCTTGTCCCTCCTTCTCTGGATCTGTTTGTTGTCCCTCTCTCTCTGGATCTGTTTGTTGTCCCTCTCTCTCTGGATCTGTTTGTTGTCCCTCTCTCTCTGGATCTGTTTGTTGTCCTTCTCTCTCTCTGGATCTGGTTGTTGTCCCTCTCTCTCTGGATCTGGTTGTTGTCTCTCTCTCTCTCTCTCTGGATCTGGTTGTTGTCCCTCTCTCTCTCTGGATCTGTTTGTTGTCCCTCTCTCTCTGGATCTGTTTGTTGTCCCTCTCTCTCTCTGGATCTGTTTGTTGTCCCTCTCTCTCTGGATCTGTTTGTTTTCCCTCCCTCTCTGGATCTGTTTGTTGTCCCTCCCTCTCTGGATCTGTTTGGTGTCCCTCTCTCTCTCTGGATCGGTTTGTTGTCCCTCCCTCTCTCTGGATCGGTTTGTTGTCCCTCCCTCTCTCTGGATCTGTTTGTTGTCCCTCCCTCTCTGGATCTGTTTGTTGTCCCTCCCTCTCTGGATCTGTTTGTTGTCCCTCCCTCTCTGGATCTGTTTGTTGTCCCTCCCTCTCTGGATCTGTTTGTTGTCCCTCTCTCTCTGGATCTGTTTCTTGTCCCTCCCTCTCTGGATCTGTTTGTTGTCCCTCCCTCTCTGGATCTGTTTGTTGTCCCTCCCTCTCTGGATCTGTTTGTTGTCCCTCTCTCTCTGGATCTGTTTGTTGTCCCTCTCTCTCTGGATCTGTTTGTTGTCCCTCTCTCTCTGGATCTGTTTGTTGTCCTCTCTCTCTCTCTGGATCTGTTTGTTGTCCCTCTCTCTCTCTGGATCTGTTTGTTGTCCCTCCCTCTCTGGATCTGTTTGTTGTCCCTCTCTCTCTGGATCTGTTTGTTGTCCCTCTCCTCTCTGGATCTGTTTGTTGTCCCTCTCTCTCTGGATCTGTTTGTTGTCTCTCTCTCTCTGGATCTGTTTGTTGTCTCTCCTCTCTGATCTGTTTGTTGTCTCTCCCTCTCTGGATCTGTTTGTTGTCCCTCTCTCTCTGGATCTGTTTGTTGTCCCTCTCTCTGGATCTGTTTGTTGTCCCTCTCTCTCTGGATCTGTTTGTTGTCCCTCTCTCTCTCTCTGGATCTGTTTGTTGTCCATCCCTCTCTCTGGATCTGTTTGTTGTCCCTCCTCTCTGGATCTGTTTGTTGTCCCTCCCTCTCTGGATCTGTTTGTTGTCCCTCCCTCTCTGGATCTGTTTGTTGTCCCTCCCTCTCTCTGGATC